>NC_139346.1:59949510-60453510 GCF_055883805.1 Amblyomma maculatum | reverse complement strand
CATGAGGTAAAATGCCCAAAGTGGTTGCTGCGGGCTTCAGAGAAGCCACTCTGGCGAACAAGAGCTGAGCTAGATGGAGAAAGGAAGAATGCTTCGGGTATTTTTGCTGCTTGGCCTGTGCGCTCAATGGTTCGTTTTTTTCCTCTGTGACCATTCGTTCTCTAGAAGTGTATTTCTCTGCACCTACTGAGATCACTGGTTTTGCGTTTCGGCATCTCCGCTGCGAGCATGCGAAGCATTTGGACCCCTTTCGCGGCACAGGAAGGCAGCCAAGCCCATCTTGAATTAGTCAGCGTTCAGTGAAAAAAAAATACAATGTGTGATAAAATTGTTCTGATGACTACGTACGTTTCCAGGGATGGCCGAAGAGCTTCCGCCTTCAAACGTGCGTGCTGTGACGTATACTTTCATTCGACGTATATGTTTGTTTGTGCATGTGTGTGTGTGTGTTTTCGCGCACGCTAGCATCTTGTGCGCCGTGGGCATCTTGTGGCGAAGTGATGAGTTTTGCCATCGATAGTTGTGCGCGTGACTACATGCATCTCACGCCTGGGGTCATCTGAGCTCGTTGGTGGTTTTATTATAATGCCGTGCCCTCTACATGCCTCCATTTTACTGTCTCCGTACCGTGAATGACCAGTGATCTGCTCAAACGTTTGTCCTTGAATCGTGTTTGTGTTCGCAAAGCATTTGGGTTGCAATTGGCGTGAATTGCAGCAACATTCAAGCCGCAATTAAAGCACAAATGGCAACATAGGTTTTATGAAGTTAATGTAAAGAAAAGGCAGGACAGACACGCACAGACCACGTTTTCACTAGTGGCTGCTATTGCAGCATTTTCTTTATTCCTTTATTTTTACAATGTGCGCCAAGGATGTGCCACCATTTTTTCCGTTTTAGTACAGACATGTTCTTTGTAAGACGATTGGAAAAAAGCTAAGCCTTGCATTATCTTTGTTTTTACTGGACTTGTTTTTACCTTTCAGTATAATAGTAACTGAGGTATAATTTGTCGCACAGCAGAAACCAGTCTAGTTTGATAGCTAACAAGGGGTTTATTCATTACCGGTGTAGATTGATGCTGTCTAAAAATAAGCTTGGCGGCAAGGACTTTTTGTGCAACACATTCCCTCAGAAATAGGAATAGCTGTCGGGCGATTTGGCAGTGCTTCAACTTTGTGAACAGGGCATTCGCATGCGTACACATAGCAGCGCATACACATAATACATGAAGTGATTGAGCGACTCTAAGTTAGAGGAGTCAATTACAGGACTTGTTGCCCCTTGGCTGGAATGCCAAGCACTCATGAATCAGCTGTAGTTTTAACAAGTCACCGTCAGATGTTTGGTTATTGCTAGTCAATTAAGTATTTCTAAGCAACTGCCATTACAGGTCATCGGTAGACATATGAGTCATCACAATTCATAACTTCTATTAATCAATATAACTATCATTTTGCTTTCATCTATCTTCACATGGCGGGCAGTTCCCAATAAAGGGTCTATCGGTCACCTACTGAAAATTACAAACCGACCACGTCCTCATTCAAGCACCAATTTAGTGCTGTCTGTACATCCTCTCCTCATAGGTTTTGAGAACATGATTGTTACTGTTTACAGGATTTAGCATGTCAAGTTCTAAGAAAAGCTATAGTCGTCATCTTCACAACCTTACTGCGTCTTTTTATAACATGCACTGAGATTGCACAGTGCACGGCCAGCCTTGTGTTTAGCCAACACCTAAACGCCGACACCAAAGCCAGAATCGAAGTAGGGTTCTCGGAAATAATCGCCAAGTTCCGAAAACTGAGCCACCGTGTTGTGCTCAGACAACATGAGTACCTACAGGCTGCCGGGCTGCAAGCTGGGATGTGAACGATGTAATTTCGGGCCTAGCAACCACGCAAGGGCTTGATAATGTGAAATTATGGGGCCTGGTAACAAGGCAACTAACGAAGGGAAAACTATTTTAAAGAGGAATATAGGGAAAAATTATTCTTAAAAAAATACTACATAACAGGCATGCAAATTCTTGCTGGGCACTGGCCTACTTAACTGGTGACCAACTATCATAAAAACAGAAAGCAGCCCACCACCAAACTGAGCATTTTGCTGCAGGCTGAAAGCATTTTGCATGCACTTGCATAACGATATAGGCAAAGATGTTTATAGAATGAACTGTACTTGTAGCATGAGAAATCGTGCTGAACCAGACTTTTGCGCAATATAAATCTATGGTCTCAGTGAGGATATGCATGTACCATCGCGCTCCTCATGAGTTACACCGCGCGCGCTCGTGTTCGAGCGTTCTGCAAGGTTGTACTTTGGTGCCGATTTCACCGCGCTTTCAGGTTATCTGGAGAGGGTGTAGCTATTCCAGTATGCGCGCTAGAATCCTTCGGTACGCCACTGTACAACCTTGCAGAGCACTCAGACACGCGCTCGCGCAGTGTACCTCATACTGAGCGCGAAAGTACAGACACATCGTCTTGCACTTCCATGTGCTCGCCTATGCTGTATGCGTACTTCTGGGACAAGTTGGAGCGTTCACAGCACAACACGATAATTGACTACACATGGTCCAGTAGCATGTGCCGCTGATTATGGACAGACTATAAGCATCGTTTCAGCTGCCATATAGACCCACAATAAAGCAAGGTGAGTGGGCTATCCATGTCACTATAGTGTTGTTGATGTGCCTAACTCAAGTTACTTCAGTCAAAATGAATGCATATAATGCAGACTAATGAGATTTTTATCTTAATCATAATGTATTTCAAATAAAGCCACATGTGCTCTAAGCAAAACTGTGGTTTATGGTACTGACAGCTTCGTAATATGCTATACACGGAATGTACCCTGTGAGCATTTGTTCTTCCAAGCCATCACACATCTGTAAACTTGTCTGGGGCAATGTAATGCAGTAAATACCCTTGCCCAGGTTATGAATGAAAATATTTTTGATAGCTTCATTTAGGAAATTATATATCATGCTCAAAAGACAAAATATGGCTACGATTTTTGGACGTGTCTAATTGCTAAGTAGATATAAATATGTCATAGTCTATAAATATAACTTCAATAAAACAAACCCATAACTGGTTTGTTTGCTGAGAAGTTCCCTCCCCCCCCCCCCCGCCTTTAGGGTAGGGACAATGCTATTATCCTACAGTGTTACTTATTTAGCAAAATTACAACATAAAAATCGATTTCTTTCAGCACACACTGTTCGCTCCGCAACGCTTGCAACTGTACTAAGCGATTCGACTAACACGGCCACGCACAACCGGTCCGTGTTTAGGGATATCCTGCAGTCCATTATTTAGAATGCACTGTACACCAACCTTTCAGTCACTGGTTTAGGTGGGACTGTGATGTTCGTTGTATGGCATTTTGCCAGGCGTGCCCGCATTCCTGAGCCACAGTCTGCACAGATAACCACTGTAGCAAGATACCGACGTGAGCTCCCGTGAGCCAGGGCGCTGTGTGTGAGCAGTCGCGTGTCGTATGTGCCACAGTGCCACTTTGCAACCACATAGACGATCCGGCATTTCCTGTCCGCCATAAGCTGCATGAAGATGGAGTCATAGAAATGGGTATTTATATGTACACCTCCTCATGCAGTCAGGGCCTGGAGCCTGACAAGAGGGGCATCGATATCAATGGATATCTTTCTCGCAGCACCTACTTGTAATTTCAGCTTAGCTGGCATGGCGATTTGCCTTATGGTAACGAATGGCCTCTATATACAGCTTGTGTATTTTTAACAAGTAATCGGCTCATCATCTATCATTTATCCCGTGTTTTCCCATAACATTGTTTGCCAGCATATTTTGTATTTAACCATTTCAGGTGCGCTGTCCTCTCGTATTCTGCTGCAGCTGTATTTTTCATCGTTGTTTTTTGAAATCACTAATCCTATCCAACAAACACATGCAAACTTTCAACCTACGTCTTGTGCCTATAGGAGGTATGCACGTGACGGCATCCGCAAGGAGTGCTAATGGTCAGCGCGTCATTCGCCATATGCGTGGTCGTCTGTGAGGGCACCACAGCCAGCCCCAGTATTCAACTCATGATCCGGGGTGCGGTTTTCGCGTCTTGTCAGAATTTCTGCGTGCGCCATCGAAAACCGTGCGTGTGAGAGGATATGTGCTTACACCAGTAAACTTCATGGAACAAGGCAAACGTCGGTCTCAATAAAATGTTCCAATTTTTGAAAACATCAGCTCGTACGACTGCGGTAACTTCATCGTGGTATGCGGCGCTCTACAAGACCACTACTTCGCGTTGAATTCCACGACATCGGGGCCTGCTTGTGAAATGCTCCCTTAATGTTTGCGACAGGTGAAATTAAATGTAGAAATCCATTAAAGCGTTTTATTTCTTACAAGCGAGCGAAGCCAAGAGCCACACGTGTGTGAGGGTGTCGATGGCTGGCATGCCGTTTTTAGAGGTGAGTAAATAGCGACGTTCCTGTCCTTTTAGATATGGCGCTGTCACCTCTGCCGAATTGCAGGTGACGTGTTTCAACTGTATCAAGAGTTTTTGTTGCACATCGCATTGTTACGAACCAAGGTTCTGTTGGTTATGTGCGTTCCAATTAGAGGTGCGTTGCCGGAACAAAATTTGTAAAACATGCTCACTGGCTGTGTCCTTTATGCTTCGAGCACGTGAAAGTATTTCCTCGACCTTCTGTCACCCAAATTAACTAACTGCATTGCTTTGCTGTAGGGCTGGAACAGCACCTGTGCAAGCTTCGATCGGCAGTTTGCCGACTAGCGCCAATAGAAATTTGCGCAGCCATGTCAGCTTTGGAATTAGGGCAATTATAACTCTCTCTTTCTCGTAAAGTCGTGTTCTGCCTGAATGGCAGCTAACAAAGGATTTGATGAGCTGCAAGTCGTCTTGCACGCCATAGGCAGCCGGCCACGTTTCCTGTAGAGCTGTTGCATGGGTGATTGGCTGGTGCAACACCAAACAGACAGTGTTATATGTCTCGGAGCACGGAAATACAGCTTCAGATTACATGCGCATAATGGGCTCCACAACAAAACGTGGATGTGGAAGTATTTAACAACTTGAAAAATCTGCACGGATCAATTCTAATGTATGGCGAGCACCTAGCAGCGAGCCTGATACTGGGCGAGCTGACGCTCGCTGATGCAGCCGGCGACCTCCGGCATGGCAGACGAGGCGTGACGATGTTCGCGCCATCTGGTAGTACGGCGCCAGTGAATACCTCCTATACATCATGTACCGTGCACTATTCTTTGAACGTTTGCTGCTGCAAATTTTTATTTTTCTCAAGATAGGGGATCCCAATTATTCATGTTAAGACAAAGTCACCTTCAAAGCACTACCCTTTCTTTACTTCCATATTCGTCTTTTTTCATGTGAAGCGCAAACCTATGTCAACTGCCCATTGATGAAAGCACTGCCCAGTCGATGACAAGTTCGCTTCTCGAAACATTTGCTAGTAGACTGAGGCTCCCGCTCAAATCTTGGTTGGTTTCCTGTGACTTTGCGTAGTCTATCTTCACCTTGTTCTACCGTATTCTACCAAGTGACCCTATTGCAAAACGCAGCGCCGCTAGGTCACAACGCCTCTGCGCCATACCTGATATAGGCTGAGCATGGCAAGGTGAATACTGGGACTTGCTATACTGGCATGCTCCGCACTGGAGACTCGACCGACAAAAAAAAAGCCATGAATAAAGAAAAAACTGAAAAGCAATGAAGCACCTCAAGTAAATTGAAACAAGCTGAAAAGTGAAAAAAAAAATTAGTAGGAATAAAACAGCACCAACAGTGGGATTCGGACTAGTACATCATGTTTGACTTGTTGGTGTCTCATGTTGCTGGGCTTCTTAATACATGCCCGAGGCTGCACCATCATCCGAACATTAAAATTCAGGGAAGCACACAGAGGCAGCTAGGTGCGGCAGCCAGTTTTCAGGTTCTTCGCGTGCAGCTCATACACCTCCTACCAAAGCACACTCCTCACGAACAAGCATTTGGACGATCTTGATGGCTCGGCATGTCTGTCCATCATATGGCTTTTCTAAACATTGAACTGTCCCATCAAAACAAATAGAGCATAAGGCAAACAGTGTTTTTGTCAACAGACAAATATCGAGTAGTATATAGTGTAATTTCTTGTCCATCGTAAGAGTTCGTTGTCATATGTCCCAAAAGAACATAACATTGCGATACAGAATAAAGCAATGATCAATTGTCTGAGGCAGGGTACATAGACGGCAATTCACTGTCTAGGGAACAAACATCTCCTTATTATGTAGAATTGTCCTGACAGGCAGCGTCGCTGTGTGTACTTTGAAAAAGAACGTTTTTGCGGCTGCTTAATGTATATTCGTTCAAATGGCTTAGTGAGCACTTTTCTTGTCCTTCTTCGTCTGAGTCTTTGTTTTTGTGCTACTGCAACAAAATGGATGTGTACCAACTTGCCCAGTTTTCCACCCTTTTGAAACCTTCGGGGGCTGGATATTATCAAGGTTGCCCTTGGTATCTTTCCGTCTCAAATATTTGAAGCACTGCTGTTACGTTATTTTTTCTTCGACATAGGCACTCGGCTAATCCTCTCTATCTCGTCTAGCTCAGTTTGAGTACGTTCAAGCTCTCTAAGGTGGTGTTCTTCAGGAAAGGGATTTTCGCTCAGGCTTCAATTGCAAAGTTTTTGTCTCCTGTTTGAATAATTCACACTATGAAAACTGCCAGATCATGGAGTGACCATATGTGTTTCAAACAAGTAGGTAGAGCATGCTGAAAAATTTCATCTGAGAGCGGAGAGTTATTCGTCTTCCACAGCTCCCATCGAGAGTGAAGTATATGCCGACTGTATCTCACTGTCTGAAGGAATATCATACTGTGGTCACTGAAAATAGGCCTAACCCCAAAACCAAATTCACTTGCTAACATGTCTAAAGAAAAATAAATTCTGTCAAAGCGGGCATTGAAAAAAAAAACGGAAATGAATGAAATGAGTACTGTCTTCGTTTCTTGTCCAATATCGCCAAGGTTATATTCAGAAGCCAAATCAGTAAGTAGTACAGCACTGGGGTCATATCTCTTACATAACACTGATCCGTCTTCATAAACACAACTAAAATCTCCCAACAATATAATTTTGCGATCCGTGCCCAAATGGCCGAAAATTACAGAAATAAAAGCCTTCTATCTCGCTGATTTACGATGACGTCAACACCAATAATTTGCCACTGCATACCGGAAATTGTAAGATCACAGCATATTAGCCGCTCCATGTCATATACGCAATAAGGCAAGGGTGTCATCTCTAGTGCTTTGGCCATAAATAGTATACACCCTGCGGATAAATCCCTCGCGTGGCTAACGATTTTATATTCCGGCAAAAAGGGCTCGAGAGCGCTTCGGTCTCTTCATCACAGGAGAACTTAGTTTCCTGGATAGCTGCTACAGTCAGGCTCCATGTCTTGACAAAATGCTTTGACTGTTTTTGCCTCCGAAGAGTACGCATACCCTTAAAGTTAAGGGTAGCGACTTGATATGCTGTGAGGCTTGCCATTTTTGGTGCCAGTCCCAATTAACGCCATTCCCTACAGTAGGGTGGCCCGCCTGCAAATTGGCGACCTTTCGTGCTGACATCACCTCCTCTTTAACATCAACTTTCTTGTAGCCTCTGCACTGTTTGCATTCTGCTCAGTAGCATAGATACGCACCTCATAATCTGCCGGAAGCTTCAATGGTGCAATGTTGCCCATATCCTCCTCTGAGAAAACCAAGGCATTGGCCCGCGAACCCGAGTTGAGCACATCGCTCGAAGCCACACCGACAGCCGACAGAGGACCGGACACGCTAGAGATCGATGCCACACAGGGCTCAGTGTTACCCTACAATGAAGCTAGAGGATGAGCCACGGAGGAGGATTGGCAGGCATTAGTGGCAGTATCGTCTTCATTGACTCCACAAGAGGTATATCCAAACATTGTCCTTGGATGACAGGTGGTTCCTGAGCAGCAAGCATAGCACTCTGAGCGGCACTCACAGGCGGGCCCGGGTCCGTCGGTTTTAGCTCTAGAGACTCGGATTCTAGATGGCCAGTCACTGCAGATTCTTCTGTGTTGATATCAGGGGCAGAAGGTTTCTGGTCCTTATCAATTTGAGGGAAAGATGAAGAAGTGGAAGCTGTAGATTGTGTTCTCTTTTGTTTGGCGTTTTTTCCCTTATATTTTCGGTTATGTTTCTTGGATCTGTTATTTTCTATCGTGTTTTGTTTTCGCGGACTTCCTCCGCTCCTGTTCCAGGTAAGACTATGGGTTATACTTTTGATGTTTTGCCCAGTAGGTCAGTTGTTTACGTGACCAGGCTGGTGAAAGCTTCTTTGTGGTCATGCCATATCTATGCGGCGAAGAGGTTTCCAGAGTGGGCATGTAGCGTCCACGGACGTCGCTTCTGACGCGGGAGATTGCACTATCGTACATGTCACTGAAGATCCCACGATGCAGGAGCTCGCTGGCATGAGGAGCAGGTGACAGCAGCATTGAATTGCAAGGCGTCCAAGTGCACTAATCAAGTAAGGTTGCAGGTTTTCGGCATGCTAAATGAGATGGTAACCCTTGCGGAGGACCTCCGCCGCGAAAGAGGTATTCTTTCTGCTAGGTTAGAAGTGCGGTCAAGGTTGAGTGTTCTCGAAAGCTACCCTCCTATTCCTTTTTATGTTGAGGTAGCCAGACCTCACAGCAAGTGCCCTTCATTGAAATCTGCAGCCTCGCCTTCTGCCCCCTTCCCCACCGCTTACAGAATCCCGTCCTGTTCTTTTCATTGATCCGTTAAGCCCTGTAGGGGATCCCGCTAAGACGGCCTCCGTCTTTATTAATAGGAACATTTCTCCTTCCAAGGAAGGGCTTGGAGATGTTACCGTGAAAAATGGCTCGCATGATTCATGTAGTTGCCTATGAGGAGAACTCCCTATTTGACAAATCGTGTATAAAATTCGTACAGGAAATCGCATACAGGTTTACTCTACAGTAATCGGGATACAGGATTGTGGTCTATTTCAGGAAATTCCTGTACTGCCCTGGAAAGTCCGGAATGAATCCGCGCGGAGCTCTGATACCGGAATGGCCTGTATGGTTGATGGCCCTCGTTGCGGAAAGAAACGCGTCGCCAGGCTGAAAAAAGCATGCAACAATATAAAATAGCACGACATCATTGAAAATAATAAATACAATAAAAAAAATAAAAATAACCTTTACTACCAACTATGTAATCGAACCTTGGTCCTCTGTTCTTGAGACGGGCACCTGGACCACTACTAGACTTTTTTTTTCTTTATTGCCTAATTTTTTTGTCAGATTTTGCACATATAGAAGATCACACACATACACACACACAGAGAGAGTGAATATTATGCGACAAATACACTACATGGGTTAAAACCACGCGATTTGGGCTGCGTGAGCCATTACAAATCAGTCATTTGCAGCAACACTTCCATTCTCGGAAGCCACTCAGGCACTTCGCCTTGTGTCTTGAGAACTTCAATAACACTCGCAACGGCTTCGAGAAAATACTGCCGTATTTTCCTCGCATCAACGTCTGCATGCCTGAAAGCCATTCTAGGTCGCCAGATGTTGTGCAGACCCAATAACCTGATCATGTCCAGCGGTAGCCCATCATCATCTTCAATAGGTAAAAATCGAATTCCGAAAGCATCCACGGGTAGGTCTTTTTAATTGTGCGTTGTAGAATGTCCCAGAAGAACAAGGCTTCCCAACAGTCTAAGAAAACGTGTTCGATAGTTTCCGGTTTGCGGCATATGAAGCAGTGATTTCGCCAAGGTACAAAAAAAACTTTCATTTGTAAATAAATCTTAACTTCTAGTGTATTGCTATGGAGTTTGAAAAAGAAAGTTTTTGTTCCCCCTGGTACAGCCATATTTTTTACTCGTTTAAGGACTGACTTCCATGGACCTGGACAGTACAACGATCTGTACAATGGGATCGGGAGAAAGACATCGCACAAGTCCTTGTAAAGTTTCTTTTGGGTCACAGTTGATAAATATTCAAACGAAAAGCAGGCTTGCAATACACGACATGACATGTACACTTCTTTAAGGATTCCGAAAATCCTCCATTGCATGCTCGCCGAACATACAACAAAATTTGGTAGCACTCTGTTCAATCTAATCTGACTCACAGTTCGTAAAAATGGGTCCTATGTATCACGAATGAACATAAAACGGTTAACCACTTGGCGCAAATACAAATGAGCCAAACCAACTCCTCCCGAGCGGACTCGATGAAACAAGCTGGTTTGGCGTGTACGCTCCCAAGTACTTCCCCACACAAACATGGCGAACACACGGTGAAATCTCTGCACATTCGCACGAGAACAATACAGTACTTGTAGCACGAACCATATCTTGGTAGCAAGAAATAAATTACAAATCGTAGCATGTGCAAACATAGACCAACCGAATCCTTTTAGTCTGTCGGCCTTCTCACGTACTTTTAAAACCTGCTGGTTCCAATATGACTCACTGTATCGGTAGGTTTCCAGTGGCACTCATAAATAATTCACTGGGGTTGTTACCCAAGGCATGTTCATGAAATTCGCAGTGGTTGTTTGCCACTCTCCATGCCAGAAACCCGGACACTTGTTCCAGTTCACCGCACTACCACTAACAGAACAAAAGTCCTTCATCAATTTGACAACACTGCGAATGCTTTCGTAGTCGGTACAGAAGACGGCAATGTCATCGACATACGCAAGTATGCGGACCTCTGCTGCATGCAAACGAAACCCTCGAATACTGCTGCTCTCAATAATGCTCAGACAAAATGGTTCAATATACTACTACACAGCGAGTTATGGTTACAGTGGTTATTATTCAGTATATGTAGTTAATTTTCCTCTTTCGTACTTCGTAAATTTTCCTTGGCTGTAGAATTTGTAGCCGTAATTCGCCGATCGCCCTTTAAACACGCTGAATCTTTTTCCAGGTTATTACGAGGGTTTGCAAATGTCCCGTATTTTTATGATCCGTCGCTTTATTGCAGGCAAACCTCAAGATATCATAATTTACTAGTGCTGATCTGTTTTTCATCCTCTACCAACGCTTCTAATTTTTCCTACATACAGAGATATCCGGTGCACTAATACTTGTAAAACTGGGCATTTTAGCTTCACGTGTTACCAGCGGAGCCGCGACGTTAATGAATACATTTCCGACTGAGCGGTCTCAATATGTAAAACATTCGAGAACGCGTCGCCCGGTGTGCGGCTATCTGCGCATCTTTCGATAGTCAGCGATGTTTGTTTATTTTTTCTCGAGCATTTTTTTGTTATGGCCAGCGAAACGATACGTTCGTGCTTCCACTTTCCCGTTAAAGGCGGCAAATGTTCAGTCGCAGATATGTAGACGCACCGCAAGATCGTACGAGCTGCAGCTACTGTTGTACGCCCAAAAGCGACGCGACGCGCGTATATGCTTCCTTGCGCACACCTCAACGCCTTCGTATTTTCGAGGTATTTGTGAAACGAAGCGTGCTCTTTATATACAGAATAGTTGTACAATATGTTTGGTATCATGCTTATTTTGTGCGCTGACGTGTCTGGCATGGTCCTTCTGGTCGAGTTCCATCGATCGGCCCGGCTTCTGTTCAGAAGCGGAAATACTCTGCCCGGTATCAGTTCCAGAAATTACACGTTCGTCCGGTTTCTGGGTAATTAATACAGGCTGAATCGAAATGAAACCGCGCGGATCTCTTTCGGAAATTCCTGTATGCTCCTGTATGCTTCGTGGCCCTTGTTTCAGAAAACAAACTGAACGCCAGGCTGGAAAAAGCGTGCAGAGCTATAAAATAACACTACATTAAAAAACGAAAAAAAAAGAAAAAAGAAAAATAGAAGGAAAACTTTTTACATGTGATTCGAACTTCGGTCTCTTCGGCCAGCAAGCTCACTTTAACCAATGCACCACGACAGGATACAGTGGCAGTGCTTATATTTCTGCTTATGTAGTCGACGTTGCTCTTTCGTAGTTTGTGTATTTTTGTAGGGTGTACAAATTGTGGCCGTAATTGAACGATCGCTCTTTAAACATGCTGAATGTTTTCCCTGGCTATCACGAAGGGTTATTTGTGTCTCGCATCTTTACAATGTATCGCTTTCTTGCAGATAAACATCAGAATGTCACAATTTACTAGTGCTAATGTGTTTTTTCATCGTCTTCGAACCCATGCAATTTTCGCTACATATAGATATATATGCGGTGCACGAACACTTATAATACTGCTTGATTTAGCTTCAACCGCTGCCAGCGGAGCAGCGACGTCTATGAATTTACTTCTTACCAAGTGTTTTGCATACGTAAACACTCGAGGAAGCGACTCCCGATGTCCGGCTGACCTGTGCATATTTAGATGGTCAGCGATGTGTTTCATTTATTCTCGAGCGTATTTTATCCTCACTAACGAAACGCTACGTTCTTGCTTGCACTTTCGCGTTGAAAGTGCAGATCTTCAGTCGCAGATATGAAGATGCACCGCTAGATCGTACAAGCTGCAGCGACTGTTGCACACGCAAAAGCAAAACGCAATGCGTTTATGTACTTTCAAGCGCACATATCCAGGGCACATATCTTCTAGGTATTTGTGAAGCAACGCGTATTCCATATATACAGAAAAGTTGTAACGTATAAAATTTATGGTTTCATGCTTATTTAGCGTGAAGGCATGTTCCGAAGAGGCCATCCTGGTTGAGCTTCACGAACCGCCTGAATTGGGTTGAAAAGCGGAAATACTCTGTCCCGTATCAGTTTCATTCATATCGGGTTTGTTCGGTTTCTGTTAAACCGGACATGACCTGTCCTGTATATGAGCTCAATACAGGACTGGTTCGCCCTGTTTCATATCCATAACGGACTGGGATGTCATGTATGAAATAAATACTGGAAGTGGTCTGCCCTATATTAACTCTATGCCGGACCCAACCGTCGGATTGAGATACATACCGGACATGGCCTTTCCGATATAAACTCGTTTAAGCTCCATACAGGACTGGTCCCACCGGTATGAAATTTATACGGGATAATACAGGACAGGTTCAAACCCGTTTGTCGCGATACCGGATGCTTCACTAGGGCTCTCTTCGCGCTTTGCAGAAAGCCGTTGAGGACGCACCTTTTGGTAAAGCTGCTGTTCACCATAAGATGTAGGAAAATCAGAAGCCTCACATTCTGCTTTCGAGCATAGATCCTGACACCCGCCCTGAATTCCTTATTCAAAAAAGCAATCAAAGGAATCCAGATATTAAGCTTGAAGCAAGTAGCAGAGTTGTATCATACCGAGAAAAGTCTAGATCGTGTTCCCCCCTGTTAGAGCTTTCACCTTCAGATTTCAAGCAATTAATGTCGGTCTCAAAATTGGCTATTGGCTGGACTACTACTGCCACGGTTAAGGAAGATTTGTATGTTCCGGTATGTCAGTTTTGTGCGATATATGGGCATTCTAAAAGACGGTGTCATAAGCGAAGCGATCCCACGAAAGTTGTTTGTACTAAATGCATGTGCCCTCCTAGCAGTAGGGATTGCACTTCGCAGCTTGGTGAAAGTTCTATTTGTTGTTATGAGTGCAAACTTGCGCGCCGAAATTCTGCGCATCCAGTGGGTTATACGGAGTGTCCTATTCTCACGATGAGGGTCGCGTGCTTACGGCCTCGGACTGACTTTGAAAATTGAGTCATTCTTTTCTGATTATCCTGCCCCGTGGACCGGACTCGGGAGGACTGGGGATTGTTTTCAAGTTATTTGGCCACCTTTGTCCTGTCTACGGGATGGGGTTACAGATAACTAGTGGTATAGCAGAACGCAGTTAATCTTCGATGTTTCCCTGCTCCCTTTTTACACACTTCTAATTTTCCACCGTCTAAACTTTAGATAATTGCAGCCTTATTACTTTCTCTAGACGTACAGCGTCCTTTTTTTCTTGTTTGGTTTCAATTTCTTCTAATTTTATTATTTAACTTTCTTCTTTCCCTGTTTGGGTCTTTCTATAGTAAGTTTCATGCAGTGGGATAAGCGAGTATTCAAATATGTTACTGAAACTGTTACATCAGTCTTTTTGCATCTTGTAGTAAATATCTTAGCTGCGTTTTCCGCCCGTGCAAAATTCGGTTATGAGATTTTACTTCTTAATTATGTCCAATAATAAATTTATCTAAGTAAATTTAGATCATACCCATTGTGTAGCTTCCCCAGTGGTTAAATATATTCAAGACAACAACATCAGAGTCACTGCTGTCAGTGATTCATGCATTACTACCAAAAAAAATTTGTTACAATTTCCTCCACCTTTCATAAAATTTTTTCCACTGATAACTTTTGGTGTGTCATACTGCTTCATAATCCTTGATATTTTTTCCAACTTTTGTCTTTCCTGAACTCTTTGCTTTGTTGTGTTCCTCATTAAGGATCAAATTCTTTTTATAGCAGTCAATATACTTCCACGCGCTGATATTGAAGCTTCTCTTGCTTTGCTTACGAATTGTATACAGACTTCACCTACCGACAAATTTAT
Source organism: Amblyomma maculatum (assembly GCF_055883805.1). Lineage (NCBI taxonomy): Eukaryota > Metazoa > Arthropoda > Arachnida > Ixodida > Ixodidae > Amblyomma > Amblyomma maculatum. Next base: position 60,438,931 of record NC_139346.1, on the reverse strand, counting down.
TATATGCGTGGACTGTAACGCAAAAAAAGAGTATATCATGCTCAAGGTATAGTGGCTTCCTAAAATTTAGTCCTTCTCATTGATCCAGATTCTACGAAATACCCTACGCTTCAAGTTGGACAGATCTCAGCTTGGCTTCTCCTAATGTAGTAGCAATTATTCTTGGAGTGTTATTGCAGATTCGTCGCTTTCCGAGCACAGGTGTATTACATATTCTTTTGTTTCCCAAGCTTCGACGCCGTTCAAGCGACTCACCAAAGCTAGCTTCACACGTTTAATTTCCCAGTTAGGTTCCCTGAATTGGTCTCAGTCCTTTTATAACCATAAACTTTATTCAGCACCTGCCCTTGATCATGCCATAGCAAAACTTAATGACATATTTATAAAGCTTTATAAGGAGAACTTTCGTTTGATTAAACTTAAATTTTCCGAGGAATCCATTTGGTGAACGGCTGATTTGCGCATGGAGCGGTCGCGAATGCGCGCTCTTCGTCGCCGTCTTCAGCGCATATCAGAACCTGAGATGTGAACTTTCCATCGCTCGCTTTATCTTAAAGCTCTCGCTACTTATCAAGCTAACATTAGAACACACGACAACTATATAGAGGAGATGTGCTCTTCAGCTACGCGTAAATTTCTTTTTATCAACCATGTAAATCTGCTTTTGGAAAGTGTACATGTGCTTCAGCAATACCTCCTCTGCAAAATTCGGATGGCACATACAACAAAACGCTTGCTGAAACTGTACAGCTCCTATTTTACACTCATGTCGCTATTTATGATCCGTCTGTTGACCTCCTTTTTCATTCTAATGTTCGGGACATTATCGTACAACCTTATAATAACACAAATAAAGACCCACCATTCACTGCTAAGGAAATGGGAACTGTTATTCACTCGTGAATTTTAAATATTCTGCAAGCCCTGATTTGGTCTCTCCTCACTTTGCTGTCGCTTTGTTTAACGCTCATCCCCCTTTTTTCGTTTTTATATCTTTTATTCTGGCTGGAATTTGGGCTACTTTCCTCAGACATAGAGATTTGGTAGGATTATTTTCATTCCAACACCAACACACCATCGACATTCTTACCGTCCGATTTGCATCAACTTGTGTTTTGAAAACGTCCTGGAGCGTCTAATATATGGCGGATTATATATCATGTTGTCTAAAAATAACTTGCTTCACAAAAATCAGCATTCATTCACGCACGGTCGAAGTTCTGTTTAGGCCCTTTATCATTTACGGGAGTTAGTACATAGGTATAAAAAACTACAAGTACCTGTGCTTTTAGATTTCTTGGACTTCAAATCGGCTTTTGATAGTGTTTTGCACCCGTTGGTGTTAGACTTTTTTTGAAGAAACATCGTTGTCCACAAAACCTCTATTTACTTTTGGCTTCTTTATTGCATAACAGACAATTAATCTATCAATCTCCTTAATGTACTCTTTCTGCCTCTTCCCTCGACGGTCCGCAAGGGTTACCTATTTCTCCTCTTCTTTTTTACCTTTTAAATTTTCCTTTCTCCTCACCTATTCATATTGTCACGTGGTGGTGACCATGGTCGATGACACAAATGAAGACACAGGCTTGATGGTACGGAAACTAACTCTTTATTGGGCTGACTTGCGCCCGCAAAAGAACTAAGCAACTCGCCGGCGGCGATAGCAGCAAATGTGTTGGTCGATCGTTGACCAAAGAATGCTCGTCACACTCGCCAACGCTCAATTTAAAGGCTGCACAGAACAATCTGGATAACGTCGCAAACAGCTACCAGCACGGGCTGGAACATTGTGGAAAGACACCCGGGTGGCCGGAAACTTCGAGACAGATCTCGGTGCATCTTGCGCTACAACAAAACTGATAAAGGTGTGACTCGCGACATCGAGCATTAACAAACAACGATTACGGAACTGATACGCGGTCCAGAATCAGAGTGATAAGCCTGTATGCCGGCGGCTGTTAAAAAACAACAAATACTGTTTTGAAGGTTTCGCGGCATTACTCCCGCCTTAAAAAAAACATCGCCTCGATGTTTCAAAACAAAGAAACCTAAACATAAACACTGCAAAGTTTAAACACCACAGATTCTTTAACGCGCGTAATATAGCTGTACAACATGTACAATTTCTGGGCGTGCGCGTCGCCGTTGTGATGCTGACGTTCCGTAGGGAATGACTTCATAGTCCAGTGGTCCGACGCGGCGAAGGATTTTGTATGGCCCAAAGTATCGACGCAACAACTTTTAACTTAATCCGCGACGGCGAATTGGTGTCCAACCCCACACTTGGTCTCCTGGATTCTACTCTGCGTGGCGTCGGCGTAAATTGTATCGTCGACTGTCGGTGCGCTGTTGGTCTTTAATACGCAGCCGTGCGAGTCGTCGTGCTTCCTCTGCACGCTGCAGGTAGGCGGCGACGTCAAGGTTGTCTTCGCTGGTTACTTGCGGCAGCACTGCGTCGAGCGTCGTCGTGGGCTCCCTGCCGTACACAAGCTTAAACTGGGTCGCTCTGGTCGTCACCTGGACTGCCGTGTTATACGCGAAGATCACGTACGCAAGATGGCGTCCCAGGTCTTGTGTTCAGCGTCGACGTACATAGCTCGGTAAAAAATCGGAGCGGTAAAAAATCAGCTTCGACGTACACGCTAATTTTTTACCTCTCTCCTCCCCCTCCCCATTTTTTTCTTAGGCTTTTGTGAACATTGTTCGCTATTTCAGAAATATTCTCTTTATGTTATTAGTTTTGTTCGCAGTTTGCACTGCACTCTTATAGTGTATGGCTGGTAAAAAAGCAGCCAACTCATGGACACGTGTCGGCGTTAGGGTGCCGCGTCTCGTCACCGCTTTGTATCTCGATGAAAGAGCACTTCACTGTGTATGCAGCGAGCAGTCGATGGCCAGCGGGACGCTCGGCAGGATCACAATAAACATCTCTCTCTCGGTTACTGCTTGGCTGCAGTGGCGTGCTTCTTCCAAAACACAGCATCTACCTGGCGACGAGAATGGGATCTCCAGCGGACGAATGACTGCCATATGGGCCGTAAAAATTGAAGTTCAAGCCAGCGTAAAGGAGCCACCGCTGTGTGACCCGGGCGCGTATTGCCAAACCATATCCCGTAGGCGCACTGGAGCAGACGACGATCTCAGCGAGCTAAATGGCGATTGAAAGGTCTCTCTGAACGCAACCTAAAGGTAATATACACTTACTGTAAACGGAAATTGTTGCTGAAAGATGTTTCTGAACGCAACCTAAAGGTAACATGCACTCACTGAAGGCAGGAAATAATAACGGGGAAGGTAATTGCTGTAACCGTTCTCATACCGATTGTTACTGAAATGTGTCAGTGAACGCAACCTAAAGGTAACATACACTCACTGAATGCAGGAAATAAATACGGTGAAGGTAAATGAAAAAACAAAATCAGAAAAAAAATCACAACACAGTAGTCGAACCGAAGTTTCAGTGCATAGGTGGGTGGTCTCAATCCTGCGCGCCAGAAAAGCTTTTTTTTTTCTTTATTGCCGGTCATCACCAAAACAAAACAAAACCAACAAAAACGCGCTACAAACAGAATGCTCACAGCAGAGCGGTTACTACAAGCATGACACTGTTAATACAGAAGCCGGCAGGCTCATACGAGTTGCCTTTGTCAAGTTAAAATTCCTTCACCTCGCATAGTGGTTCTACTCTTGAAATCCACTCTGGCATAGTGGTCTTCAATTTGTGCATTTCAACCAATGCGTGTATACTCTCGCGAAAGTAGAGCCTTGCAGGGCGGGCGTCAGGGTCACAGTGAAAACCCGCCATTCTGGACCGCCATAACCTATTAGCATAACCGTATCAAGTGGAATCCCGTCATTATTTTCAGTTGGCAGGAATCGAATCCCGTATGAGTCTAATGGTAATTCTTTTTTAAGAGTTCGTTGCAGCACATCCCAAACATAGACGCCCTCCCAACAGTGCAGAAATACATGGTCTATTGTCTCTGGCTGTTTACATATTAAGCAAAGGGAACGCCACGGCAGATAAAAGCCCTTGCTTTCAAAAAACGTTTGTACCGATAATGTTCCTGTATGTAACTTAAAGAAAAACGTCTTTACCCCAGGAGAAACTGGAATTCTTTTGACACGCTTCAGTACGTCTTGACCTAGACTGCCGCTATAGGAGGCTCTGTACACAGGAACAGAGAAGTCGTCACAAACAGCCTTATACGGGTTCTTCTTTTTCACTGAACTTAAGCATTCTATCGAGAAGCGAGCTGACAGAATCGAACACTGCCAACAACCTCTTTGAAAAAACTAGAAAGACGGCCTGGCATGCTTTCCGTGGCAACAACGAAATTGGGCAACGCCCGCGCGAGCCTCCCATGGCACACAGTGCGCAAAAAGGGGTCAGTAACGTCGCGAAAGAAAATAAATCTGTTTACAAGCTGGCGCACGAATAAGGGAGCAAGCCCGAGACCTCCGTCTTTAATTGGCCGGAACAGGTTATTCCGACTACATCTTGCCCAGCTTGATGCCCATACAAACGCAGCAAAGATTCGGTGTAGCTTTTGAACACTCAGCCTAGAACAATGAAGTGCTTGCATGACGTACTACACCTTGGCAACAAAAAATAGATTACACACAGTGGCTCGAGCAAAGATAGACAGCGGCACTCCTTTCCACTTGTAAGCCTTCTCCCGTATTTCCTGAACTTGGGCGTGCCAAAATGGCTTGCTCTCTTCATAGAGTTCTAGAGGTACGCCCAAATACTTCACGGGTGTTGTAACCCATGTAACGTTGGAAAAAAAGTCAGGCGTTGATGTCCATGCCCCGTGCCAGAAGCCAAGACACTTTCCCCAGTTTACTGGATTTCCTGTGATCGCACTAAAATCTTTCACAACTTCAACTGCTGCGCGAATACTTTCTTTGTTCGCACAAAACACTGCTACATCATCAGCGTAAGCCAGAAGTTTGACCTCAGACATGTACAGTTGAAAGCCCTGAATAGATGGATTTTGCATAATAGAGAGGCATAAAGTTTCGATATAAATGCAGAATAGAAGAGGGATGAGGGGACAACCCTGATGTACCGAACGCCGTACATTTATGGGTTCCCCTGGTACTTTATTAACAATCAATCGCGTTGTGCAGTTTCGGTACGCCAGGGCTACGCCCTCTCTGATAATGGAACCAACATTGATATAATCCAATATTGCAAACAATGCATCATCTGGAACACAGTCAAATGCCTTTTCTAGGTCGAGCTGAAGAAGCGCGACCCTCGCGCAAGCAACGTCACAACATTCGAGCACGCACCTCGCCTTATGAATATTTATTGTAATGGACCGGCCCTTTATACCCCACGTCTGGTGGGAGCAAACGATATGTTTTATCCCTGTCTGTAGCCTGGCTGCCAGAACTTTCATCAGTATTTTGTAATCCACATTTGGTAATGAAATAGGCCTGTATGACATCACAAATTTTAGGTTCTCTGTTTGGTTTGACTTAGGAATTAACACTAAGTGTGAGGATGCGAACGAAGGAGGAGTGTACCAAGTTCATAGCCTTCGTTAAATACTGCAGCTTACAATGGGGACAGATCCAGTTCGAATGCTTTATAAAAGGCTGAGCTCAAACCATCCGGCCCAGGCGACTTTCCTGGGTTCAGATTATCAATGGCGCGTTCAACATCGTACTCGGAAATCGTCTGCTCTAACTTTTCTTTTGTGGTGGCATCCAGCCGTGGCAAGGAGGAAAGAAACACCTGCTTAAACGTCTCCAACTTCATGTCCCGAAAAGCAAACAGCTCCTGATAATAGTCGAAGAACGCACGTGCAATGTCGTTCTTATCTGCCACGAGGCTTCCATTCCATTCCACTTCGGTTATGTCATTTCGATGAGCCTGTGCTTTTTCAAGACCCAGAGCGCGCTTAGTGGGCGTCTCGCCGGCGACCCACCTTTCGGCCCTGGCGCGAACGAGCGCTCCTCGATATCGTTCCTCATCTAATAATTCTATTTCCTTTTTTTATCTTTCTCATGTCCTCTTTGTTAACCCCGGGCTCCTTACACTCCTGCTCTATTAACTTCTTCAATGTTGATCTTAGGCCTGTTTCTTCTCGCTTTTCGTTATGGCGAATACAGCTGGCTCTTTCTAACGCTTTGATTTAACTTCTTGCTTGAATAGTTCCCATTGCTTCCCAATGCTGCTGTTAAGTCGTTTATTTATTTCATTTAGCTTCTGTACAATAATTTCGATTAAGTTATCATCTTCTAAAAGTTTAGAATTCAGCTTCCAAAGGTCCCACACAAAACTTTTGCTTGGGCTTCTAGCTCCTATAGTACATTTTACCAGACAATGATCGGAGAAGGACATTGGAATAACAGAATAATTTTTACACTTCGGTATCACATCCAACGATAAATAAATTCGGTCAAGTCCAGCATGACTAGAACTCTGAAAATGGGTGTATTGCACGCTGCGTGCTCCCTCCAAGCACTCAGCAACATCCTCTAATGAAAACTGAGCAATCATCTGCAACAAACAATCGGTGCTTGCATCTTTAAAGGGGCAACGAATTGTGCATATATTGTCTGAATGAGTTGTTACGCAGTGAGACAATATATGCACAATTTGTTGCCAGGTGGCGTTGCTGAGAGGAAGCACGCGCCAGAGCGTCGCCTGCTCGAGTGCACCTACGGGATATGGTTTGGCAATAAGCGACCCGGACGCATCCATGATGGCGACAATCGGGCAATGTGGAACCATTCGATGAATCTCAATCAGATTGGGAAACATACGAAGAGAAGAATATTGCATTCCTGCGTGTGAATAACATTCCAGACAGCAGCAAGGTATTGCTGCTGTCTGAGTATTGTGGGTCCGAAGACGTACAAATTATTGAAGAGCTTATTCGTACCTAATACGCCGGCTAGTTAGTCTTTATTAGAACTTCAGAAAGCTTTACGAGAGCGTCTTTCACCCAGGCCGTCAGTTATCCCAGGAAGAGAAAGTTCCACCGGAAAACACAATTAGAGACTGACAGCGACAACATTGCGAAGTTCGTGGCAGACCTCAGGAAATCCGCAGACACATGCGACATCGAAGCGAACCTAGAAGAAACTATGAGGGACAGGGTCGTGTGTGGCTTGGCCCGGGCCAACACACAAAAGAGGCTTTTTGTTGAGGATGCGTATCTGACATTACAAAAGGCAGTCGCGAGTGCGTTATCAGTAGAGACGGCATAGAATAATTTAGCTGAGTGCCGGCCTACTGCAAGAGCCCAAGAGGGCCTCGAAAAGTTTGCTACAGAAAGCAGCCACGCACTAGAAGACTCGCCATGCTCTCGATGCGGCTCGCGTCATCGCAATCGTAGCTGACGTTTCCAAACAGCGACGTGTTTCCGATGCCAACGTGTAGGTCATGTCCAAAGTGTGCCGCTCTCAGCCGACATATAATTCGCACATTACGAAAAACATCGGACAAGATACGCCACGGAAAGACGGCAGGAGGCGAAGCTTCAGCGTTTTCGAGACAGGAGGATGTAGAGCCGCTGCTCTAAGCAGCGCCGGACAGACCGCAGCAAGAACCGATATGCTTTACAATGCGTGCTCAAGGGGGGCCACTCAAAATGGAACCAGACGGGGGCAGCTAATGCCGTATCGGCTTTTTCAATCCTATTTCCCGCAGATGAAGTTACGCCCGGCTTCGGTAGTGCTGCATACGTACACAACAGAGTGCGTGCGTCCAGAGCGGGTGGTAACAGTGAATGTGAAGCATCAGAGTCAGTCTCTCCAGCTGCCTTTGCACATTCTGCGCCAGGAGGGACCTGCTCTTATAGAAAGAGACTGGATACATCAGCTATGGCTCGACTGGAATACGGTAAGTCGAATGGATGTGCAAGATCGTCGCGCCCTGAAGGAAGTCTTGGATTGGCACCCCCAGTTGTTTGTCGATGAACTTGGAGAAATTAAAGCAGCAGTGGATAACGAACTGGAAATGTTGGTGGGTGTCACCCGTTAATAATTAGGGGGTATTATTAACGATGCGCCCTTAACGGGTGCACACTCCCAGGCACCCTTAGAGTGAGCGGGGATAGCTGTTCCGGTCGCTAAGGAGATGCCCTCGACCTGCGTGGCATGCTCAGCCGGAATTCAGCTACCTAGTAGTGACAGAAGGGGGTGGCCGTTTGGTGCTCAGCTGTCGCCGGTTCAAACCAGAGTAAGGATCGAAGTCAGAAGTAACAAACAAAACACAATTTATGTACAGCAAGAGACGATACAAAGGAATACACAAGATGAGTTGAAATACACGGACGAGAGGTTCACAGAATACAAACGCTAAGCATGCAACTACAGAATGATTCAATAACACAGAGGCTTTACAACAAATCAAACACGAGAGAGACACATAAACAAACACCAAATTTTTCACCGGGCACTGTTGCAGTCCGACTCCCCAAAAGTCACGATGTGGCCGCCATACAAGACGAGCGCCGCTCCCTTGCAGGTCCGTGGGCTTGCCAGCAGGGGGTGATCCCCGGGAGTCCAGCCGAAGCACAGGCGAACACGTCGCAAATACTGACGAACTGTCTGACTGACTGGCTCAACAAGCGGCGCGGTCGCTTTAAATAGGGCGCGCCGCGTCTGTTTGTTAGCACGCGTCAAAGCTAGCGCGCACACACACTTAGCTTCGCTGGTTATAGCTCTCCTCCCGTCGAGCCGCGCGTCGTCATTGGCTAGGTCCCATAGAAGATTCTGGAATTTTCTGGCGTGTTCCAGTCCGATGAACCACCGTCCTGCCCGGGCAATGGGAAAGAGGGTGACGGCAACGCGTACAAAGCTACGCGCTCTCCCGCGCGGGGAAGGAGGCTCTTCTCTCCATGCTTTTGCACGCGACGCCGCGCGGGCCTCGCGCGGTACCGGCTTGATGAAAATGTGCGCCGATTTCGTGACAGTGGGTCTTGCGTAATTGAGCAAATTTATAACAGTCATTTCGCCTCACCACTTGCGCCAGTGGAAAAGAAAGATGGCAGCGTACGCATATGCGGAGATTACAAGGCATCGTTGAACCCATGCTTAAACATCGACAACAATCAGTTACCAAAGATTGAAGAAATCTTCGCCACTCTTGCGCGAGGTGAAGTTCCTTCAAAGATCGACCTGAATTGAGCGTACCAGCAAGTGAAATGGGCAAGGACTCCAGCGATTACCTTATCCTGAATACGCACAAAGAGTAGTTTACAGTAAATCGCCTAGCTTTCGGAGTTGCATCGGCTGCAGTAATGTTTCCAAAGATTATGGACAACATGCTAAAATGACTGAAAGAGGTAATATGCTACCAGGATGATATTCTCGTCATGCGCCGAGTCGAAAAGGAACACCTTGAGAACTTAGAATCACTCCTATCCCGGTTACAGGAAAGGGGCGTTCGGATTACGGCAGAGAAGTGCGAATTTTTGAAACGGCAATTGCAGTTTCTGGGCCACGTCTGTCAAGCACTTTGGACATTATCCACGTCGTGGCTGGCATATTTTGCCGCAGCCAACTTTCCGCTTCCGTTCTTCATTAGCAACAGTGGAGACCCGTTGAATCTGTGCTTGAGCCCGACTGTGGATGGGGTGAGGGTCTCGTCGGAGGGTCCCGAAGATCCCCTACCATGCTCTGCTCAAGGGAGAGCACTGTGCTCATTTGTTGAGCATGAGTGCTTTGGGAATGCCCGATCTGCTCGACTTTAGGTGCAATATGACTACGGCGGGGAGCTTTCTGCCACTTATGCCGAACATGCTCATCTGCAGCATTGTGCCTACTTGCCTGAGCGAATAATCACTACGTTGCGGCGATCTGAGCCACTCCCGCCTGACGGATTTGCGTTATTGCGGCAGAGTCATACCGACACACACGCACCTTTCTTTATCAAAGCTAGAGCCCGAGAGATGGACATGCCCTTTAAAGTGCATCTGCTGCTTTCCTCATTCACATTGTACACTTGGTTCTTACTTGTGCAGCAGTACTATTTTCTGATATGAGTTCTATAGCATAACATTTTTCTTTTTTTGCTTTTTTTTAATCTTCCATATGTGTTTACTAATCTTATTGCATGCTGTTACTTTCATTTTCTCTCTTCATCTCTTTTGTGAGCATTTTTTATGTATGCATTTATCTGCATTTTCCCGTTTTATGTTATCTTTGTTATTTTCCGATGACCATAATGTGTATTATATTTTTACATTTCAGGCATTTTTGTTCAGTGTATGTTTCTACCACCCGATTTGGATGGAATTTTATGCTATAAAATCATAGTAATGAACGCCTTCTGAAGCTGTCAAGGATTTCATGTTTGATGTTCTGTGTCGTTGTGCCGCCATTTGTTTTCTATGCGCGACCGTTTTAATGCTCTTTTTTTTCTCATTTCATTGCAGACTTTGATAACCGCTTTATAGCTTACATTAAGATTATTTTCCTCTAAATTACGTTTTTGTTTTAATTTGGGCTTTTAGCTCCTTTTCTTTTTTATCTTAAATTGTGTTAAGCCTGGCTCAGCTTTGCTGGTCCGGGCTCCCTCTCTCGTTCTATTACTTTTTTGTCATAATCTGAAAGGATTAATAAACGGTAGAAGGTACATCGACATCTGACACATCCATGGCATATTCTGACACCACGTCATCTTCTCGTGACCACTGGCCTTGACTGTCAGCATAAATCAAGACACAGTTGTCCACAGTGTGCCCAAAGCGCCGTCACTGCGTGCATCGAGGCGTACGGCACTGGCGCCGCACACCACAGCGGAGGTCTCCCTGCGATGAGAACTAATGCCTGCACCACATTAAGAGTGAGGAATTGTGCGTGCTGACACTCCGTCCTTGAGCGTGAGGTAGGTTTCAGGGTTAGCCATATCCCAGTGCTGCATCCCTGGGAACCGCGATTTTCACCCTCCCCAGACTGAATTCTTCCATAAGGTTTTAAAGCCTCCACAATTCTCCGGTGCTCCATACAGCGAGAAAGCAAAGAAGCTTACCTTGACATTCTTCGGATACGGGTCGAACACCATGCACCTAAACATTTGACAGCAAACTCTGTTTTGAAGAACTACCGCCGCAGGTAACCATCCACACCTGGCTCATTTGGTACTGACCTATATACAGACTTTCACGGCGGTCCAAATTCTGTGCAAGCGCGCCTCGGAAGTCGAGAGCTCTATACGGGTGACCCTAAAGGTCAGAATGCTGAAAGACGGTATTAAGGACCACATTATATTGTTCGCAGTCGAGCAACGACAACTTTGTATGAGTGTGTAGTATCAACTGAAGTCGGAAGACCTCGGCCAACAACCGAATCGCAGTTTCCAGCTAGGAGTACTTTTAGTTACAGCTGCACAGAACGGATTCTTCTTCGGACCCACGCAGGGAACTGGGTGCATTACAAATATTTTGCATAATTCATGAACGCATTTATAATGTTGGGACTTCTAGTTTGGAAGTGTATAGGCGATAGCTGCCGCTCTACATTTACAACTTAATGGCTATTCGTGCTTGCTCAGTGCTTTTGTGACTTGAAACTTGTTCAGGATGCTTAGGCGCGCTTTATTGTGGACCGGAAGAATTTTAATACGTGAAGGTTCACAGCGCTAGTAATTTTAACAGCGCCGACTACTCAGTCATGCTCTGCTATCTCTGAAGTAATTTTATTTATTTATTTGAAATACTGCGGATCATGCATGGTTCTAGCAGGAGGGGCACATTGAAACTTTTCGCAAAAATAGAAATGACAATCATATGCATCATCATCATCATCATTATCATCATCATTAGCCTGACTATACCCACTGCAGGGCGAAGGCCTCTCCCATATTTATCCACTTAACACGGTTCTGTGCTAGCTGCATCCACTTGGCCCCTGCGAACTTCTTAACCTCATCCGCCCACCTAACTTTCTGCCGCCCCCTGCTACGCATTCCTTCCCTTGGAATCCAGTTTGTTACCCTAAGCGACCATCGGTTATCCTCTCTTCGCACTACATGTCCTGCCCATGCCCATTCCTTCTTCTTAATTTCCACTAGAATGTCGGCGACCTGAGTTATTTCTCTGACCCACTCTGCACGCTTCCTATCTCTTAATGTTACCCCTACCATTTTTCGTTCCATAGCCCTCTTGGTTGTCCACAACCTAAGTAGAACTCTCTTGGTTAGTCTCCACGTTTCAGCCCCATAGGTGAGTACAGGTAAGATGTAACTGTTATATACTTTCCTCTTTATCGATACCGGTAAACTGCTAGTCATAATCTGTGAGTGCTTGCCAAATGCGCTCCATCCCAATCTTATTCTTCTTATTTCCTTTTCATGGTCCGGATCTGCGGTTACTACCTATCTTAAGTAGATATATTCGCCTACTACTTCCAGTACTTCACTACCTAATGTAAACTGCTGTTCTTTTCCGAGGCTGTTGAACATTACCTTAGTCTTCTGCATATTGATTTTCAAGCATAACTTTCTAATTTTCCTGTCTTGGTCACCAATCATTATTTGTAGTTCATCCCCCGAGTTGCTTAGCAAGGCAATTTCATCAGCAAACTGCAGATCTACCCTTATCCCTAACTGCTCCCATTCAAAGTCTCTGAATACTTCCTCTAAGCAAGCTGTGAGTAGCACTTGGGAGATTGTGTCTCCTTGCCTAACACCTTTCTTAATGAGAATTTGTTACTTTCTTTATGCAGAACTATGGTTGCTGTGCAGCCACTATATATATCTTCCAGAACGTTCACGTACGGCTCGTCTACCCCTTGATTTCGCAATGCCTGCATCTCCGCCGAGGTTTCAACTGAGTCAAATGCTTTTTCGTAATCAATGAATATGTATAAGGGCTGGTTATATTCCGAGCATTTTTCTATCGCCTGATTGATGGTATGGATAGGATCGATAGTAGAGTACCGTTTCCGAAAACCTGCTTGATCCTTTGCTTGATTGCAGTCTAAGGTTGTCCTGATTGTATTAGCGATTACCTTAGTAAGTACCTTATACGTAACAGACAGTAAGCTGATTATTGTGTAATTTTTAAGGTCCTTAGAGTCCCCTTTCTTATGAATGAGGACAATGTTTGCATTCTTCTATGGTTCCGGTACAGTCGATGACACCAGGCACTGCGTATACAGGGTGGCCAGCTTTTCAAACACAATATCCCCCCGTCCTTCAGCAAATCTGTGGCTCCTCTCCAGCTGATTTTCCCCTTTTCATAGTTTCTAATGCTTTCTTGACCTCATCCTTCATTACTGGTGGAACGTCTGACTGTTTTTCCCCACCGCCAATCTCCTTACGGTCCTGACTACTTTAGCTACTGTAGATATCTTATAAAACTACTCGGCTACTTTTACTATCTTGTCCGTATTCGTGAGGACGTTGCCCTCCTTCACCCTCGTCGCATGCATCTGGATTTTGCCTATGCCTAATGTCTTCTTTACCGCTTAAAGGCTTCCCCCGTTCTTGACAGCAAGCTCAGTTTTCTCAATGTTATACTTCCTTATATCAGGCACCTTGCTCTTATTGATTAGCTTTGATATCTCGGCTAATTCAATCTGGTCTGTTGGATTGCAAGCTTTCATACTCTTACTCTGGCGTTTCTTAATCAAATCTTTCGTCTCCTTCGACAGCTTGCCGGTATCCTCTCTAACTATCCTACCGCCTACTTCTACCGCACATTCAGTAATGTTATCTTTGAAATTATTGTTCATTGCTTCTAGGCTAATGTCGCCATCCTTGATTAGAGCTGAATATCTATTCTATAGTGAGATCCTGAACTCTTCTGCCCTCCCTCTCACCGCTAATTCATTGATGGGTTTCTTTCTTACTAATTTGTTGCGTTTATTCTTTAGATTTAGGCTAATTCGGGACCTCACCATCCTGTGGTAACTGCATCGCACTTTCCGGATTACCTCTACATCTTGTATAATGGCGGGGGATGAACACATTATGAAGTCAATTTCATTTTTAGTCTCCCCGTTAGGTCTTTTCCATGTCCATTTCCAGTTCTTGCGTTTGCTGGAGAAGGTATTCATGATTCTTAAGTTACTGCGCTCTGCAAGCCCCCCTTGCTATTCCTAGAACCAATGCCATAGTCACCTACTGCCTGGTCTCCTGCCTGCTTTTTCCCTACCTCCGCATTGAAGTCGCCCATTAGTACAGCATACTGCGTCTTCACTTTTCGCATTGCCGATTCTACATCTTCGTAGAAGCTTTCAACTGTCTGGTCATCATAACTACATGTAGGTGCATAGGCCTGTGCAACCTTCAGTTTATATCGTTTATTAAGCCTAATAACGATGCCTGCCCCCTCTCATTAATACTATAGAATTCATCTATATCACCCACTATATATTTATTGACAAGGAAACCTACTCCTAGTTGTCGCCTCTCTGGTAAACCTCGATAACACAGTTCATGCCCATCCTTCAGTACAGTAGATGCCTCATTCGGCCTCCTAACCTCAATCATTCAGCCCTATGATATCTATTTTCATACCCTCTAGTTCCTCTGACAGCACTGCTCAACTAACTTCACTAGCTAGTGTTCTAGCGGTAAACGTTGCCAGGGTCAGTTTCCAATGGCGGCCTGTCCAGCGGAGCCAGGTATTCTTAGCACCCCCTGCTGCGTCACAGGTCTTACCGCCGCCGTGGTCAGTTGTTCCGCAGCCGCTGGTGACTGAGGGCCGGGGTTTTATGGAGCTCATCATAGGAGGTTGCGGCCAATTACTGCACCAGGGTTGCCAACTCCTGTTCTGGTGCGGGAGTGCGTTCCCGGAGGTGTTCTCCGGCATCAGGTCGCGCCCCAAACCTGTTTATACAATTCCATCGACACGCGGATTTTCTTTTTAATCCGTTGGAGAATTGCGCGGCACCGGTATTTGAATCCCGGTCCCCTTGCAAGCGAGGCGGATGTTCTACCGTTGCACTAAGACAAAATAGGCAAAAATAGTCAAGATAGACAAAAAAAATTAAGTCAGACAATCAATCAGAATTGAAGATGTAGACCATGCATCGCAACACAAAATAAACCAAAACTCATTAAATAAGAGATGATTCTCCAACTGTGTTGCAAAATTGCTGCACAGAAAACTGTATCCATTCGGGTACAGTTTTGGGGAAGTAACTATTTTTTTTTGTGGGTAAAAATTGGTGTCAGTGAGTGCTCCTGCGTATGTCTGATTCACCTCGTACAATGAGCTTTGACGCATTTCGATAACTTTATTTTAATTTTTCCTTGTAGGCAGTGATGAAGCAATATGAGGCGACTAACCTGCCTTCGGGATTCTAGGGTGTGTATGTTGTGTTGTTTCATAAGTGTAGATGGTGAATCATGTCTCCTATATTCGCCAATTATAAATCGTACAACTTGTCTTTGCACACGCTCCAGTTATATGATATCTTTTTTATTAAGCAGGTCCCATACAACCCCCGCATACTCAAGTTTAGCACTTACGCAGTTGTTATAGGCAAGACGCTTAGTACTGGCAGGAGCATTCCTAAGTTTTCGATTAAGAAACCAAAGTTTGCGAAGTGCAGCAGGTGAAGTTTCTGGTATGTGTTTCGACCACGTTAATTTATTTGTAAGCGTAACCCCTTAGTATTTAGAAGACTCCACAGCTAAGATATTATTTATGTTAAGCTGATATGCAAAGGAACACGAGTATATTTTTCTTGTTACTCTTAAAAGAACCGTTTTATCAGTGTTTAACTGCATACCACAATTTGTACACCAGTGGGAAAAAGCTCTAAAGTATCCTGTAATATTTCTTGATCCTTTGTGCACGTAATTTCTTTAAACACAACACAGTCGTCGGCAAATAAAAAGGCAGAAACCTGCACAGAAATAACATCTAACAAGTGATTAATGAAAATAGAAAAGGAGCGTGCCCAAGACACTTCCCTGAGGCACACCAGAAGCAACATCTAACATCCGAGAAGGACAGTTCCTGATGGAGACGTATTGTTTCCTACCACTAAGGTAGGCTTTGATCCAGTGGACAATACTTTGAGGAATACGAATACATTTCAGTTTCAACAACAGTTTTGCATGTGAAACCCTGATCAAAAGGTCTAGAGAAATCTAGGAACAACACATCGAGTTGACCGTTCCCGTCAAACACACATCCCAGTTCATGACCAGTCGATAGCAGTTATGTGACAGTTGATAGCCCTTTTCGAAAGCCATGTTGGAATTCAGATAATGCCTTGTTGCCTTCCCAGTGTTGCCGAATATATGATGCTATATTGTGTTCTAGCATTTTACAGCACGTACTTGTGATCGAGATTGGTCGATAATTCGCGACAGATAACAGTTCACCTTTTTTGTAGACTGGGACAACACGTGCGGTGCGCCATAGTGCGGTATTTCACCTGAATCTATCGATAACAGAAAAAGGTTAGTCAGAAATACCGATATCTGTTCTGCGTAACGCTTTAGAAAAGCATTTGGTATTTCATCCGGTCCTGCTGATTTGCTTTTGTTAAGTTCTAGAAGCATGGCTACGACTCCTTCACGATTTACTGTAATACTTTGCGGTTCGGTACAGATTGAACACTGAAGTTAGTAATGTTCAGGATTTCAAAAATTGCTCTGGAAATACGTGTTAAAACATTCCGCTATCTCCCAAGCGTCAGCAGTTGAAGTTTCGCCAATATTTATTTTTTCAATGTCAAGATTACTCTTTCTTAAATAGCGCTAAACCGTTTGGAGATGGTTGCTAATGAACTTGTTTAGACCATCGGAGAAATAACGTCTTCTTGATTCGTTTATTTGACGTAAGAGTTCATGGTTTGGGTTGCAAAAAGTGGGCATTCACTCCTTGTTTTGCTTCCTTAGCCCCCTAATTCTACGCTTAATGTGAATAATTTCCCTGGTTATCCAAGGAATACGGCTACGCTTGCGGACTTGTTTTATTGGGATAAACCGATCGATACGAAACCTAACTGCACCCCGAAATTTAGTCCACAAAGCTTCGACATCATCTTCAGCTGCATTGAGAAGCAAGTTCAGGTGGTCAATAATTGAGGTGTCATCTGCCAGAAAGAAATCTTTTCTAAGAACAACTGATTTAGGCGGTTTAGCTTGTTCAGATGGTAATATATGAAGAAGTATATTAACTTATGGTCCGATATTCCTTTTTCAACTTTCACGGACACTCCTTGTAATATTTCGGTAATAAACAAAAGATCCAGAATAGAGGTACCACGAGAGGATTCTTGCACTGTTTGCTTCAAGTTTATTGAAAACATAATATCTAAAAGCGGATAACTCTGCAACGAGGTTTCATAATTGATATGGTCCCAGTCAAACGAAGGAAAGTTAAAGTCGCCAGTTACTATAACGGTTTTACCTCGTAGCCTAAGATTGTGATATAGATCCGACATGTACATATCGTGTGCGTTTGGAGGGTGGTACACTGCGAAAACAAAGAATATGAATTCATTATATCTTGCTTTTAATAACAACGATTCGCATCCAGGGATTTCTTTACCGGAAATAACATCGACGTTTTTACAATAACTGCTACGCCGCCACGTCGAGAACCCCTATCATGCCAAAAAAATTTGTACCCGGGAGGCACAATTTCATCATCAGGATATATTCGTGCAGCCACGTTTCAATGATCGCTCAAAAGTGCTGGTCGTATGAAAAAAGAAGCGCTTCTAAGGCATCTGTTTGATTCACCAGACTTTTAGCGTTAAAAGAAAGGAAGCGTAGCTGCCTGGTATTTAACTGCTAGCTTTCGGACAAAGAAGGATGACTGTTAAGTTCAGGTAAGAGTACGCGAGACTTAGTTTTGTCATCCCACTTGTAGAACTGGCCATCTATGCACAGTTTGTCGTGGATTAGCAGAACCTTTTCCCTTTTTGTAGTTTTCACTGTCCCATAGCAGTTTACGTCTTCTAAGAGTGTCAGCACAGTAGTCATTGTGGATAGAGATATTAGTCCCTTTCAGTTTGTAAGCATTGCTTAACACAGCTTCTTTTTCTCTCGAGTCTTAAAAGCGAACAATTATAGCCTGTGCCGGTGAAGGTTTACCGATCCTGTGTGTATGACTAACTGATGTGCAGCTGGTGCCTAATTTACCTTCAGAGATTTCACTTATAACCTTGTCACTTAAGACTCGAATTTGTCAGGAATATTCGGATTACCAAACATATCTAGGTTAGATTTTCTGCTGTAAACTTTTAAATTGACAATCTTAGCTTGATTCTTTTCCAGTGCAACTTGTATTTGAGCCACGGTGTCCTGTACGTCAGTAATATTTGTAGCCATTGTTTTTACATCATCTGAAGCCTTCTCAGTTTAGACAAACGTATATCGAAGTTCGAAACTGCTTTTTCTGTGTTTTCAATGTGAGTTTTTAATTCAGAATTGTCAGCAAGTATAGCAAGTTGTCCATCTATGAGCTTCTGAAACATTTCTTGAACTGACGGTCCTGGATTCTGTTCAATATCGCCAAAAGAAGCAGCAAATTACAGCGAAAACAATCATAAGCAGTGCTTAAACATGCATGTGGGCTCGGTAGAAGAACTAGAAATCGATCATCACTTCTTACTGTGCTCTTGTAACTAACCCGCATCACGAGGGCTTTCTCTAAACGCAGAGCTGTAGTGCACGCCTTGAAGAAAAAAATGTGCGACGAAGCTTCAGAACCCGCAAGCGGAGCAGTGAGACCACTATTTTACTGATTACTGAATCTTACCATGTGTAACCCCTTGCGGAAGCGTTGCGATGATCGAGGGCTCAGCTAATTCATACGTAGAGCAAGAAGGAGGGCAAAACCTTGAGTACCACGTAAATAATTTGACAATACACACGGTGATTGCATTCTCTTCTCTCATTAACCCTTCGCCAAGTAAAATACTCTTTTCCGCGTTTTATTTATTTCTTTCTGTTGCTTTTATTGGGCCGCGGTGCGTTCGCGCTCTCTCATGCTCCCTGTTCGGAGCCTGCGGTTGAGCCCGCTGGGAACAATTTCGCAGTATCATCATTGTAGAAAATTAGAGTGCTGTCATAGTAGCCCACATTATTGAATTTACATTTTACTTGTGTGTTATTCGTCAGTTGTATTGTGAGAGGATCAGAGCTGCGCCGATCGTGGTCTGTCTCTAAACTCTCGAAACTACCTAACGAAATGTGGCAACTCCACAAAATAAAATCGCCTTGGTTTTCTATTCAGGTGCGCAGCTACTTCGAAGCACAAGGGGCTAGCTTGCACCATTATTTTCATATGCGTCTTATTTCTCGCCTGTCAGGTTCGGGACTTCCGGCTACTTCAACAATGATACTGGGTCCAGTGCGGTCCCAGCGCACATAGAGCGCTTCTCCCAGTGCCACGGTGGATGCCAGCGACATACTAAGCATCAAAAAAGCTAATTAAACGTTTGTCTCTCAACGTACCACTACAACCAGTGTCTTACCGTCACTATGCAGGGAATCTTGCAGACCTATAGCGTCCCCAGCAAAACCCAGTAAGAAACCAGTGCATTTTTTTGCGCTGGTTTAGCACTGGACGAAGCTGGAAGGTGGTAGGTTTTACAGTATGGGAAGACTCATATCCAGGCGACATTTATACAAGCTGTTGGTTCCAGGGATTATACAAACTATCTTGCTAAGGATAATATGCCAGCTTCACAAAGCTAGCTTTGAGTTCAACTGTGGCTTCCTGTAACGCTGATGCTTCAACCTGAACCATACTTTTTACTCCTTCCAGCTCTCGCCTCTGCAGAAAAAGGGTTCATACGTGTCTTAGCATTTAGCCTTCTTGAGTGACTTTGTAAATAAATGCACCTAATTATTTTTACCTAACGAGTGTTTTTTTTATATCTCAAAATATATTTGGTTTTAGATACAGGGGTCCAAGGAATATTTTAATGTCTTACAGTTTCTTGGTTCGGCACACCACTTTACTACCGATCACGGTTTGCAACAGCCCTAGTTTTCCGTTCTCAATATCTGATTTTGACAGGAATTAGGAATCTCGAATTTAGTGGCACATTAACAAAGAAGCAGAGAGAAGCTCTATTTCTGTCAACTAACATTCACATCAGATGACCGCAAACTCCACATATTTATTTTCCTTTGCTCCATTTATTGCAGGGTTTTAAAGAACATCAATGCGTATAAAACACTCAAAGTAGTTTGCGATTAGTCTAGACTGACAGCCAAATAGCAAGATTGAATAAGCTCTTAATAGCATAGTTCGCATATGTGTTGCACTGATCTATGCAGATTTGAAAAAAAAAAAAGGAAAAACAAAACATAACAAGACTGCAGTCAGAACACGCACCTTTGATTCCACAGAACTCCCTAATATTTTCCAACTCCTACAAGGTCAATGCGGTGAGCTCCCACCTGGTTGGTTGTCCTGCATACATCCACATAATGCCAATACAAATATAGACGTCAATGTGGCCAAAAACGAAGTTCCCAAAATACCTGAGTAAGTAAAGTAAATATTTTAAAACCTTAACAGCCCGAGAGAATTGTGAAGTGTGAATTGTGAATTGTGAGAGTCATTGTGAAGGACAACTAAGAAAAAAGTTAGGGGGGGGGGGGACAATTATCTCTGCCATTAAGGGTATGACAACAGCGTTTTGCACACAGGGTCGATATGATTACTTTTTAAACTTTATTTTTATATTCTGTTTTTTTACACACCAGCACATAAAATTACAAAAATTGCTCAATTCAGAGCAGTTTGACGCCTTTACATTGCATTTGTTTTCATTATTTCAATTAAAAAATCGGTCAAATACACATTCCATAATTTCTTAATTAGTATCATCAAGCATCGCCTTTTCATTGCGAACATTTGTATAAAATTGAACCCTCTTTTTCTGATTTCTTCATTTATTCAAATCACCAAATTTTATATTAATTGCAATTATTTCATTCACCCATTAACAGTAACCACACACAAATCAATCGCCAATCACCAAAACTACGAATTGTCATGATAGGAATTTCTTACTTAGCCATGAATTATTTTCTACACGCGGTGCCAACTGCTTTACTAACAAAATTTCGTCTGAATTAGCATACTGTATAAGCTACCAGTCCAAACTGGACAGCGTTAAAAAATACAAAGCGGCCAGATGCACAAACTAGCGGTCACCGCTGGTTTCAAACGTTGTGCTTACGCAGTGTATTTCAAACCGAGCTAGACCACAATGCCATGCGCGAAAAAACAGCTGGACGAGATAGAAATCTAAATAACGCATTCTCCTTGACATCTAACCTCAGAAATTTTAAATTTGACAGAACGACACTATAGTCATAAACAGTACGCACTGGTAATCTGTAACATAATTTATTCATAACAATAACATCACAGAAATAAAAAAAATTCTTTAATGTTTTTTGTTCAAGGCTCTTTCCCCTTCGTTCGTGTTGCAACTTCTCTCGGCGACGAGCCCCAAACAGCCTGCAACGCTTGTAATTACCTGAACGGCAAACTCATAAATATGACAGACATGCTTTCTGTAAAACATGAGGTTTAAATTCGCCAATCAATTTGCGGCAATTACCTTATGAAAGAGGACGAGCATGTTCGTGCAGAGAGCAGAGAATCCAAAACGCGTGGTAGATCATTCAAGGGCCGCTGCTGTGCTGACTGCGTGCCAGGGGGAACATTGAAAATAGTAAACAAAACTACACGTTTGCATTTATATACGCACACGAAAACAACACGGTTCACTTCAATATGTCAAAAATATTGCCGAAAATGAAGTTTGCGTGAACGCTACAGCAACTACGTGCTAACCGCCATGTCAGGCGCTGAGGAAAAAAATAACGAAATGACGTCAAGAAGGTACAAGCCTACCTTAGTTTCGCATATATGAAGTTTCGCTTTCGTTTTTATAGCAAAATGAATACTTTATTTGCCACGCACATCCAGCAGCTAGAACAATTGCATGTAGTGCCTCGTGGTATTCAATAAAATGAAAAACGAGCCTACATAAAAACACATAAATAATAATAATTACAAGCAAATCGTTTCACATGCAATCATGACCGGGTAAAAGGTAGATTTAAGGGAGGCTGTAGGCGTCCAGCTTTAGTCAGGTAGATGGAACGCAAAAACAGCTGATACTTGAAAAATAAGCTGGACTCAATGATCCTTTTCTGATTTAAAATGAGTATGTACCGATTTTTTGTTACTTCTACTCGGGCAGATGCATTGCCATAGAAACGCACTTTGAAGTTGGATGAAAGCATATATGCGCAGTACAGAAGCCGTGACGTTTTCTAACGCGGCTTTTTTTTTCAGGTGGCGCTTCATTTACGATTCATCCCGGCATCTTTGGCTTTAAGGACCAACACAGGTTTAGCCTTACGTTTGCTACCATCAGTAGCATGCTGACATCCGACTCGGTTACCTTCGTGCACTGAGTATGGCGTTTCAAATCTGCTTGTAGCTTTCATACTTCGGCATTCCACCTTCGCTTCAACCGTCAAGCTGCCTGAAAAATGAAACTGCAGCTGACTGGTAAAGCACCAAGAGGAAGAGAACTGGATTCAACGATGACCTGATAAATTGCTCCAGTGACGTCTTCTTGACGCAGGGAGAGAGGGGTGGCGGACCATCTTGCCTGACATTGTACAGTGGCGACCTAAGACATAAAAGGTGGGGATTGAAGAGACGTAAGGTACACAATAACGGGCTCTGGGAACCAGAAAAATACTCAGGGACGATCTGGTTTTGAGCTAGTTTATTGATGTCAAATGGCGAATACAGACAAACGCGCTGTATTAAGGAAGAGACGCCATCGAAGGAAGCGTTCAAGTCAGCGTCATGGCATTTTCCCCTCTTTGTTTAGTTGTTTCATTTGCCTCTTTTCACCTGTGATATTAAAAAATTAGCTCAGATCTCTTCCTGTAGCGCTTTCATACAAAGTGTTCTTCACTGCTTTCTCGAAATCCGTCTTATGAATTTCCAACTGCTCTCCGAAAAGCCCCATTACAAGGCGCATCGTCAAACGAAATCGCCGCTGTATTACGCATACAAGGTACAACCCAGTCGAAAAAAACTACAGAACTGTGTCAAAAATACGATATAATATCCTGTAGTTCTGTCATAACCATCAAATTTTTCTGTAGTTCTGTAGTACTTTTCTGTAGTTGTGTAATTTTTCTGTAGTATATTTCTGTTGTCTGTAGTTCAGTAGCACCTTTCTGTTGTAAGTACAGAAATATCTGATGTTTCTACGGAATTTTCTGTTGTCACACCAGGTTTCCCGTCAAAAGTCGCACAGAAATTCAGTCGTAAGATCAGAAAATTTTCTGTAGTTTTTTCGACTAGGAATGTCAGAGTGTCGAAGACGAGGTGGCAGCAGTAAGAGCATCATGCTTACACGCTGCCTGTTCCTCTCAAAGATCGCCTTCTTCACTAGTTGCCACTTCGACTGGGCTGTATTCATGAGTCCTGACGTCACGGGCCAAGTGCCCCTGTCTTCATCGCCAAGGTTCGTGGATGAATCTGCAGGGCACTCTACGGGCTGGCCTATTTTCTTGTATGTAACCGTGTATGCAACCACATCATAGGTGGCGTAACGCTACGTCATTCCCATACTGTCAATCCCAGTCACCTGCCGTCGGAGGGCCTGCCTATAAATTCCGCTCTGGAGCGTTTCTTTGTTAATGCGCGATAAGCAGCAGTACGAGCATCTGCTTACGCACAGCCTGTTTCTTGCCCAGGTATGTTACCTTCCCACTGCACTTTGCATTTGCTCTGATGATCAGATCTTACAGCTCTTCCGTTACTCACATCACTGTCACAAGTACTAGGCTTCTTTATTTCCACTCAGAACTCGCCATTTCTATTTCTAGACCGTTGTTCCTTTGCCGCCATCCACGATGGTTACCATCTTTCGAAAAAATACCACCCCTTGCTATTCAGAAGCTCCCTACAGAAAACACAATAACATATGTCTAAACTCATGACTGGTTTCTCGTACGTAACTCGTATAAATCTATTATCATCTCATAGAAATATCATTCAGCATAAGAGGAATATGAGATTGTATAACATTTGCATATTTGTATGATACGTTTATAAGAAAATGTGCTGGAGGTTATTGTTACTAATAGCTTTTTTCTACAGGGCGTACCAATTAGTAAACTGTGCTTGACATGCTCAGGGTGTGTTTGCGCATAAGCCGACAGTTAGTCAAGAATATTGCGGCAATAAATATTTCCATCAATCAATTACCTCACGTTTTGAAAACAATTGAATTGGGCGTGGCTGTGCTGGAATATTATTTACAAAAGTCTACCGCAGGCAGCAGCAGGCTCAACAGTGAACTACTTGCAAGGCTAATAACAGAGCTCCAAAGTCTTCCAACTAAAAATGATGAGTTATAAAACCGTACGCGTATGAACAACTTAATAATGCACGGTCATTCCGAATCTAATGATGAAGAAATGAAAGCCTGTCCTCAGATATCGCTGAAAGATTTGAGGATGAGCTAAAGATAAACTTCCCTCAAACAGAAAGAGGCCACAGTATTACAAGGTCATCTCATTACAGTCCATGATATGTTATTATAAAACTTCTGAACTATGGGGGGAAATATTTAGTGTTGAAAATAGCCACAAACCTATAAATACGCGATTACAGCATATCGGAGAATTTCTGAATACATGTCTCCAATATCCGAAAAAAAAAAAGCATGGAACGCGTATGAAAGTTTCAGGAACAATGGCTACATGGCTTCAATGCAGCAAGAACTTGTATGTATCGACACGTTCGGTACAACTGGATCAGTGCTTCTAATGCATTGCAAAATGCATCCCGTAACAAACCACAAAATATTACTTAAGGTATAGCCACTGCGTCGTGACTATCTCGTCACAAAAACAAATTTAGTTTGTTAAATGTAATGCAAAATGCCTTCCTAATAAACTTGCCGACCTTAATGCCTTGATAAACTCCATTCTCCGCATTTTTACTGAGCGGTATTAGCTGGTAGTGCGGAGGTAAAAAAAATGCGACAGACTCTGAGAAGAAGATGGAGACGAGTGCTGAGATCTGTGCGGTGAGAATCCTCAGTGGTACGGAAAGCTGTCGGACTGTGAATATTCCTCGTAACATCTCTTGATGGAGGTGAATTCTTCCATCCCCGTCACAAGCTGGATCTCCGCAGCGGCGGACATATCGGTACCACCACTATGACTACTGACGTATACTCCGAGAAGAAGAAGACGGAGACGAGTGTGGAGATCGGTGCTGTGATTACCCTCAGTGATGCGGACAGTGGTCGGATTGTGAATATTCCTCGTAACACCTCTTGATGTAGATGAATTCTTCGATCACCGTCACAAGTTGGATCTCCGAAGCGGTCGACACATCGGTACGACCACTATGACTACTGACGCCGTTACATCTACGGCCGCCGCACCTGCTGTCGTCATGGCCCATTCCTGTGACTCCGAAACTTTCTGCGGGATCGCCGACGTTAATGTATATGACTGGCTGTCCCTATATGAACGTGTCAGCAAGCACAACAGGCGGAATCCCACACTTATGCTCGCGAATATCATCTTTTACTTGACTGGGACAGCGGGGGTGTGGTTTGAAATCCATGCAGATGACCTCACATCTTGGGAAATCTGTAAGCAGAAGCTCCACGACCTTCTCGGAAAGCCTTTTGCCCATCACCTCGCCGCCAAAAAAGCACTCGCTTCTCGTGCCCAAACATCTACAGAGTTTTACATCACTTACAAACAGGACGTCCTATCCCTGTACCGCAAAGTGAACGACGCCATGCCTGAGGAGAATAAATTCGGCCGCATAATAAAAGGCATTGCCGACGATTCCTTCAGCCTCTTTTTGTGCAGGGATTGTTCCACCGTGGACTCCGTGCTACAAGTATGCCGACGTTTCGAGCAAGCGAAACAGAGGCGCATATCTCTTAATTTCGACCGGCTACCGAACACGGCTGCGAGCTCCTCCTGTGTCGATCTTCCGACTGCTCGACCGCTTGCTAATGACAGTACTTTGACCCGCATCGTCCGCCAAGAGCTTGAGGCAATGACTCCCGCAGCTTAACTCTCGCGTACCCCGGAAAACACCTTGGCTGCAATATTACTCATTCAGGCTGTCGTTCGCCAAAGATTGCGAATAAGGGTCTGCCTTCTACCTGCGCCACCGACACCTTGGATTTCGAACCTGCCCCTGTACTGATTGCAGCTACCTCACCCACCGCCGGTTTGTTGCCCCGATATCGATGCGCAATCCGAGTGAATGGCGTACCTATGACTATCGCCCCATCTGCTTTACTTGTTCCCGCGTTGGCCACATTTCCCGTTACTGCCGTAGCCGTTGGTAGACGCCATCTCGTCAGTTCACCTAGGTCGACCGCCGCGGAGACTATGCCTCTCGCCATTCCTCACCTCCGCCCGTCCAGGGCCGTGTTGACCCCGGTGTCCCCGTTCGTGCTGCCAACCGTTCACCATCCCCGCAGACCCGACGCTCGCGTTCTCCTCTTCCCTACCGCAGTTTGTCACCATCCTATTCCAGTCACATATCAGAAATCTAGCCAACGCAGCTACCGGAGGTGACGCTGCATTTGTGAACCGGACTGAAAAACCTCTACTGACTCCTGCCCTACAAAATACTCGCATCCACGTCTTTGTAGATGGTGTTCCCGTTTCTGCTCTCATTGATACCGGCGCCCAACGATCCGTTCTCAGCTCCTCATTTTACTGTCGTCTCAAAAAAGTGCTTACTCCAGCCGTCTCGCCCACAGTTCGCGTCGCCAATGGCAGCCCTGCGGCCGTGGTTGCCATGTGCAGAGCGCGCGGTACCATTGGTGGTCGTCATGCTCCAGTGTTGTTCGCCGTCCTACAAGAATGCCTTCACGACGTTATCCTTGGCATTGACGCTTTAACAGCCCACTCTACCCTCATTGACTGCTGTATCGGCCCACTTCGCTTGGACCTTCCGCTCTGCTGTGAAGACCCCTCCTGCTCACTCCGCCTTCGATCAGCACAGTTCTGCCGCCTTCCTCCTGAAGCTGCCTTTTACGTCCCTATGTCGCGTTTTCCCACCCGTCCCAGACGGCGACTATCTCGCTTGTCCCATTACTGATGTCATCCTGCAGCGGCACGTCACCCTTCCTCATCTGATTGTGCATATCTTCCAGAACCGTACCACTCTACCGGTCCTTAACTTCAGCTTGCTAAATGAAGTTCTGCCCGAGGAAATTTCTTTAGCTGCGCTGTCCCCGATGGCCGATTGTGTCAATTCAGCTCTGACTACAGATAATTGAAATGCCGTCCCTGCAACCCTTGCCTCGTACTCTTCATCGCGCCCTGATCCTGTAAACAGCATGATTGCAGCTGATCTCCAGCCTGAATTTGCCGCAGAGTTAAAACTGCTTTTGCCTACCGTGACCTTTCCGACTTCGATACCCGCCCATTGCGTCAAACCACAGTTGTCAGTCACCGCACTGATACCGGTAAAGCCAGTCCTATTCACTTCGCTTGCCGAGCGACGCGTCATCCAAACAGAGGTCAACATAAATGCTGGCGAACGACATAATTGAGCCTTCCAGTAGCCCCTGGGCATCCCTTGTTGTGTCGGTGAAAAAGAAAAATAAAAGTTTTAGATTCTGCGTCACTACCCTGTCTAAAAAACTACGGAACTGTGTCAAAAAAACGACAAATATCCTGCAGTTCTGCCGTAACCATCAGATTTTTTCTGTAGTTCTATAGTACTTTTCTGTAGTTCTGTAGTTTTTCTGTAGCATCTTTTGTTGTGTGTAGTTCTGTAGCACTTTTCTGTTGTAACTACAGAAATTTCTGATGTTACTACAGAATGTTTTGTTGTCACAACAGGTTTCCCGTCAAAATTCGCATAGAAATTCGGTCGTAGCATCAGAAAATGTTCTGTAGTTTTTTCCGACTGGGTGCCGTCAACGCAGGAAAAAAAAGCTTATGCTTCTGCAAGCAATCCATAATCCTATGTTACAGTGAGACTGCATGCCTTGATTCAACGTAAAAACGTGTGCTTATGGTTCTGTCTGCTTTTGGGCTTCTCAAGCCTTCGCCTTTTGCGCTGTTTATCCTTCAATATGTACAGTCTTTGTCAAAAGTGTAGAGCCCAGGGGGTCTGCTTCTGAGCCACTTCGTGCGGCTTGTAATGTATTTACAATGTTACAAATCTTTTGAGAGAAAGAAGATTTTTTGCCCCACTCTCTACAATGGGAAGGACCTCCACTAATGCTAAATTAGCTCTGCTACACGGCTCAGATGTAGATCCCCCGGGCTCTACACTTTTGACAAAGGCTGTGCCAACAACTCGCCCGTTCGGCTGTAGTGGTTAGTAGATTTACTCGTTGTGAACGCCCTTTTATCTACCACTCTGTGAGTTGATATGCTATAGCTCTAAAAGAATTATACCTGATTTCGTCAGAACTGGTGACCGTGAAGAGCTGCAGGCAAGCATAAAGAGCAAAAACAGCTTTTTTTTATGACAAAGTAGTGCGTCAACAAATCAATGAAATAATATGTGCAAAATGACTTGCTGAAATGAAGGTGTACACGTAAAGAATACGCATTCACTAATCCAAAATTAATCGAGAAGACCTGTACTGTACAGGAACGTTCTTGATCATTTAGTATCATTGCCTTCTGACGTCATCAGCCTCACAAGGCGGTGCCATTCCGAACGGTACAACACCGAGTCGCTACCACTAGTGGAGCTGAGGTATATGTTTTTTTGTATTTACTCAGGGTGAGGGATCTCATTTCCTACGTTGTTTTCCTTAGCCTTTTGAGTTTCTAGAAGCAGCGTTTTCTTTTTTTCCTCCTAGGTGTCGCTGTTTCTGGCGTCTTCCCGCGTCTTTCGAAGTACGGGAAGCTCAGAGTAAAATATTATATGAGGAACGCCTGAGGAAATTGGACAGTAACAGATGGGCAGCTAAGGTATTTAAATACCTGTACCTAAAAAGCGTTGACTCACAATGGAGGAAAAGAACTAGGAAACTGACTAGTAAGTATGCTAGCAACAAGGACGGAGAAATAAAGAGCATTAAGCAACAGGTGAAAAACACAGAAGGTAAAAATTGGATAAATTCGATGGAAAAAAAAAAAACAGAGTGTGGAATTATACCGAAAGTGAAAAATGCAGATCAGGAAGGAAGATTTCTTTGATAACTCAAGAGGCAGTGCCTTATTTTTTGAAGCTAGATCAGGGTGCCTTAGAACACGCCGCTACAAAAAGAAGTTTAACAATGGAGATGACGCATGTGCTGTATGTGGAAACTCCATTGAAACAATTGACAATATTATACTCGAATGCAATGGTATCCATCCGGAAGTTGATGCAGGCGCAATCACTGTTCCTGAAGCTCTGGGGTTTAGAGATAACAGTGGCCGGATGAATAAACCGGCGGTGGAAACTAGCAAAAAACGGCTGGAAGATTGGTGGCTTAAAAGCAGAGAAGTGACATAATATATTAATGTAGGAGCAAAATTTAATAGAATAGAATGATGGTTTAGTTAACCATTCTAAATCGATAATTAAGATATATGGAGAAAAATGAGCATGATAGCTACTGCTACCACCCCGTTTCAAAGCGGACGCTCCTATATTCCATCCATCCATCCATCCCCGTCTGGATGTTGGGGAGTGCCCGCTCCAATTTGTATAACAATATCACATGTTTTCACAATATTTGTACATATACGTGAATGCTTCCACATATGCCAAGTGAGGGGAGGTTATAAAGCCACCAAAACATAGAGAAAAAATAATTTGCAATGAAAGATATTTCTGTCCGAAGCGACATGAAAAAGGCCAGCAGAACTCGGAGCAATAGAATAATAGATTGGAACTCCAAGCTTCACCATAACAACGCTCCCGAATAACCCTAACTGCCCATCACGCGAAAATTCGGTTTAACCGCATTGCAGACAAAATGAAATTTCCACAGCATCAACTGCATGTCACTTCGTGTGCCCTCTGGGAAACTCTTTTTTGTGCCGAGAAATATGCTGGAATGTTCGTGGAAGCAATTAATCATGATATTAGTCTGGCCCTTCTGCCGGCGCTAAACCATGTGGCGGTGCACTAAGCTATGGCTCGCATAACAATGATCATTAAAATAAAAACAAAATAGATAATTGACCTCACGTTACAAGTATCCACATTGTATTATTGGGAAGTACGAGCTATAACTCTTAGCACAAAGGACAGTATTGGAGGAAATCAGCAAACAAATTCGAAACAAACTGGCAAAATTGGCCGCTTCTTCGAACAGGCTGCTTCCTTGCTCATGTAACAAATGTAACAAGCTGCCTCACTGATACGGCGGAAGTTGAGAGACCTTCTTCCTCGGTTAAAGAGCGAAACTCACGTGATCTCGCCGCTCCTCTGAGCAGGCTTCGACATGATGGCGGAGCAGCTACCGCGCATCCTTGACGCGGGCACTTCGTAGCCAGCCGAGACTATAAAAACGCATACAGCAGCACGGCCGCGGCAGTGCGCTCTGGGAAGATTCTGTCTTCCGGGCCTCTCTTGCGGCCGCTCTGGGAAAACATCTTGTGTAACCGGGCCCGCGATAAACACATCGTTCTCCTCGTCTGTATCGCCACCGCTACCGATCAACACAGCCTTGAGAACTCCTTTTTGCCACAGACTGTTGCTGAATCGAACTTTGTTCTACCTTTGTTAACCTTGATCTGACTTAGTATTTTTACGCTGTGCCTTCCACGTAACAATTGCCCATACATATATATGTAATACTTGCTTTATTATCTTTAAAGCCTTTTTTTATCGCAATGTTTTGTTCACTGTGAGGTTTTCCATCTATCATTTACCTGGTCGTGTTTTATCAATATGTTGTCGAGATGTTTTATTTTTTATTGTACTCTATTATTATGGAGTGTAATTTGCGCTACTATCCACACATATTCAATTGTTTGAAAAAGAAAGTGATCTTGAACGTATTCCTCAATCATACACCGACACACACACTTCACTGGTCGACCGACCTAATATTTAAATCTGTTCTCAAACGTCATAGAGGCCGCGGCGGGTAATCGTAAAGGGGATCTCGCGCCTCTGTTGACCGTAAAGGCGGAGGTTTGTAACACTCTTCTTTTGCCAGCAGAACTGCAACGGGTATGCGCCTGGAGACAGGCATGAACTAAAGTATCCCAAAAAAGTATTCGCTATTCAATTCAGCAGATATATATTTCAGTATATTTCAGTGGAAACGGAGAGAATATGCTCTCGCTCTCGTTAAAATAGATATGCGCAATGTCCTTTGGCGCTAGACGGGCACATCACTCCGTTGTGCCATGGTACCGGATGTCGCATCTTCGGGTGTCTCGTCTCGTATTTGGTCCGCGGTCGGTGCATTTGAGTGGGAAGCTCTAGCAGAGGGCAGAGGCCGCACTGTTACTTCAAGCGTCCTGTCTCTGAGAATTTCACCTTGATTGGTCGTGTTTGATCCCAGAGTGGGGTCGTAGGCCATCCACCGGGGCGATCTGTAGGTGCCCAGAATGACAAACAAGACGAACATAAACAGGCCTGTGATGATGGCAGCAGCAACGCCGAAGGAGACACGACGGCCAGGAAACAAGCGAGGGCCCCGGGTAACTTCGGAGGAGTTGAGCGGGACGAGGCTCAAATGCCCTTTGTCCTCGTCGGGAAATGGGGAGGGCTGGCCTGGCGCGGGATTCGGTTGGGCCATGACTTGTGGACACGCAGCAGCGGTTGATCCTGGATTGATCACTGAGACCTTGTTCGCTGCTTTCACGGTGGCGTTTCTTCATCTTCTTCTTCTGTCTTGATTAATGGCTGATACTCACGGAGGACTGGCCAGGGTTCAGTGTAGACTGTGAGATATCCTACATATACTAAATTATTGCAATGAAATAATTATCAACCAAGCAAAAATAAGATTTAGGATAAAAAAAAATTGAATGGAATGAAAAAAAAACAATACGGAGCAAAAATTTGGAAGTTTGAAATTTTAGAATACAATTGACCTCTTGATTCTTTGGTATTCATTCTCGTCATGTAGTGGTGTATCCGTGCATGAGTGTTAAAAGGTTTGTTAGATTGCTTATATTTAGTCATACATTCAGTAATCTGCGTCAGGCACTAGAAATAAAACAATGCGCATTTTTATCCTGCCGATCTTTAAACAATGCGCAGCCGTATTTTTGTCTCAATATTTATGGAATTATCCGATGCCTATTCGACATATCGAAATGCTATGCACGAAGTTCTTACAGAAGTTTTTATTTTACATACAGTCCAACCACGCAACATCATTTCATCAGGAATCTGAAAGCTTTATAAAACTTGGCGCAAGCCCCGCCGGGGTGGTGCAGTGGTAAGACGCCCGACTACTGTGCCGGAGTTCCCGGGATCGAATCCCGGCCTCGGCGGCTTCGTTTCGATGTAGGCGAAACGAAGTGGCGTCCGTGTGCTATGCGATGTCAGCGCACGTTAAAGATCCCCAGGTGGTCGAAATTACTCCGTAGCCCTCCACTACGGCTCCTCTTTCTCTCTTTCCACTTTCATTCCCACCTTCCTCCCTTCCCTTACGGCGCGGTTCGGGTGTCCACAGAGCAAGTGTGACAGTTACTGCGCCTTTCCCTTCCTGTGAACCAATTTAATTTAAACTTGGCGCAAATATATAAAGCACTTGTTTAATATTCCGTAAAACTACTTTTTTTCTGGTATAAGAAACCCGTATCAAAACAAGCAACATTGAATGACACTCTAACAGTGCTTTAAAGCGCAAGTCATAGGCTCCCATTCCTAGCTTTAGAGGTGTTACCGTCTACGTGATTAAGCGGTGAGACGCTATATGTTTGCCCTAGGGGAGTGATTCTCTATCACTTGACACCAGGCAACCTGTGGCGGAAACTTCTGCTCGGCGTCCCGCAAACGGAACACAGACGTCTCGCACACTAACCCCCGAATGCAGAGATCTAACTTGAAACGCGCTTGGACTTGACTTGGGCAAGTCAGCTTGAAGCATCAAGCCGACTTCAAAACGCCCAAGTCGGCCCAGCGCGTTTCATAGACGCTCACGCCGACTTGCTTTGCCAAGTCAAGCACATGCTTCGTCAAGTCGAGGTCGTGCTTCGACTTGAGAACACATTGCTCGTCTGTGACCGAGATTAACAATAAATTTGTTTCCGTAACGCATGTTGCAGGCGAGAAAAGTATATAATTTGGTAAATATAAGCAGGCGCGTAAATAATTTGAGAGCTTTTTGCAGATAAACGCTTCCAACGGGCACTGTAGATCAGTGCTCTCTGCTTCTTTTGCACGAATCATGTTTTCGGTTGGCAACTTGCACGGCTGATCAGCTGCGCCAAACACGCCATGCATGCAGTCTTTTCGTCTTTTGCACCTGTTGAGTCAAGTCGCTTTCTAGTCCTTCGTTCCATCTGTCAAGGCAAGGCGATGTCGCAACTGCCCCTGTCGCAACTGTCCGCGTCGTCGTTTGAAAACACGCCTTCGCCACGCAGGGCAGCGCCTCGTTTCTCTGCAGAAGAGAAAAGTTTATTAGCCGAGCTTGTAAACGAGCGTGTCAAATATTTGGAATGTAAGCGAACCGATGTGGCCTCCTTGGCGAAAAAAAAAAACGAAGTTTGGAAGGAGGTGGCGAAGATATTCAATTCGCACCACGGGGTTACCCGGCGGGACCTCCTTCAGTTGAAGAAGTGCTGGGCTAACCTGAAGCAAAAATGGAAGGAGGGCACAGCAACGGAGAGGCGGGAGCGTCACAAGACCGGTAAGCGCTTTTTGCAAGCATGTTTTGTATTCATAGATAATTACGCTTTCCACCAAATTTACTGTTTACTGCTTTCGTTATCTGCACGTGCCATGCTTTCCTGACCTCCACTGCCTGATGCTTTCGAGTAGGCACGAAAACATCGCATACCAACACAACCTGATATATAACGCTCTGTCTCACACACACGCTACATTTACGTTTCTACATGTGTCGGTAAAGTTGCCATACCTCGGCAAAACACATATGCACGTTCATTTCTTCCAAGAACAAGCCGCCCGGAACTGCTTGCCTGCTGCCCTTGTCATTATCGGCGAACTCTCGCTTTCGTGCAGGGCTTACAAATATCATTTTTACTCTGTTTCTAGCTTCCGCTTGTTCAGTCCGCCTTCGACTGTTCTTTTTTTTTATCTTGGCATTCAGCCTGTTTGCCTTCGATCCTTCCTTTTTTTTTTTTTTTTCATTTTGCTTGATATGCACTGACCTGTTGTAGCCAACTTCGAATTTTGCAGTATTTTTTAGCGTTTTGAATACGCGTTATTTCTTTTTCTGTTCCCTTGTTTAATTTCTTGTATTGAAGTTGGTTGGTTGGTTGGTTCATAGGAAGGGAAAGGCGCAGTATCTGTCACACTTGCTCTGTGGACACCTGAACCGCGCCGTAAGGGAAGGGAGGAAGGTGGGAGTGAAAGTGGATAGAGAGAAAGGGGGGCCGTAGTGGAGGGCTACGGAGTAATTTCGACCACCTGGGGATCTTTAACGTGCGCTGACATCGCACAGCACACGGACGCCACTTCGTTTCGCCTCTATCGAAACGCAGCCGCCGAGGCCGGGATGTATTGAAGTCCGAGTGTATCTTTTTGTATTTTTTGCACTCCCCTCTTCAATGCAAAACACGAGTAAAATAAATAATAAATAAATATTTTGTATGGGGCTGGATTACGCAAATGGTTTCCAATCAACAGCAAGAGGAAGTGGCGGAAGGTAATTGCAAATAGAAATACTTTGTTGTTGAGCGTTCTCATCACTCTGGACTGAAAGCAATATTATTTTCCAGGGGGAGGATCAGCACCTGCTGCCTTGGACCCTCTCATTGAGCGGGTGGGAGCAGTGGTGGGCCACATGGCCACCCGAATTCGCAACGAATTCGACAGTGACGCAGCACTGTACCAGCCCCCCGTCCACAGTTTGCCCGTCGTGAGGCTGCTTCAGCCTATGGTGGACGGTGCTGCTGATGAGGCAGACTTCGATTACACAGGTAGGTTATTTTGCATCAGTGTGTACTGAAGTGTCAAGAAAAATGTTCCTTTTCCTCTGCACTATTTTAATATCACTGACGGCATGTACTTTGAGAGCCGACGCTGTGCCGAGGGTTGCAGCTGTGCAGAACAGAGCGAGTTGCTTCTCATTGGTAATGACACTGTATAAATGTTCACCAACGTGGAAGTTTGGCCTTTTTGGTACCTGTGAAAAATGCTGCCTTTGCACCTAGGCAAGGATGCATGAAGAACAGTATACATGCGAGAACATTCTTTTCATGTATAAGTACGAAAGCCCGATCCCTATGCAGAAAGTTGGGTCACTGTTACAGGAATGTCGCAGTCTGGGGTGGTATTACATGACACTGGATCACTACTCAGTTGCTTTTTAATGCAGAAATGGAGCCATAGCCTTGTGTACATTTGGTGGAAGTCTGGAGAAACAACATTGCACAGTAGCTTGTGTGTGGAGCTAAGAAATGAAAACGGTAGCGTTTCTTGACCTTAGGATTGCCTTGTTTTTCATATTTTGCCTTTTTGTCTGTTACAGACGAGTGGGAATCCAGCACCCTCGTGGAACCTGGAGGCCACTGTGAACCAGCAGTGAGTGCGGCTAGTTCAGCTCCAGAACCAACTGTGGACGGTGACAGCAACTTGCCACCCGTTGTGCGACCTGATGCTGCCGTTGCCAGCACAGTTGATTCTGGAGCTGATGCCAGCTGTCCCACTGCCCCGGAAGCTGCTGCCTGTGGCAACAGAGCACCAAGAGGGCGGATGGCCCTTTTAGAGAAGTCATTGGGAGAAGAAAATGAAAAAAGAGCAAGTCTTCTCCAAGAAGAGCACACTGTCCGTCTTCAATTAATGGGCGAGGACCACCAAAGTGTGCTCAAACAGCGAGAATCCAAGACCAAACTAGAAGAAAGGGAGTCCGCAGCCAGACTGCAGCTTTTGAAAGATGATCGCAACGACATGCTTGAAGAGAGGCGCAAGAAGAGGAAATTTGAAGAACAAATGCGGGAAATGGAACTGCAGCAGCGCCAACTCGACCTGCAAGAACGGCAGCAGAAAATCAAGTTTGAGGAGGAGCTGCAAGCAGTCGAATTGGAGAGACGCAAGCTTGAGGTGCAAATTCTGAAGCACAAGCTTCGTAAATTAGAAGATGACGAAAACTGATCTTTTCATTTTGTTTAATTTGATTTCTCAAAGAAACCTGGGCAATGAGGCACATCGAAGCAGAGAACTCCCAATATTTCCATCACCTGATGTTCTTTAACATGCAGTGACTTTGCTCCGTACACAGGTCTCCTGCTTTTAGTTTGCATCTTTTTGAACAACTTCCGGCTCCACCAAGTATTTCCATCACCCGAGGCTCTTTAACGGGCAGTGACTTTGCTACGTACACAGGTCTCCTGCTTTTGGTTTCCATCATTTTGAACAACTTCCGGCTCCACCAAGTATTTCCATCACCCGAGGCTCTTTAACGGGCAGTGACTTTGCTCCGTACACAGGTCTCCTGCTTTTAGTTTGCATCTTTTTGAACAACTTCCGGCTCAACCAAGTGTTTCCATCACCCGAGGCTCTTTAACGGGCAGTGACTTTGCTCCGTACACAGGTCTCCTGCTTTTAGTTTGCATCTTTTTGAACAACTTCCGGCTCAACCAAGTATTTCCATCACCCGAGGCTCTTTAACGGGCAGTGACTTTGCTCCGTACACAGGTCTCCTGCTTTTAGTTTCCATCTTTTTGAACAACTTCCGGCTCAACCAAGTATTTCCATCACCCGAGGCTCTTTAACGGGCAGTGACTTTGCTCCGTACACAGGTCTCCTGCTTTTAGTTTGCATCTTTTTGAACAACTTCCGGCTCAACCAAGTATTTCCATCACCCGAGGCTCTTTAACGGGCAGTGACTTTGCTCCGTACACAGGTCTCCTGCTTTTAGTTTGCATCTTTTTGAACAACTTCCGGCTCAACCAAGTATTTCCATCACCCGAGGCTCTTTAACGGGCAGTGACTTTGCTCCGTACACAGGTCTCCTGCTTTTAGTTTGCATCTTTTTGAACAACTTCCGGCTCAACCAAGTATTTCCATCACCCGAGGCTCTTTAACGGGCAGTGACTTTGCTCCGTACACAGGTCTCCTGCTTTTAGTTTGCATCTTTTTGAACAACTTCCGGCTCAACCAAGTATTTCCATCACCCGAGGCTCTTTAACGGGCAGTGACTTTGCTCCGTACATAGGTCTCCTGCTTTTAGTTTGCATCTTTTTGAACAACTTCCGGCTCAACCAAGTATTTCCATCACCCGAGGCTCTTTAACGGGCAGTGACTTTGCTCCGTACACAGGTCTCCTGCTTTTAGTTTGCATCTTTTTGAACAACTTCCGGCTCAACCAAGTATTTCCATCACCCGAGGCTCTTTAACGGGCAGTGACTTTGCTCCGTACACAGGTCTCCTGCTTTTAGTTTGCATCTTTTTGAACAACTTCCGGCTCAACCAAGTATTTCCATCACCCGAGGCTCTTTAACGGGCAGTGACTTTGCTCCGTACACAGGTCTCCTGCTTTTAGTTTGCATCTTTTTGAACAACTTCCGGCTCAACCAAGTATTTCCATCACCCGAGGCTCTTTAACGGGCAGTGACTTTGCTCCGTACACAGGTCTCCTGCTTTTAGTTTGCATCTTTTTGAACAACTTCCGGCTCAACCAAGTATTTCCATCACCCGAGGCTCTTTAACGGGCAGTGACTTTGCTCCGTACACAGGTCTCCTGCTTTTAGTTTGCATCTTTTTGAACAACTTCCGGCTCAACCAAGTATTTCCATCACCCGAGGCTCTTTAACGGGCAGTGACTTTGCTCCGTACACAGGTCTCCTGCTTTTAGTTTGCATCTTTTTGAACAACTTCCGGCTCAACCAAGTATTTCCATCACCCGAGGCTCTTTAACGGGCAGTGACTTTGCTCCGTACACAGGTCTCCTGCTTTTAGTTTGCATCTTTTTGAACAACTTCCGGCTCAACCAAGTATTTCCATCACCCGAGGCTCTTTAACGGGCAGTGACTTTGCTCCGTACACAGGTCTCCTGCTTTTAGTTTGCATCTTTTTGAACAACTTCCGGCTCAACCAAGTATTTCCATCACCCGAGGCTCTTTAACGGGCAGTGACTTTGCTCCGTACACAGGTCTCCTGCTTTTAGTTTGCATCTTTTTGAACAACTTCCGGCTCAACCAAGTATTTCCATCACCCGAGGCTCTTTAACGGGCAGTGACTTTGCTCCGTACACAGGTCTCCTGCTTTTAGTTTGCATCTTTTTGAACAACTTCCGGCTCAACCAAGTATTTCCATCACCCGAGGCTCTTTAACGGGCAGTGACTTTGCTACGTACATAGTTCCCTTGCTTTTAGTTTCCATCATTTTAAGAAACTGCTGTTCCAACTGCGTATTTCCATCACCCGAGGTTCATCATGTACTGACATCTCAGAGTACACAGGTGCCCTTCTTTTGGCCACCATCGAAAAACTGCCACCTCAACTGGGATCAAACCCGCATCTTTCGGTTCAGCGATCAAGCGCCCTAACCACCGAACCACCAAAAACTCTGCTGAAGAAACCGATATCTGAAAAGGTTTTGACCCCCGCTGCTTCCTCCGCCATTCTTGTTGCCGATGCAAGTGGAACTGCTGTTGGTGAAATATGCATCGCTCATGTTTGTATTGCCGATCGTACTACTCCTGTGCTGTTCACTGTTATAGACCTCCGTAACCTCTATTGGCCTGTGCAAACTAAGTTATAGTTATGCCTTTTGGTCTCTGCGACATGTTCTTGTCGGCATGTTCGTGCTGCGTAGTTTTACGGGTGCCAGCCGAAGCTGTCTCAATACTACAAGAATGTTTGGACGCTGTGTGGAAGAACGAATATGCTGAAGTTATCCAGAGATGCTCCCGACTAAAGACTCTCCCGTAGCAATAGAACTTGCACTGCCTTGCACTTTTTCAATAAATGTCGTCTGATTCAGGGTCGTATTTTTTTTTCTGTCTGCTTGCATTTGAGTTTTTTTTTTTTTTTTTTTTTTTTTTCTTAGCAATTTGGAGGGTCACATCTTGAGTAAATACAAAAGGGACTGCGACAGACTCTGCAGGTTGGTGGCAAGTTCAGTTGCATGTCCGAGCTATCCGGGCTGGCATAGGTGAACCATTGGAAGAGCATTTTAATGCAGAAATATACAATGCACCTCACACTGGGCCTAATAAATATTAACCTGACTGCTGTTTTGAGTATGCTGTGGGCCAGAAGATACTTTTTGCTGTGTAGGCTGTGTGCTACTACATACCTACTAGAATATGTCTGGACTTGCGAGGATGGCACCATTGATGACACAGCTTTTTCACAATGGGAAATTGTGTGCAGACAGTATCATCGCAAACAAAAAGATCAGTAAACAGCTGAAGCAAAATGTTGTGACAATATTTTTATTGGCTCCTCCATTTAGTTACAAAGCAACCCTGCTACAATACAGTTTTGGCTGAGCATGCTTTATTTTCAACACCAGTCCTTTAAAAAACAAAATCCTTGAGCAGTGAATTGTAATAATGGTTACAAGAATGGTACTGTTTGTGGCAGTGCATTACAAAAGCTCTACAGAAATTTTCAACAGATTTTTTTTGCAAGTCTGGCATCTCGAGTTATATAAACACCAATGTGGCACCCCATCTTGCATGTGCAGCTTACAGATGATACAGGTAGTGTTCGCTTGACTGAAATAAACCTGCCCTATTGGACCTGAATAAAGCGTATCCATTGAGAAGCTACAAGCAATGAGAAAAAGCAATCGCAACAAAGTAAGAACATGTCGGTGTGCTCACCCAGCTGCAATAATCCTCAAAGAAAATATGAAACTGTTCAGCGCCATTTGCTCCCTTGCAACCAGAATGCAACAGCAAAAAGATGCACTAACGTGTACCCAGTGCAATGAAGCACAATGTGAAGAGAATTAGAAGCAATGAAAAAAAAAGACTTGTCATAGTGTGGTCACCAGCTGCAATATTCCACAAAGAAAGGATGACACTGTTCAATCCTGTTTGCTCCTTTGCAACCAGAATGCAACTGCAAAAAGATATGCTACCAACTTCTACTGTTTTTCTAAAGCTGTTCTAGATTAGCCACTTTGGAGCGAAATTGGTACGGTGAACCAGGCGTGCTTGGAAGAAAACAAAGGACAATGAAAGCGTGTGATGCTGGCTGTGAGGGTAAACAGCAGCCAATTCAGGTAAAGGCACTGAAAGTCAACATGACATGCAGGAAACACATTCCTCGGCTGTATGAACTAGTCCGCCGTGTAATGGCCTGAATGTTCCTGAAACGTCATGTTTCATTTCCTTTAATAAATTTTGGCGAGTGCATGTTTGTTTCTGCAGTTGGCAGTGCAGGTAGGTGGCAGAGTTCACAGTACAGAAAGCTGCAAATGCAGACACCCAGTGTTTATGCCAGCACAGCTTGCTGACTACAGCAGCCCTCTCAGCAGGCAGCACCAAAATGAGATGTCTACAATGCGACAGAGCCCCAGGGAGGGAATTTCAGCCACAAATTGAAGAACTCGAGCTGCAAAAAGAAATGAATCTGCTTCAAAACCAAAGCTTGAACTAGAGGTTTCAGAAAATGTATATATATATATATATATATATATATATATATATATATCAGAAGAGCTGCTTGGAAATGCATGACACACTGCGAGCAACACCCTAAACTGATTGATTGGTCTAGTGTGAGATTCCATTACAGAAGAATAACTGTGCACATGTAACAGAAATTAATTTGGAGCTGTCCAATACAGTTTTCCTCATAACCCATGTTGCTTCTTGACGTTAAACCCGACATACCTACTATATTTTCCTCAAATATGAGCCCTGCCGCGGTGCTGCTGTGGTTAGGGTGGTCGACCACTGTACACAAAGATGCGGGATCGAATCCTTGCCGCACCGGCCACTTTTTGGTGGAGGCAAAAGGCGAGATACCTGTATGCTGTGCGATGCCAGTGAATGGTAAAAAGCAAGAGGTGGTTCTAACCAAACCAATGAAAACATTAATGTTAGCATTTATTTTAAGTTTCAGATGCTCTGTGCAGAACTGTGCGATGCCAGTGCATGGTAAGAACCGCAGGTTGTGGTTTTTAACCAAAGCAATGAAGAAATTAATGTTAGCATTTATTTTAAGTTTCAGATGCTCTGTGCAGAACTGTGCGATGTCAGTGCATGGTAATCACAGGTGGTTTTGGTTTTTCACCAAAGCAATGAAGAAATTATTGTAAGCATTTATTTTAAGTTTTAGGTGCTCTTTGCAGTGTTCTGTACTTTTCGAAGGTGCTGTTCTGATATTTTGTCTACCTTGCCTCCATGCGTACACTATTGGAGGTGCATCACTGATAGTCTATCGTGCAGTTTTGCTCACGAGAAGCTCTTCTTTATGAGAAGCTCCCGTGCTTGCATGCCTGTTAAACTGTCAGTCTGAGAATTGGCAGGTGGCAGGTAGGGTGGTCGAGCAGCACTGGTGGAGCTGCTTGGAGGGACAACACAAGGGCAACCTGGAGGCTGCGGATCCTTCATCAGGCAGGCTAGATTGTGCAAGGCTGCACACGCCGTGATGATCATGGCGGCTTTCTCGGGCTTGTGCTGTAGCCCCATGTCCAGACAAGGAAACCGTCGCTTCCACACACCGAAGGCCCGTTCAACGGTGTTGCGAGTCTTTATATGGGACTTGTTGTACCTGCACAAGGAAGGTGAAATTAGAACTTGACCTTTGTGAGCGGGGATGCAAGCAAGCTTCTATGGCTGCGTAATGTGTCACTATGCTAGGAAAGTAATTTTCACTGAGCCTTTTAAAATTTCTGATGGTGTTCTTGCTTTCAAAACATAATATGCAGTGTTAATTCCTACCTTATTTGACAGCAAGACTGCAAAAATGCACTAGCACAGTGAACAAGTTAACATCAGTACACCTCACTTCTTTCTGGGTACATTGGTGCATATTGTTCATTATAAAGATAGAGCTCAAAACACATACACAGACAGAGTAACAACACACAGCAAGGGTGAAGTTGGTAGCGAGCACAATTGCTGTTTTTTTTTCTTTTTGCGCTCCAAGTTTACAATATCAGCATCACTGTATTCATGTTGACTTACCTTCCTCTGGGTGTGTTAGCTGGCCCAGGGTCTGCCAGAGGCGTCATCAGGAACGGGTGGCAGGCATAACCAGCATCCCCCAGCAGCACTCCTGGCACACGCCGCTCCTCAAACAGCATCCGCACACGGGAGTTGTCAAAGATGCGGCTGTCGTGCACCGACCCGGGCCAGCTGGCTACAATGTCGAAAAACTGCAGCTGTGGCCCGGTGACCGCCTGCATCAAATGGGCAAACGCTAGTCAGCACAACTCGCGGTAGCTGTGAATTCCTAAGCTCGTGAACTAGCGCCTGTAGTAGGGTTTTTTTTTTTTCTACGTCAGTTAACGCCGATATAACAGTTTAGCTACGGAAACACCGGGGAAACTATGTATTGGATTGCAAGAACGTAAACGCATGCAGAAGTAAACATGTCCAAAGCTCCGCTGCAAAGGAGCCCTAAAGAAGCGCTGCGCTGTTATTTAACTTTATATTTGATCCCCCACTGTAGCGCTCGAGACGAGCGGACCTGCGTTGTAAAAGAAAATGCGCGTATGCGCAGTTGTACGGAGGGCTTCACTGCTTACCTGCACGTTGATCGAGAAGTAGCCCTTTCGGTTCCGGAATACTTCCGCGTTTGGACCACCGGGGCTCTTGATGCGTACGTGAGTGCAGTCGATGGACCCCGAGACGCCGGGGAACTCGCCTACACTGTAGAAGTCCCTCATCACCTGCCGAAACTGCGACACATGAGGGAAGCTAACAAGCAAGGGGCGCAGATGCTTTCCAATCAGGAATGTCATTTTCCCGACGGCGCGGCACACAGTAGACTGCGGGATTCGGACGAGATCCCCAGTCACGGTCTGAAATGTTCCCGCGCCGTAAAATCTCAGTGCCAACAGCAGCTGGAGCATAGGAGGCACTGGCTGGCCCCTGTTGTCGGCGCTTTCCCGCACGGGCAGCATAGCGAGCAGCCTTCGCACCGTCGTCTTCGTGAAGCGGTACCGTGCAAGAAACTCCTGATCGTTGTAAAGCTCCATCGGGTTTCCGCGGTCACGAATAGGTGGCCGAGGTATCGCAGGCATACGATATGCCTCCGAGAACGCGACATCCATGGAATGACACGCGAACTCGAAGGCAGCAATGCGGCGAGCGACGTCTCTTCGGGTGGCGGACATGTTGAAAAAACGAACGAAGTCAGCTTCAAGACAGCCCTGGGGCTGACTTGGAAAATGGCCCGTTTTCGCCAAGATGGGTCTTGACTTCGAGCAAGTCAAGTCTAGTGCAAGTTGCCGTTGAAGTCAAGTTCGGTTTATGGCACGCGTTGCGGCTGACTTGAGGCCGCCGTAAGTCAAGTCGAAGTCAAGTTAGATCTCTGCATTCGGGGGTAAAGAACGGCATCGGTGGTATTTAAGGGCACCTGAACGCTATTTTGTCCTGCATTTAAAGAGAATAGTTGCGTAGCCTATATATGGTGCGACAGTTTGCCGCACTCTATGTTTTAGTCTGGCCCTTCCGCCGGCGCTAAAGCATGTGGCGGTGCACTAAGCCATTTCGTTGCGTTGATTTCAGCCCATGAAATATAAGTGATATATGGATTGCATAAAAATGATTATTAACAATAAAAACAAAAGAGATAATTGACCTCACGTTACAAGTATCCACATTGTATTATTGTGAAATACGAGCTATAACTCTTAGCACAAAGGACAGTGTTGGAGGAAATTAGCAAACAAATTCGAAAAAGAATTGGCAAAATTCCATTGCCAATTTTTTTCCATTTTTCAGGTAAAAACCCTTCAGCTAGCACTTGAAACACATACTACAATTCATTCTGAACCTCAGATTTTTGTAACGCCAGAACTACCTAAAAATCCATATCACCTTCAGCATATGGAAATAATAACACCAAAAGCAAGAATGAATTATGGGTTTAAAACGATTAGATATCAAATGACTGCCCTTTTAAATGAAGATAGAAATATCCATGACCTCTTGTACCAATGTAAAAGTAAAAAAGTTTACAAGAGAAAGGTGATTGCACTGATGACTTCATGACGTTTCGGTACATCTTGTGATATTCTGTGTATTCATATCAGTGAACAAGATTCTTTTTCTTTCTTTTCCCTTCATAACGTCCTGTATTTCATCATTGCTTCTTTTCAAGAAATCTTAATTTACTGTAACATGATCTGTACAGTTTTTCGTTCTTGTATGTTCATCGTAGATTGCTGTACCAGCAGTCGTGGCTTGTGATGGTTTCATGTTGTTGTTGTTTTTTATCTTATTTATTCAGAACACCTGAGGTTCAGGTATTGTTATTTTTGAAATGGATTTTGTTTCATGTGCTTGTGGAAACTGATGTCATGATGACCGCTACACATATTGTATTTGCTTGTTTCGTATA
The DNA here is from genome assembly GCF_055883805.1 of Amblyomma maculatum. Lineage (NCBI taxonomy): Eukaryota > Metazoa > Arthropoda > Arachnida > Ixodida > Ixodidae > Amblyomma > Amblyomma maculatum. The sequence goes on along the minus strand of NC_139346.1, from coordinate 60,394,356 downwards.
CATGTGCCAAATGCAATTTGCTTCCCCCTGGGAGGAAGGCCCACGTCAGGGGTCGTGCCTTCTGGCCTCTTTCCTGAAGTGTAAAAAAATGAAATGCACAAATAAATACTACTAAATCTCACGAAAAAAAATCTCACGAAAGAATTGGCCGCTTCTTCGAACAGGCTGCTTCCTTGCTCATGTAACAAATGTAACAAGCTGCGTCACTGATACGGCGGAAGTTGAGAGACCTTTTGCCTCAGATAAAGAGCGAACCTCACGGGATCTCGCCGCACCTCTGAGCAGGCTTCGACATGATGGCGGAGCAGCTACCGCGCATCCTTGACGCGGGCACTGCGTAGCCAGCCGAGAGTAAAAACACGCATACAGCAGCACACCCGCGGCAGTGCGCTCTGGGAAGATTCTGTCTTCCGGGCCTCTCTTGCGGCAGCTCTGGAAAGCGTCTCGTGATTCACCGGGCCCGCGATAAGCACATCGTTCTCCTCATCTGTATGGCCGCCGCTACCGATCAACTCAGCCTTCGACGCCTCAACAAGAAAGCCTTGAGAATTCCTTTTTGCCACAGACTGTTGTTGAATCGAACTTTGTTCCGCCTTTGTTAACCTTGATCTGACTTAGTATTTTTGCGCTGTGTTTTCCATGTAACAGTTGCCCGCACATATATATGGAATACTTGCTTTGTTATCTTTATAGTCTTCTTTTATCGCAATGTTTTGTTCACTGTCAGGTTTTCCATCTATCATTTACCTGTTCATCTTTATGGTCGAGGAGTTTTTTTTATTGCACCCTAATATTATGCAGTGTAATTTGCGCTACTATCAACAAAAATTCAATTGTTTGTAAAGGAAAGTGATCTTGAACGTATTCTTCAATCACACACCGACACACATACTTCACTGGTTGACCGGCCTAACATTTAAATGTGTTCTCAAACCTCATAGAGGCGCGGCGGGTAATCGTAAAGGGGATCTCGCATCTCTGTTGACCGTAAAGGCGGAGGTTTGTAACACTCTTCTTTTGCCAGCAGAACTGCAACGGGTATGCGCCTGGAGACAGGCATGAAGTAAAGTTTCCCAAAAAAGCGCTCGCTATTCAATTCAGTAGATATATATTTCAGTATATTTCAGTGGAAACGGAGAGAATACGCTCTCGTTAAAATAGATATGAGCAATTTTCGTTGGCGCTAGAAGGGCGCATAGCTCCGTTGTGCCATGGTACCGGATGTCGCATCTTCGCGTGTCTCGTCTCCTATTTGGTCCGCGGTCGGTGCATTTGAGTGGGAACCTCTAGCAGAGGGCAGAGGCCGCACTGTTACTTCAAGCGTCCTGTCTCTGAGAATTTCACCTTGATTGGTCGTGTTTGATCCCAGATGGGGGTTGTCGGTCATCCACCGTGGCGATCTGTAGGTGCCCAGAATGACAAACACGACGAACATAAACAGGCCTGTGATGATGGCAGCAGCAACGCCGAAGGAGACACGACGGCCAGGAAACAAGCGAGGGCCCCGGGTAACTTCGGAGGAGTTGAGCGGGACGATGCTCAAATGCACTCTGTCCCCGTCGGGAAATGGTGAGGGCTGGCCTGGCGCGGGATTTGGTTTGGCCATGGCTTGCGGACACGCAGCCGCGGTTGATCTTGAATTGATCACTGAGACCTTGTCCGCAGCTCTCACGGTGGCGTTTCTTCTTCTTCTTCTTCTTCTTCTTCTTCTTCTTCTTCTTCTTCTTCTTCTTCTTCTTCTTCTTCTTCTTCTTCTTCTTCTTCTTCTTCTTCTTCTTCTTCTTCTTCTTCTTCTTCTTCTTCTTCTTCTTCTTCTTCTTCTTCTTCTTCTTCTTCTTCTTCTTCTTCTTCTTCTTCTTCTTCTTCTTCTTCTTCTTCTTCTTCTTCTTCTTCTTCTTCTTCTTCTTCTTCTTCTTCTTCTTCTTCTGTCTTGATTAATGGCCGATAGTCACGGAGGGAGACTGACCAGGTTTCTATGTGGACTGTCAAATGTCCTACAGATAATCAATTCGTGCATTAGCTTAATTATCAACTAAGCAAAAACAAGATTTAAGGTCACATAATTGAATGAAATGAAAAAAAAAATATAGAGCTAAAAATTTGGAAGTTTGTAATTCTAGAATACCATTGACCTCATGGTTCTTCATCTTCCTTCTCGTCATGAAGTGGTGTATCCGTGCCTGAGTGTTACAAGCTTTGTTAGATTGCGTATATTTAATCATACATTCAATAATCAGCGTCAGGCACTAGAATTTAAAAAATGCGCGTTTTTAGCCTCTTGATCTTTACACTATGCGCAGCTGTATATTCTTCTTAATATTTATGGGTTGATCCGATGCCTATTCAACGTATCAAAATGCTATGGGAGAAACTCTCACGGAAGTCTTTTTTTTTTTACCTACAGTCCAACCACGCGACATCATTTCATCAGGAATCTAAAGCTTTATGAAACCTTGGCGCAAATATATAAAGCGCCTGTTTAATCTTCCGTAAAACTACATTTCTTTTTCTGGTATAAGAAACCCGTATCAAATCAAGCAACATTGGATGACAGTCTAACAGTGCTTTAAAGCGAAAATCATAGGCTTCCATTCCTAGCTTTAGAGGCGTTACCGTCGACGTAATTAGGGAGTGAGCTGCTTGGCAATAGGCATCCTGTGGCGGAAACTTCTGCTCGGCGTCCGGCAAACGGAAAACAGACGTCTCGCACACTAAAGAACGACATCGCTGGGATTTTGAAGGACACTTGAACTCCATTTTGTCCCGCATTTAAAGACAATAGTTGCGTAGCCTATATGTGATGCGACAGTTTGCCGCACTCTTTATGTTTTTGCCATGTGATTTTATTACCCTAAGCTATTCTAAGTTGAGTAGTGGTGATAAAGGGGAACGTGAAAGCGCAATGTAGAATGCTAAGGAGGAGAGTAGGTGGTGACCTAGCTACTCGCGGGAGCTGAGGAGAGTGGGCGGTAAGTTTCAGGAGTGGGAGTGATAATCTGCTGCCCTAACGATTGTTTGGGAGCCAAATATGTACTTTTAGATGAGAAGGTGATATCGGATTCAAAACCAATAGCATTGGACCCGAGACAGACGCACGAATCGTATAGGCCACGAGGAGGCGTTCTGGCGGATTGGTTGATGCTGGATTTTATACTAGGGTCAGGTTGTTTTCGCGTAATCTGGCTGCAGAATACTACATGCTATGAACATCTATGCTATGACATCTGACATAATACGGCCGAATTGTAAGGTCATAGTGGATTAAGGTGTAAAGAAGTGCTATGCCCGGAACATAAATTGGGGCACTTGTTTTAGTGCGAGATTACTCATAAGCTCTCCAGCACCGGCGAAGAAACTCGTCTGATTTTCTTGGTTACCTCGCTCTGATGACTAGCTCTTTCATGAGGTCACAACTACGTCACTTAGCGCGGGTAATTCAAACTCAGCAAATGTAACGGCTCAGACGCTCGAGCACTGCTACGGGTCTTTCCAGCTCGCCAGTCAATGGAGAAAGGTATGAAGTTTCAGAACAAGCAATGATTATTAGCCATTGTAGTTCATGGTTAATCATTGCTAGTCACATTAACATTATAGGACCCACGGGAATGGATTCGAAAAGGTTGGTTTCGAACCAGGGTACTAGAGTTCAGTAGCTGAGGGTCTTCACCACTAAACTACGACATCCAGCCCAAGACAGGTGTGCTTGTAAAATGTTACATTGCGCATCTTTTAAGTAAAAAGGTTAGAATTAGAGCCCTCGTTTCGGGAGGTAAGATGTTTGAGTGACTCCTACTTCAGCCAACGTTGATATTTTTTTCTAAAAGAAAGTTGTCAATATGATTCTTCTGTCATGTCCGTTATACAGAAGATGGCGGCAAGCGTCATCCATCCTAAAGAAGCATATTGTAGCCAATAAAATGATTTAAATGCAAGTGAAATCTTGACAAAACAAAAATGGTTGCAAGCGGCTGCAAGTCAAAGATCAGTCTGCGCGCGTCTCACTGTTCTTCCCCTCCAATTTCCTCAGGGTGACGATTCTCGTCCTCGCGAACGTTAAGCAGATCGAAATTGGAAGCGTTTCAGTCCAGCCACATGAAAAACATACGCCTCGCGGGAATGACGATTATCCGTCGTCACTTTGCGACGTTATTCAAGTCATTCAGTGGGTCCAAAAGGACGCTAGTTCCATCTTACTTGTACACAACCTTCTTGTACAATCCACGCTTGCGGATTGGCGTCCAAAGCCAGAAGAAATCTCAAGGAGAGTAAGTCAGTGCACGATGAGGCAAGTCGTAGTATACTTTCGCGCGGCTTTAAGCGGCCACTGTGCGAAAGCGTGCTCTACGACAGGATTCTTCGGCACAGCGTAATATCTGGGCAACGGACCTGTGGTCGTTGGAAAAAAGGGGAGGATTATATCGAGGAAAACACGGGCAGTTCTGGCATATAAAAATAAAACGAGGAATACCCGGTCATCTCATGATTTGCCATGCTGCAAGTGTAAGTCACATACTAAAGCACTGTGATTCAGCTTCGATCGCCAGCCGAGACATATATGGGCATCATGGTTGTCAGTGTGCGGTTGGTGCGCTGGGTGAGAGAATTGGCCTGCGGGTGATACCGTATGGAGTCTCGCTAGTGTGATCCACAACGCCAGAGTGTTTTCTTACACAACTGCAGCAACGTGCTGGCCACGATCATTTGTAACACGTTGTGGGCTATGGTGAATAATAACATAGTGTACAAGGAACGATTAAACATCACCAGTTTTCGCGATAACAAGAGCAGCGGTCTCCGAATATCTGGTGAGGTAGCCTTTGCACACAAATACCCAGTGGCGGTCCTCTGAAGTCTGAAAAAGGACTAAGCAGGTACATTCCAATCTTGCAAAAAGGACCAGCCGACGTAGTGGGGCATGCATTACGTCGTTGGTATTGTTCACATGTTGCAACGTACTGCTAAGTCGTCTTCTAACCTTGAGGCCAACGAAACACTGCCGAATTTGGTGCAGGCTGCGAGAGAAGTCTAGATGTCCAGATATGATTTCATCGTGAATAGCGTGAAACTTTTCGCGCGGATACTTTTTTGGGACCACCATAAACAGGGCAGCACCGTCGACTGAATAATGCTTGCAAGATACCATCTTTGATAGTAAATGTTCTTGAATCTGCTCTTCCTTTTGCACATTCTATAAGAGATTGAAGTGAGAGATCACTGCGTTGCTCTCGCCTAAAGATCACCGTACTTGTGAACGTTGGCGAGCAGCGAACGAGGCCAAACACCCTTCGAAAACGTTTTCATTGTTGACTTAAGTCAGCAATGGTGGTGTTACAAGCAGTCTGCATCACTGTGATGTCGCTCACTTTTGTACCCGGCAACGAAGTTATGTTCTTGTAGGTGTGATGCCTAGTGCTCTAGATGGCCAGAGGAACCGCAAATTCCGATGAGCCAGCATAGGGAATGATGGTCAGTAGCGAGAGTGAAGTGGCGCCCAGGTAGGTATGGTATGAACTTGTGCACAGCAAACACAATGCGAGGCACTCCAGTTCGGTGACTGTGTAGATGCGCTCACATATTGTTAACGTATGGTTGGCATATACAACAACACACTCAGCCTCGCTATGTAGCTGGAAAACAGCAGCTTCAAGACCGACGTCACAGACATCAGTGCTAATCTCCGCCACAGCTAAACAGTCGAAGTGACGCAGGAGTGGCGCTGAAGTTAGAGAAGACATGAGCAAGTTGAAAGAGAATTCGCACTTGGGGTTTGCACAAATCCCGAATCCTTATGCAAAAGATAAGTGCGGGAGTGGGAAATTTGCAAAAAGACAGCAATGAAGCGCCGAAATTAAGAGAGTCCATGGAAGCTCCCAAGTCTTTTCAGGGTGCCTGGAGTTTCGAAGTATTGTACTGCAGCACTCTTCTGCATATCTGACCTGACGCCATCTTTGTTGACAAGGAAGCCAAGAACTAGAGTTTTTCGGTTGCTAAAATGACACTTTGAGTTCCAAATTGATGTCGCTTTGCTGAAACATTCAAGAAATATATGGCTGTGGTCATTATGCTCTTGGAAGGGCTTGCCGAAAATGATGATACCATTTATGCAACGCATGCAGTTGATGCTAGGAAGGATTGTGTCCATAAATCTCTCGAATGTCGCGGGAATGTTTCATAATCCTAATGGCATCACATTGAATTCGTAAAAAACCACTTTGTCTCTTCCTGGTCGGATGAAAGCAGAGGAATTTGCAATAGCCAGATCGCAAATCTGCGGAGGAGAAATAGGACGCCAAATGCAGACAATGAACTGGGTCACCAATGCGAGGCAATGGGTATAGGTATACGTATTTTTTTGCTACCGCATTTAAATGACGGTAGCCAACTCAAATTCCCAAGAGTTTTTTTTTTTTCGCACCAGGATAACAGGTGCTGCCCAAATACAGGAAGATTGTAGGACAATACCTTTCTGCAGTATGTCGTCCATCTGTTGTTGAATTAATTTACGTTCTACTGGGGAGACTTTATAAGGTGTTGACAAATAGGGGCGCGTTTTCTTTCTTAATTTTATAATGCTTTCGAGAGGCTGTCAAATGGATACCTGATTCGTTAGAGACAAAGTTGAACACTTGGGCATAAATCGTCAGAATGTTTTGCATCATACGGAGGTCACTTGACGGGAGCGATTTGTTCATAATGCGCCAAACTCGGCACAATCTTCTGACTTGGCTCCCTTGCAATCAGCAATAGTTCCAATGGTGTGGGTCACATGGGGCTGAAATCTCGCGAGCGCTAAACCAGAAGGAAAATGATCAGGTTCTTCTCACGCGCTCAAAACCCAAAAGTGTGCGCGACCATCCACCGCCTACCGGCACATGACACCAAACAATTTTGTTCGCTCAGTTAGAGAGATCTGGCTTGAGGACTATTGGGTGGTTGCCCACAAAAGTTTTGGATCAGTTCACGGGCACAAACGTTACCGTCATCGTAGGCAGCGCCACATCTTCCTTCAGGGAGAGAACTCCTTCATGACACTGGGACATGCTAGCCACTAATGCGGTGAACATAACCGGCTTCAAAGGAATTTCACCAGCGCTGAAGTATAAAGTGGCACCACACTCACGCTAGAGGTCAACACCCAAGATAACGCCATGCGTGCTATGCGACGTCTGTGCATGCAAAGGGTATAATGGGGTACAGCCAGTCACTACGACATTTTGCACCCTCCTTTCAGCCCCTCGTTCCGCATTTTCCAACGGGTTAGGCAGTAATCATGATAGGAAGTCAATTACTGCACCCTCTCGTTCCTCATGACCAAATATTTCGAATCGCCCTTAACAAGGTTTTCCCGATGCTGTGACTCAGGGCACTCCAATGCACTCCCACACAGCTGGAGCGTTGAATCGTGATCACGGGTAATTTTTCAAGTTTACTACGCTTGCGCTGCCATTCACACACCAAAACCACCCCATTCCGGACATACAGAAGCATCTCTTCCTTCTTGCCTTAGGGCTGTAAAATAGGTAGCTCAAAAACGCCATTCGCAAAAGTGTTTGATGCTGACTGGAATAAAATGTAAGCTGAAATTATGCTTCATGTCAAATTAAGTTGTGAACTGAATAATTCTTATTTGAATTGTCTCTGAAAGCTTCCATATTGTTGGTAAGAAATGTGTGTTTTATGTATAGCGAAAATACCATACACCGCGCATGGCTCGGAAAAGTGCTCAAAGCGAGCATATAATTGAAATTTTTTTATTCTTTCCCGTCGTGCCGCGACCTCAATTCGGGCGTTCGAAATGGCTCCCTCACATTACAGCGTTTACCTCATGTGACATCAAGGAATGGAACTTCACTATTGGTTCGGCAGCGCCAGAGTATCGAATGGGAAGTATTCGCCCAATTCGTAAAAAGAAAAGATTTTCATGTTCCCTTACATTTCTTCTGTATTGTCCAGCAGCGAAGTAGGAGCAAGCGTCAAAATAAAGTGAATCAGTGAGCCTAATTTGCTCGCGACGCTTTCGTTGGCGAAGCGTTTTAGTGGCCTATGAACTCGGATGTGGTTATCTTTCTGGCCTATCTCCGAGTTGAGAGAGAAATCACGCATGCAGTTTTAGCGTATCGCTTATGCTAATTGTGGTGCACTGACAATGTTTGCGCGAGAAAGGTGGGTAAAGGGACATATCTGGTTTTATTCGCTTTTATTAAATTCGCTTTTATACATTCTGTTCTTCTTTATGCAATTACAAAGAAAACAAAATGTTTACTCATTAGGAGGAGTACAAACAATTTTTCTCGATGCAGAATGAGAGCTCAGCTGAGCACAACGGTCAGCACAACGGGTCCTCAAGCAGGGCCGAGGATTTGTGGTCGAGCCGCTGGTGGCGCCGCCATGGTGGACATGTTCCGTTCCACCGCCGATCTGTTGGTGTAGTCTTCGCCTTGGGCGGCCGTTTCCTTTCGGCCAGAGGCGGAGACGAGCCTTCCTAGGCGGCCCAAAAGTGCGGACATATTATGCGTAAGGTCGGCGTCGAGCGGCTCGCTGGCCAACCGCCAAGAGACCAAAGCGAGCAGTGCCGACACTAGCCATAGTACGGCACCCGCTACGAGGAGGCCGCACACAAGCCCCGACAGTCGCGGAGGCTCTGGGTCCCTGTTGAGACGATGGTCACCTGCCTGTTCATTCATCTCACTTGAGGCCTGCGTTTCAGGTAAGCAGCACAGTATTATGCATTAAATGCTTCTAGATCGAATTATCGGAGACGTAACGTGACATTGAGCCAAAACTGAGATTCGCTTCCGGCCATCAAAACGGATCAGCCGGGCACAAACCGAGTTTTCGAGAGACAAGTTCATCGTCCTCATACAGAACAGGCATATAGAAGCTAGGCGCTGCTCAAAATAGCCAAAAAGCTTTGTTTGAAATATTCCTGGAGATATGACTTAAGCTGCATATTTAAAATACGCTGCATTTTAATTTGTGCCTAATAGGTAGAGCAGATTTGGGACGTTAAACACAATAAACCATGCACTTCATTTCGTTGCTTTTAATAAAACTGATAAAAAGAAGTAAATTCTACTGATTGATTGATTTATAGGAAGGGAAAGGCGCGGTAACTGTCTCACTTGTTTTCTATGGACACCTCAACCGCGCCGTAAGGGAAGGGAGGAAGGTGGGAGTGAAAGTGGAAAGAGAGAAGGAGCCGTAGTGAAGGGCTAAGGAGTAATTTCGACCACCTTGGGATCTCTAACGTGCGCTGACATCGCACAGCACACGGACGCCTCTTGCTATACATTCGCTGCTCAAGGGTAAGAGGGGAGAAAGGTTCTATGCGGAAAGACGGCGTCTGCTCCGCCCCGAGTGATGGCGCCAGGTTACCAACCAGTACAAATTTCGCATTGCATATGTAATCTCGATTACGAACGATGAAATAATTTCTTAGGAAGGCTTTGTCCAAGGATTCTACTTTAGACTGATACCTCACTCACTTCAGATTATTGAGCACAGCCTTTACTCATCTTGCTGCCAGCACTCATATCATCATAAAACACATCGAGAAGCAAGTTGGTGCTAAGCTTGACACTGGTGTCAGTTACACATTGAAGGAGTGATGGTCATAATGGCCAAACTGTGCCAACACGTCCACAGTGGTCTTTTCTATTTCTCAGGAGCCTAGTTCTTGGGAAACTTAATGCTGATGACTTAAAAACTGACTTTCAAGATAAAAAAAAAGAAATTAGATGCGTTAGTCTATCTAACGGTAAATAAATATAAAGTTAGTAGACAGAATCTTCGTCACCTTAGACCTGACCAATAAACAAAATATCACAGTAATTTATACTATAACAAGTTTGATGACTCTACGTGTTTCTTCATCTCTGTAAGGCGGGCATGAAATACATGTAAAATTTAGCCGTGTCATTTATTTCTGTCTTCTTTAACGCGACCATGTTCGATTTAAATCTCCGCGATACGAATGTTTTTGCTACATAGCTCTCATATGGTGAAGTGTACGGGTCTGAAATTTGCTTGATCACTGACTGTGTAGGTTCATGTATAGCGTCCCTGAATTCGAAAATTGAACATTACTGGATAATTAGGCAAATCTCTGCAAACATTTTTGTTAACGTATTGAAGGGTATTCATGATGCGTGCTACACAAACCAAATCACTGACAGCAAGGAAGAACACAGATAATGTAGTGAAAAGAAGTATACGTTAACGCTGAAGCGTTCCTGCTATATTTCGAGCTACACAGAAATAGCGTGGGTCAGCCTGCAGCGAAAGGCCCATTTAGTCAAACTGGAGCTGTGGAGTTACCGCTTGGAGTGAGTGCACCCGTGTGGTTTGGTTCCGTTCATAATTTTTAACGTCCCAAAGTGACTCAGGATATGACACGCCATTGTGGAGGCCTCCGGAAATTTAGACAGACTGGGGTAATTTAACGTGCGCAGACATCGCACAGTACACCAGGCACCTCTTTTTTCTCCTTCATCGAAAAGCAGCCGCCGGGGGTAGGCCCGGTTGATAAGTGTTTGGAACGAATGAAGACTGCACCTTGCGAGAAGGCACCGCTGACGAGGGGTGGTCACTTACTTCCCTCTCCATTAGTTGTAGCATCCGCTGTTCATCATCCGAAGACGGCGATTGCCTGCCAGGTGATAGCAGAGAGTGTGTCGCCACAAGCACCGACGGATTTTCAGAGATGAGCCTGGGTTCCAGTCGTACCACGTCAGGTGTGTGCCTCGCCGAGAGGGGGCCATCATTGCCCAACTCGGCCTCCTTTGAGCTGCTCAAGCTTGCCGATTCTCCAAAGGGCTCCGTCGAAGGGTCTGTGGTAAAAAAAAAAAAGAAAACAAAAAAACTAGTGGGTTTGCCCGGCGCTGTTTATGTCCCAATGCTGAAAACGTAATTGTTTATTATGCACCGATCGCATAGAGCAAATGCAAACGATACGTGAGCAGCAGAGATTGGTTTAGAATATTGATACTTGCAGAAATATCAAGGTAACAAAAAGCAATTTCAATGGGAAAAATAAGGTACCCTATGGAGCTTTAGCAATTCGGCTATGAACTATGCAGCGCTACCGAGCTGAGAGATATATGAGCATGTTCAAAGGCTCTCTCTCCTCTAGCTGTTAGCGCAGCCAAAGCAACTGAACATGCTGAGCATATTATGGATGATTTGTCCCTGCTATCCTGTTAAAACCAAACTGACATTTTGAAGGCACTGAGGCATGCATTCTGCGGCCTGTTTTCAAAACAGTTGCGTTTGCTTGGGCAAGCGACCGAGCTAATTTAGGAATCTTTTCACGTTTGGAGTAGAGATGCTTTAATCAAGTCCATATTATATAATTGGTGAATGTGGAAAGCGAGATAAAAGGCTGTGAATGGAACAAAACTGTCTTTTATACACCTCTCTTTCTTAATTGGTTTATCATAGAAAATCACAATTTTAGGAATGTACGCCAGTAAGTCCACCAATAGTCAGCAGCTTGGTCCATGAATGCCTTGTGCAACAGGAAGATTTTTTAATTGGAACCTAATCATCTGGGTCGCATGTAAAGCTGCAATGAGTTCTGTGTAAAGTTCCAAGCCTCCTTCAGAGTGTCCATGCCCTTAAGGACTGCTTTCAATGCAATATGAACCCATAATCAGTAACGCTAATTATCTGTAGAAATGCCGACAACAGGGGTGGGGTAAAAGGTGATGTAAGAAAGATTTCGCAACACGAAATTTTCGCCTATCAGCCATGGCAAACTTGTTGGGAAACGATAAAGAGGGCGTTATGGCTATGTCACCCCATTTTAAATGCAGCTGAAAGCTAATGTACCATATGCACCGAAACTGAGTCACGTTGACAACGAAATGGGAAGCTATGTTATGAATTACGACCTTCATTAAGAGCGTAACAGTCTTTACGGTTGGCAATTGATGATAGGGAAGCAATAGGCAGGGAGGACAGCTCAAAGAAAATGAGATTGTTCCCATCAACAGTCACAAACGTATTTCATTTTCCGTTATCGTGAAATGAGACAGCAACGCCGCAATCGACTGCTCTACGCCCATTCTGCATTCTTCCACTTCTTCGCACTTACCTCGCGTGCGGGATTGCAATCCCACTTAACCTTTATCGCATTTCCTTACCACTTAAAAGAATGGTGGCGAATGTTTAAACGTTCTCAATGCATCACATAGTTTTTGAATCCTGAGGGGAGTTCTTTTCACTTGTGCTTCTGCAGGGTGCGTGAAGAGGAGTAGAAGTTGCTGTGTTGAGGCACACGTGGGTATAGGTGGGTCAGTTGCTTCTGTGTTGGGCGAAACCGAGCGCGAAGGAGTGTCCGTCTTAACATCAGGAGTGTTTGGACTCTGATCGACGATTCCGAGACGTGAACTGGTCGACACTCGCGGGAGCAGTCAGTTGCCAGCAAAATGTCAGCGAAGAGAGCCGCCGGAGCTGAACACGAAGGTTGGCGCTGAACCAGTGCTTGGCTCAAAGCAGAAACTTTAGACAAGTGACACACACGTTCATCTTCCAGTAGGTATGAGGCTGATCGGCGTCTCTCCAAAACTCCTCGAGGCTCCGAAAACCGAGCAGACAGCTTGCCTGGTACAGTTGGCTTCCGAACTCGCACATATTCACCAGTCGTAAAGTCAAGATGCTTGGCTCCACTCCGCTATTCTGCGTAAAGCCTAACTTTGGCTTGCGTCTGCTCCAGCCGCTTGCGCAAGCGCTTAAGCACTCTTGCAGGATCTTTCGAGGAGCTCTTATTCGACAGGCCCACTACGTCGTCTTCTGCGAGGCATCCGGCCGTGAAGCAGGATGGTTGGGGCGATTGCTACCGTGGCATACTGCGTACATCCGAAGACACCGAGATCGTCGATAATAGCTGTATGTATATATAGGTCATATCGTTCCCACTGAGCCGGCTGAATATATGCCTCAAAAACCGTATTATATCGTTCTACAAGACTATTGGTTTGAAGGTGATAACCCGATGAGCAGAAGTGGTATATTCCTAGTTTTTTTTTAAGTCGATATTTATTGCCTTATAGTTCGTTGGCGAAAGTTTGCAGAACCGAGGATGAGAGTTGTGGTCCGTGATTCGACACAATCTTGTGAAGCTAACGCTCGCAGGCGAAAGCAGATTCCTAGAAGAAGCACTTGAACGGTTGCCGTTTTTATGGTACTTGCGAAACAAACCTCCAGCCACTTACTGTAATAGTCAATTAGTGTTATCGTAAAGCGCCAGCCACTAGAAGATGTGTCGAAAGGTCGAACGACGGCAATAGCAAGTTTATCCTAAGACTTGCATGGGTAGCTTATAGGCGGCAGAGGAGCTGCGACCGACGAGCACAGTTGTCGCATTACTGACGGCGCACGTCCGTACAAACTTTTCAACATGCTCGTTGATTTGTGGCCACCAGTAAAGTTCTCGCAACTAGCTTTGCGTGGGAGTGATTCCGGGATATGACTCATGTGCAATTCATTAGGCGTCGTCGCAAACTTTCAGGCACGATGACTCTGTCACTTCAGCACAGACCATCCTGCAGGATGGTCAGTTCCGTGCATTGAAAGTAGTATGGCTTGAGGTGTTCTGTAGAGATTTCTTGTCAGGAATTATATTACATGACTTGCGCAACAGTAAATCGCTAATACTTGCCTTTTGTAGGTAGTATACATTGACGGCTGTGTATTGCAGGCACATGAAATCATCATCAGCAGTGCAGAGCTCACATGACACACTGCATGTTTGTGCTGGTAAAGGCAAACGAGACAGAGCGTCCGGTATGGTGCTTTAATTTCTTCTGCTATAATAAAGGGTGAGATATAAACAACAGGCGAGCCAACCAACTGTGAAATTCGCAATGGGCGATATCCTGTTTTTTTCGCCGACAGGAAAGGGACGCAAAAAGACTCTGATCAGTTCGCAGAACAATAGGTCGGACCCACACTTACAAGTGCCATCGCGCACACGCAAAAAAACAAGCTAAGGTATACCCTACCACTTTTTTAACCTGAACGCACGAGCGTCCACCGCCGAGTCGATAAGCGCCGTACAGCGAAACAAAGCGTCTAAATGAGCGAAAATACGCGCGTGCGCACAACGAGTACTTCGATGCAGCTGTCCTTTACTAGGCTGTTCTGTGAACGGGACCTCACCCCTGCTTCTTTCGAGCACCCCCCCCCCCCCCAATTATCGTCATCATCCTTTCTCTTTTCTGAACGCTTCAATCAAGTAATATATAAGCTGTCAGGTGGCAGCGCTAGCGCTGGATGGAATGCGATATACGCCTGCTGATTATACTAGATACGTATCAGCATTTTTTTCTTTTTGCTATGCGCCACTTAGCACTTTACTGCGGCAAATAATCCTGTGGCAACGAAATCTGATAGGATTACTTCGCTTATCAATTCGCACCTTCCTCTCATACATGAAAGCAGACGTGCCATGTGGCCTTTTCTAATTTTCCCAGTGGCATGCAGAAAACAGAAGGAAATGCAATAGCGCACAAAAAAGGAGGTGGGGTTGGATCCGCTTCCCGTAACAGCCTTGCAGAGGACAGCTGCACCGGATGCTCATTGTGCGCACTAGCATATTCTCGCCCAGATCGCCGCTGTGTTACGCCGTACGGCGCTTATCGACTCAGCGGTCGACGCTCGAGCGTTCAGGTTAAAAACGTGGGAGGGTGTACGACAGGCCAACGCAACAGTTTGCAGGGAATGGCCGTTATCTTGATGTCTCAGCGCCCCTAGGCCGTATTAAGAAGCATCGGTCGTGTTGACAACAGAAAGAACAGGAATGTAGAAACGCAGCACGTATCATGACGCCAGCATGAATTGCAGGCGCTTGAAGCTTGAGACTGCAGCAACGGTCTAGGCGAAGGCTGAATCATTTCCCCGAAGCAGGGCGCGCATAGGCTGAACAACATCGGTGTAATGCGGAATATATTTCTAGCAGAAATCCGCGAGATGAAGGGGACAGCGAAGCTCACCGATGTTAGACGGAGCCGGAGCCTTCATAATTGCCTCGATGGCAGAGGATAGTCGAAACAGTCCTTTACCGCTGACAATGTGTCCCAAGAAAGCGAGCTGTGGAACATCTAATACACTCTAAGAACAGAAGGAGTACTAGAACTCCATTTGGAGGAGTTTTCGCTTGTCCCATATACGACTCCTTTTTCCAGAGTAAAAGAACTCTCTCTAGCCATAGAGTAATCGGACTCCACTGATGGATTACTGCGCTACTCCTGTGAATAGAGTAAAGGCACTCCTCCGAAAGGAGTAAAACTGCACACTGTAGTAGCATCCTACAACTCTTCCAGGAGGAGTTCAAGGACTCCACTGATAGCAGTGCCTGTACTCCTTGAAGTTTTATTTTACTCCTTCTGATGAAATTTCATGGCCTGTTTTACATATCCTACCATTTTTTAAACCATTCTAGCTATATGTTTTGTAGGACTCACTTTGGCCATACCTTCCTCTGCAAAATGGTTCACAGTATTTCCACTGCACTGTTCAATGGTGAATGAACAAATTTTGCTTCGCTGTACAAACTTCAATATTTGTGGCCAAATTTTTTCCACATTTCTTGCACCATACACACAACAGTCTGTGATGTGAAATCGGTGCTTCAATAAATAGGGACGCAAAAGAATGCTGATGACAGCTTTTATTTTCTCACTATTGCTGTGCATGCCAGCAATACATTTGGGATGTGCTCTGTGAGGTCTAGGCCCATCAGTGTTTTCGACACCACAGTCTACTTGGCATTAGATGCCCAGAACACTGCTACAAGCCAAGTGATCCTGTGAGCAAAGCTTTAATGAAGTGATCCTGCCGCTCGACCACATCGCAGCTTGCCGAACCAAATGAAGCCGCTCAAGATATCCTTGCATTTTCCAGGTGCCTGCATATGGAATAAAAACAATGCAAGGAAGGTTAAAGCAAACTATTATAAGCAACTAAACATACTCCTAATCTCAAGTTTTCATTTTAACCTACAGCTAATGCAACAAAACAAAACTGTGTGAAGGCCTGGGGTCGCCACCTAGGTATGCCCTAGCCGTGGCACATCATGACCAAGTGTAGACTTTTCCTTCCAAATCATTAAACAAAGCTAGTGATCTAGAAATCCACATACCTCGTTTATTCTGACTGCCAATTTGCTATACCTCAAGTGGAAATACCACTATGCTAGTCCCTCAGAGGCTAAACACAAGCCTGGCCTGCACTGAACCGTTTGTTCCTCGAGAATTGGCTTTGGATGTAAAACACGTGCAGCTGTACTGGCGAACCTCCACTCCCTCTGGAGTTTACTGAGGCCGCTTCTGCAGAGTGGCATCCATCTACAACTAAAAATAGCGCTGCAGAATCTGAATTGGAGTAATGCAAAAGCACGGAATCTGCTGTTGATTGCTTCTGGTTGCTTAATTCACTTATTGTTTACCCATTTTATTTGGTACTTTCAAATTGTGCACCAATCCCTTCCTATGCCCTTCTTCAGCTAGACTTCCGGTTGGTTGTGTGACGTCACAGCCTCTAGCTCACATTATCCACTTCTTGTTTATTCATTTTAGTCTTTGGTACTTTCAAATTGCACAATCCCTTCCTGTGTCCTTTTTCAGCTCTATTTCCAGTTGCGTGACGTCCCACCTTTGACGCCACTCTAATTGACTCCCTTAACTACTTTAGTCTTTGGTACTTTGAAATTGCATGCTAATCCCTTCATATGCCCTTTTTTAGGTCGACCTCAGGTTGTGTGATGTCACATCCTTGAAGTCACCTTAGTTCACTGGTTTAATTATTTTAGTATTTGATACATTCAAATGTGGCGCCAAGCCATTAGCTAATGAGACCATTTTTGCCTTTACTGTTTCATTTTTTGCCTCTAATTATATACCTTAATGGCCTAATAATTTTTTTGCACACATTACATCACCCTCTATCGATTAACACCACTCATTAACCTCTACGATTTCTCAATCACTCACAACTGCTACGGACACGATTTTGCATGTTTTGCCTCTAATTAATTACCTAATTACCTTATTGGCCTAATTATTATTTCGACACAACACTATGTCACCCTCTATCAATTGGGCCACTCATTAACCTCTACCACCTCTCAATTACTCACAACTGCTGCAGAGAACTTTTACATTTTTTGCCTGTAATTAATTACCTAACTAGCTTATTGGCCTATTTTTCATCAGCAACATTATGTCAGCCTCTATCGATTGACACCACTCATTAACCTCTCACGTTTCTTAATTACTCGCAACTGCTGCGGACACGATTTTGCGGGTGCGGTCTACGGACAGAAATCTGTGAACATAGCGAAGTAACGCTTTCGTGTTAATAACTTGAATGAATCCTTGAGTTTAGTTATATTCAAAATCCAGGTGAAGAAGGCTTTTGTGTCAAATATCAGGAAGGTCATAAAGGCACGTTCGGTGTGATGACTGTTCCTGAACCAGGCTAGCTTCAGCGATATAGTGAATAAAATCATGAAGCAGATATTGCAGTTTCTTGTTTTTCATGCCTTCCATGACCTATACTGATTTCTGACACAGCCATTGCTGTGGCGTTTAAATTGAAACAGATGATGGGAGAGATTTAATTAACATATACTATACATGGAGATTGTAATCCATGTATAGTCATGCACACTGTTACAAAGACAACACAAAAATAATCGGGGGCACATTAAACTCTACCTTAAGTGTATGATGGAGCACATTGGGGCTTCCGTGTGGATTCTCATTCATGTGCAGACACTTCACTACAGGCTAAATGAGTAACACCACAATTTATTCTATTATGTTGTGCATACTCATTAACACAGTTGTAAGCCATCACATTATGTTAGACCACATAAAGATATAGAGACCTGCTTTAACCAAGCCATCTGAACCTGCCTGAGTCACCTGTGGATGCCTGGTTGACTGGATCCAAAGAGCCTTGGATCCAGACAAAGACATGCCACCCCTAGGTCACTCGGGCACATTTAATGGCTTGGTTAAAGCCAGAATTCCTATCTGCCAACTTAGCCGTGTCAGACTCGTGACGTGCACAACCACTGAGCAGTGTCCAGCCATGTCACCAGCCAACCACCACCTGCTAGAGATATGCCCATGATTTTTGCTCAAAATGCCTATATCAGACTATATCCAAAATAAAGCCATGAATGCTGTGGCATGTCTATAGAATTTTAAGTTAATACTGACACTCATCAAGACCATGACAATGTAAATTTTGAAGTGACGCTGCTTTTGTAGTAATGAAATCTATTAAATGACAAATTACATAAGGGAAGCCAGCAGCCAGCGAAACTAGCGAAAGCATAAAGCAACGTTTCCCATTTTTATTCATATTTGTCTTGTTTGTACCTACTGGCAGCCAGACATGCCAGGATTATTTTATGCTATTTGCAGCCCTCCAACTAGCAGACAATGGAGAGGTGATATGGAAGTGAAAAATTTATGCACTATTTTTAAAACTGACTAGAAGGACAGGGGAGTATCATGCGACATTTCTTTTATCCGAGGGCATCATAGGTGCTCTTAGCTGATTCATGGTGCCCACCTATGGTATCTTTTCAGCTGTCGCTGCTTATATACGTATAATATGCATGTGGCACTCTTTCCCACCAGGCAACTGACAATTGCAGATTTCTATTTCATAATGAACTCACTGAACTCAGATTCCCTATATATCTTTCATCTGTCAAGTGCATAGCCTCGGCTTATTTTATGGTACCATTTAATGACCTGGAGTGTGACAGATCATAGCCCTCAGTACAAGCTCAGGCATGCGCATTCATGCAAGCATATCGTCAGTGTGTAAAGCACAATCTGAGTGTATGGTATTTTATTTTTCAATGCAGTGGAAATGAGGACATGCTCTGGTAATAGCTCAGATATATTTGAGATGTACCACATGCATGCACTATCATGTTTCACTTCAGTCATCAAAAAGCAATGTTTCTCAAATGGGAGTCACAATTTTAGGAGTCACAAAACATATGTAAAAAATAAATTAAAAGGTCGTGCAATAGCTTTGACCCAGCTAGACACAGCTTTAAATGGCTAAAAGGGCACAGGTTTAAAGCTGATTTTAGTTTCTCAAAGCTCAACATAAAAGGAGTGCGGAAACAGGGAGCATGAGAGAGAGAGCATCAATGGGATTTGTCGATGCCAGCATTGGTGAAGCTCGAACTTTGGCTCCATTGCTGGATGGGAATGCAGTGCAGTCTTAGGAATCAATCTGGGGAAAAGAGGACACTATGTGGTAGAGCTGACACGAAAGTGTGTCTGTTGCATGCAGTCATCCATGCATAACGTCGATAAGAATGTTTTTAATATGCAAGCGCCTCTGCCATAAATAAAAGTTAAGCTGCACACCGCAGGTTTGAATTCTTTATGCAATTGGGGCTGGTACAAAAGTAGCAAATGGTGTGTGCTGTGCCGTCACTGTGAAGAAACCGCTAGCATGACCAACGTGACAGTCCTTGCATGTTGGTGTCCATGCATGATGGCTCACATGGGGAAGATTGGGAACGAATAAAGTGATAGATAGTGCATGCATTGGTCATTTCTCAAATATTTGAGTGTTTTCCAAAACACGTCCTTTTTCCACTTTGCAGAAAAATGAAATGAAGATGTGAAAAATGAGTGCACTCATGATACTGATGTACATGTACGAATTGTAATAGGGCGTTTATTGACGCTCAGATGGAGAGCTGTGAGGAGAGGACCTTGCAACGGCGAGCCCAGCGTACTTCTTCTTTGTCTTCGTCGCACAACGCACTGGTGCATGTCGATGGCTGAAGTGCTGACTATCACAGTACATTTTCCCCCGGGTAAACAAAAGGAGCCATCCTGGCGACTTATGGCGCGGAAAGCACAGCGGGGTCATAGAATGGCTTCAATCGGTTCACGTGAACTGTTTCACGACCACGGCGACGCAAGTCCGCAGAGGGCGTGACGGGCTCAACTACGTAGTTGACTGCAGATGTTTGCTGGAGGACCCTATATGGCCCGTGGTAGCGAGCAAGAAGTTTCTTTGAAAGGCCAGGGATTGTGGAGGGCACCCAGAGCCACACCATAGAGTTCGGGAGATATGACGAAGCTTCGCCGGTATCACGGAGGTATTTTTGTTGCCACTGATTTTCTGTTGTGAGAGAGCGGGCGAGCTGACGGCATTCTTCTGCGTAGTTGACGGCATCGGACAGGGGGGAAGATTCGGAAACGTCAGGGCGGTAGGGAAAAAGTGTGTCCATGGTAGAGGGTGGCTCGCGCCCGTAAAGGAGAAAGAATGGAGAGAATCCAGTAGTGGTCTGTGCCGCGGTGTTATATGCGTAAGTAAGAAACGGTAGAACTTGGTCCCAATTGGAATGGTCGGTGTTCACGTACATAGCCAGCATGTCACCGAGAGTGCGGTTGAAACGTTCTGTCAGTCCATTCGTCTGAGGGTGGTACGAGGTAGCGGTGCGGTGTATGATGCGGCATTCTTTCAGGAGAGCCTCAAGAGCGTCTGATAAGAAAACGCGTCCGCGGTCACTGAGCAGTTCGCGAGGGGCACCATGGCGAAGAACCAGGTTTTTCTGAATAAAGGCAGCCACGTCGCGTGCGGAAGCAGAGGGCAGTGATGATGTCTCAGTGTAGCGGGTCAGATGATCCACTGCCACGATAATCCAGCGGTTGCCAGCTGAAGTTGTAGGAAGGGGACCGTATAGATCTATGCCGACACGATCAAACGGACGGGCAGGACAGGGCAACGGCTGCAATGAAGCAGGAGACTTGAGAGGAGTTTTTCGGCGTTGGCAAGACTGGCAAGAGCGGACAAAATGGCGGACAAAGCGGTACATTCCACGCCAGAAGAAGCGTAGACGCAAGCGCGTGTAGGTTTTCAACACTCCGCCGTGGGCGCACTGGGGATCAGTATGGAAAGCAGCACAAATTTTGGCGCGGAGATGACGGGGGATGACTAAAAGCCACTTCCTTCCGTCGTGAAGATAATTGCGGCGATAGAGCAGTCCGTCACGAATTGAAAAATGGTGAGCTTGGCGGGCAAGCGCCCTAGACAAACGACCTGGAGAGTGACTTGAAAGAAAGTCCAGAAGTGTAGATATCCACGGGTCGCGTCGCTGTTCCGTGGCCATGTCGATAGTGGCAAGCGAAGACAAATCGTAGGCGCCGATCTCATCAGACAACGAAGAGGGAGGCAGCGGTGAGCGCGAAAGAGCGTCCGCGTCAGTATGCTTGAGGCCTGAGCGATATATGACACGAATGTCATACTCTTGGAGGCGAAGAGCCCAGCGAGCAAGGCGGCCGGACGGGTCTTTGATGGACGCCAGCCAGCACAGAGCGTGATGATCAGTGACCACATAAAATGGTCGGCCATAGACATACGGACGGAATTTGCCGATGGCCCAAATAATGGCCAAGCACTCTCTTTCCGTAACAGAATAATTTGACTCTGCCTTGGTCAAGGTACGGCTTGCGTACGCCACCACATAGTCTCGGATACCAGGTTTGCGTTGGGTGAGAACGGCGCCTATCCCAATACCGCTAGCGTCAGTGTGAATCTCAGTTGGCGCATTCGGGTCGAAGTGGCGGAGGATGGGAGGCGAAACCAAAAGACGGCGTAAAGTGTTGAAGGCGTCATCACAAGCAGGTGTCCATGCGGAGAGGTCGGAGCTGCCGGAGAGGAGCTGGATGAGAGGAGCAATAATAGAGGCGAAATTTAAGATGAAGCGGCGAAAGTAGGAGCACAGGCCGATGAAACTTCGTAGCTGCTTCAGTGATTTTGGGCGTGGGAATTCGGCAACTGCACGAAGTTTGGTGGGATCGGGAAGAATGCCATCCTTAGAAACGACATGACCTAGAATAGTTAGTCGGCGAGCAGCAAAGCGGCACTTCTTCACATTCAGTTGGAGGCCGGCGGTAGCGAGACAAGTTAGAACGTCCTTCAGTCGGAGCAGGTGGGATTGAAAATCGGTAGAAAAGACTACGATATCATCGAGATAGCAGAGACAGGTTCACCACTTGAATCCACGAAGCACAGTGTCCATGAGGCGTTCAAATGTGGCCGGGGCGTTGCAAAGCCCAAAGGGCATGACGTTGAATTCATATAATCCATCTGGTGTGATGAAGGCAGTTTTAGAGCGGTCAGCGTCATCCATTGGCACCTGCCAGTAGCCAGATCGTAAATCCAACGAGGAGAAAAACTCGGCGCCCTGCAAGCAGTCCAATGCGTCATCGATGCGTGGCAGAGGATAGACGTCCTTGCGCGTGATCTTGTTGAGCCGGCGGTAGTCGACACAAAACCGGAAGGAGCCATCTTTCTTAGGTACCAACACAACTGGAGACGCCCAGGGACTGTGGGATGGCCGAATGACACCACGACGGAGCATGTCGTCCGCAAGATCAGCAATTACTTGGCGCTCCGAAGCCGACACACGATAGGGGCGCTGGCGCAAAGGTGCGGTTTTGCCGGTGTCGATAGTGTGCTCTACGACAGACGTGCGGCCCAAGTCAGTTTGAGGAAGGTGGAATGAAGAAGCGAAGTTCTGCAAGAGGGCGACAAGTTGATCACGTTGCGCAAGTGGAAGATCAGCATCAATAGCATGTTGGAAAACGTCGGAGGGCGTCGAAGCTGTCGCAACATCGTAAGAGCACAGACTAACGTCGAAGGAGGGGGTTGAGTCAGCAAGAGTGGTGATATGACTGGGATCAAGCTCTTCAAGACGTCCAATGCATTCGCCACGGAGCAGGACTGCTGGGCAAGAAAATGGGTTCGAGGCGTAAAGTGCATTCTTGCCGTCTTGAATTTCGAGAACTGCGAACGGAAAAAGGAGGCAGGGATGACGGGAGGCGGCTTCGGAAGGTGTAAAAATCGCAGTCAAAGGAGTTACCCACTCACAAGACAGTGGTACGAGGGCAGCAGAGAACGGAGGAATGTCGGTGTCATGGGCGACGAGAAGTTTTGCAGTGCGGGGAGGGGTATCACAGAGTGGGGCGAAGGCAATTTGCGCACGAGCACAGTCAATAACGGCTTGATGAGTCGATAGAAAATCGTATCCGAGGATGATATCATGCGAGCAGTTCGGCAGAACAATAAACTCGATGGGGTACAAGACGTCTTGAGTGAGCACACGGGCTGTGCAAGATTCGGAGGGGTGAATGTGCTGTGATGAGGCGGTGCGGAGCGAAAAGTCGGAAATCGGAGTGGTCACTTTGCGAATTCGACGGCAGAGCGCTTCACTGATGACGGAGACGGCTGCACCGGTATCGACGAGAGCGAGAACTGTGGCGCCTTCTACAGAAACTTTGATAACATTAGCGGGACGACACGGAGGACTTGAGGAATTCGAAACAAGCGCAGTTCTTGCCCCCGGAACTGCGACTGTTAGTTTCCCTCAACGGTGCTAGTAGAACGTCGCAGCATTGGAGAAAGCGATCAGCGCCGAGGAGAATGTGATCGACGAGTGGCATACGTTTGGCGATCTTGTGAGACAAATTGAGAACCGGGCGGAATCATTTGCGAGCGTGAGTCGGTATCGTACGGATAAAGTCGAATGTCAGGCTGTGAAGGTTGGAGGCGCTGGCGACAAAGGCGTGCAACATGGCCCGGCCGACCGCAGGCATAGCAAATCGGAAGGTTGTCCGTAGTACGCCAAGGTTTCATAGGATGTGGGCGGAACCTTGAGGGTGGGGCTTGGAACGAAGGTTCAGCATGCGGCGGTGACCGGTAGGCAGGGACCTGCACATAGGAGCCAGACGTGGGCGAAGGTGGTGGCCTAGCCGTTACTTGGGCATACGTGAGAGGTGCCGTCACAGGCGGCAGCACGGGGTTGGACGGAAAGACATCAGCGACGTGTTCTTGCACGACACGGCGTATAGTAGGGGCCAAAGATGGAGCCAGTTCAGGAACGAGGCGGCCCGAGTCTTGAAAATGGGGAAGGAGTGAGATTTGACGTGCGACCTCTTCACGAATAAAATCTTTGATCTGTTGATTCAGCGGGCTCCCTTCAGAAGTTGGCGAACCGCCCAGGGCTAATGCGGATACGCCTTCGTCGCACACATTGGAGCGGCGCCTAGAAGCGCGCCGCTTGCGGAGCTCGTCGTAGCTCTGGCAAAGCTTCACGAGTTCACTAACACTGGTGGGACCTTTCGCTACCAGCATCTGGAAGGCGTCCTCAGAAATACCCTCGAGGATGTAGCGGATTTTGTTAGCTTCCGGCATGGCCGGGTCGACTCGTTTGCAGAGATCAACGACGTCTTCTATGTAGCTGGTAAAGGTCTCATCAGCGCGCTGAACACGATCGTGCAAACGTTGTTCGGCACGAAGCTTACGCACTGCCGGGCGGCCGAACACTTCCGCGAAATTCTTTTTAAATGTCGACCAAGATGACAGGTCAGCCTCATGGTTGCGAAACCAGAGGTTCGCCACGTCTGTCAGATAGAATATGACGTTACTGAGCTTGTATGAGTCATCCCACTTGTTGTAGCTGCTTACTCTTTCATATGATGACCGCCAGTCGTCGACATCTTGGTCGGCCGTGCCACTGAAGAGGCAAGGGTCACGCTGGCGCACGACGCCAGAACACATGATCGTGGGTGGAACGGCCGGCAGCGTAGAAGTGGACTGGTCTTGCATGGCGGTTGTAGAGGGTAGTGTACGGCTTCGCAGTTCCAGTTTGGATGGGATCGTACCCCGCACCTCCACCAATTGTAATAGGGCGTTTATTGACGCTCAGATGGAGAGCTGTGAGGAGAGGACCTTGCAACGTCGAGCCCAGCGTACTTCTTCTCTGTCTTCGTCGCACAACGCACTGGTGCATGTCGATGGCTGAAGTGCTGACTATCACAGTACAGAATTAATATGCCTCCTGACTAAACATGGGGAGCTGCAATCCGCGCTAATGCTCGAGAAAGCCCTAAAATAGCAAGCTATGTAAAATAAACCGAGTATGGACTTGAGAGATGAAACGCATTTTAACAAATCAATCACCTTAATGCGCATAGTATGACGCAAACATATGCACTTTTAAATGGTGAGAAGAGATATGTTGCCCCACATACACAAAATAAGTAAACAATGGCAATGGAAAGACACACATGATGTCCACCACGAGTGGCAGAAATAAGCACTATCCTTGAGATTGTGTTCAATGAAGTACCGCACATGCTCACCACTTCCATATCAGCTCTGTCGTCTGCTAGCTACCCAAGCGCAGCCCGCACTAAATTGTCCTTGTGAGAGTCTGGCATCCAGCAGCATATCGTCGAGAAAAAAATGAACGCATTCTGGAGCAACCAAAAGTAGCCCCCCCCCGCTCCCTACACACAGAAAAATGCAAGAGCTGGCTCCACGCTCGGGCGCCCCTTAGGCTAATGAGATAACTTAAGTGCAGTGAAAAGGCAGCACATATGCAGAAACTAACAATAAAAAAGAAGAGTAAGTGTGACGAATGTCTCTTAAACGTAATTTATATTCATTATTTTACCTGTTTTTTGCTGTGCTTTTGGTCATTTATTTTTAATGTGACAGTATTGAAGGCCCCGTTTCCCCAAAATCTTCCATTATTGTTGACAATGTGGTGAGCAAATAGTCGTAAGCAGGGTTCTAGCATTTGGTAATAAGCAGGTGACATTTTTGTGGGTCAGGCATTGATTTTTGGTGTTAGTTTGTGTGGCATCATGAGGCCGCATGAGATGCCGAATTGCCAGGAGCTCCTTACGATTGAAGGGTGAGATGGCAATCAAGCCCCTCCGAGTCGCACTTTTGTACAATGTTGTTAAAGCAAGTATATATATCTATGTCAGGTTGTCTTTCAGATAATGTGGTAGCTTTTCACTGTATGTTAATAAATGTTTGAAATAAATGGATCAGTGACGAAGCAACTAGCAGCATACCCTTAAAGGCAGACTTTAGGTATCCCTGCAGGTTTTAAAATTAGGTTTAATTTATTTTTCAGAGATTTCTTAACACCTGCTTTCCTTCCGGACTTGGTTTCCATTTGTAGCACCGCGTCGATTTAAGGTGGTCTCTGTTCCTGAAAGGGTGGAAAAATGAGCTAGCTGGCAGTTCATCTCGGGGGAAAAAAACCACACTCTTGAGACAAGGACAAAGCGCTGTATTGTCATCTCTTTCTTTGTCGATGTGTTAGGAGTGCGGTTTATTTTTTTTCCAAGCTCTCTCTTCTTACTGAGTTTTTTCATTCCACCCCAGATGCATTACCTACAGCAATGAAGAAGATGAATTTGTTTATGCATTATCGCCTACTGTTGTTTTTATTTTTTTAAACCTAATTTAACAGCTGCCACATGTGTGTGTATTCGATATGTCAGACTAAAGAGAAAATCCTCGACAGCTTGGTACCGGTGAGTACTTATGGAACTTGTTGGTACTGGTTTCACTACTTTTTTGTAGCTCTGAAGTAGAGCCCACCTATATTGGCCTCAGCTATAACAAAGGCTTATTGTGAACGAGGGTGGAGCTACTGCCAAAATATGTGTTTATAGCCTTGAGTTTGAGACAAAAAAACTACTGAGGTCACCCTGCTTTGTTGTAATGAACAACAATGCACCATTTAGTCAACCTACTGTCAAAACATGCATGAAGATCAGAGTACATCCTAACTCCCATTATCATCCTCAAAGAAAGTGTCGAGCATGTAAAAAACAGTGCAAGAAACTATAAATCAAAAGCACTAGTAAAGTTAACCACTGCCCGAGCACATGCTTACAGGCTACAAGGTCAATCAGTCGGTCCGTCAGTGTGCCGGCAAGGCAAAACTTCTGAAATGTGAGCAGAATCAGGGTAGCAGCAGCTTCACTCATGCTATTCTACACTGGCAGTGATCAACAACTAACAGGGCTTTGAGAAGTTTGAATACGAGCCACGGAGTATGCTTTGTTAGCCGGACTGGTCACATGACAATGTGTCACCTGCCCAACTGGATCTGCACCTTCTCCATTACTGAAGTGTGCAAACAGCACACAGAGCAAATAATCTGCACCTCTCCTTTGTAGGTAGAGCAGTGCACACTCATCAATTGAAACTAGACAGCAGCCGATGGTGTTACGCTTAAGAGCCACTTCCTGCCAGGCTTGTTGGTATGTGCAGATCTACTTGTGCAGAAAGGTTGCTTCAAAAGTAGAGCAACGGCGACTGGGTATCAGTTTATTTAAAGCTTGATGTGCAGCTAGAATACTTTAAACAAAAACTATGCGTACAATTGATGTTCTGCATGCACATGTGCTTGGTTAGCCTTTAACTGTTGGGGGTTGATGACAAAAACACCGACCCACCTTACCACCAGCTGCCGTGAACACCTCAACTGCTTTATTATTGCATTCCTAAAGGCAAATTGCTTTACGTTGCTAGTGGGGACTCAATAAGTACGCTTATTACGGTTGCCTGTGCATAGTGTCACTTTCCCTAGTAGCCTGAAATAACAGACGGATGCATTGCTACAGGCAGACAACAGATATCTTTCAGCAGGGTGGCAAGAAGGGAGAGGTAGACTGCAGACTATCTTTGCATAATGCAGTCTAGCACTTTGCCGAGTGTACATACTGAGAAAAGGCAACCCTTTTATGCAATACATTTTCTCAAAAAGCCTAAACGACCTGATCATACATACCAAAGAAATGTGGTCGGGCGGCAGTTAACTTCACTAGCAATGCCTACTGCCTTATTGTTTCTGCATACTAGACACTTTCTTTGAGAGCGATAACGGAAGGTAGGATATGCTCTGATGTTCATGCATGTTTTGACAGCGGGATGACTTTACGGTGCATTGTTGTTCAATATAACAAAGCAGGGCAACCTCGGTCGTTCTTTTTATCTAAAACACATAAGAAAAAAATATATAATACCACAACATTAAGTGATAAGGCATAAACAAAGAGGCATGTCCTTCATTACTGTAGGTCATGCATCTGAGGTGAAATGAAAAAGCTCAGTAAGAACAGAGAGCTTGAGAAAAAATAAGAGCGCATTTTTGAGACATGAACAAAAAAATGACAACACAGCACTTTGTCGAGTGTGCCATCATTTTTTTCCTTTCCCAATATGAACCAGCAACTAGCCCGTTCTTCCACCCTTGCGAGAAATGAGACTACCTTAAATCCACACGATTATAAATAAAAACCAAATCCGGAACGAAAACAGGTGTAAAAACAGCCCTCGGATAAATAAATTAAAATTAAAACCTGGAGGGATACTTAAAGTCTGCCTTTAAGGGTATAATGCGGTAGTGTGACTGTCACCAGTCTGCATTTCTACAAGGTGACCCTCATTTTCGTACCTGCATACTGCTATTCGCTTCGTCACTGATCCATTTATCTCAAACATTCATTAGCATTCAGTGATAAGCTACCACATTATCTGAAAGACAACCTCACACATATAAATATATATATATATATATATATATATATATATATATATATATATATATATATATATATATATATATATATACCTGCTTTAGCAACATTGTACAAAAGTGCGACTCGGAAGGGCTTAATTGCCATCTCACCCTTAAATCGTAAGGAGCTCCAGGCAATTCGGCATCTCATGCGACCTCATGATGCCACACAAACTAACACCAAAAATCAATGCCTGACCCACAAAAATGTCACCTGCTTTTTACCAAATGCTAGAACCCTGCTCATGACTATTTGCTCATGACGTTGCCAACAACAATGGAAGATTTTGGGGAAACGGGGCCTTCAATACTGTCACATTAAAAATAAATGACCAAAAACACAGCAAACACAGGTAAAATAATGAACATAAATTACATTTAAGAGACATTTGTCACGCTTACTCTTTTTTATCGTTAGTTTTCGCATACGCGCCGCCTTGTCATTGGGCTTAAGTTATTAGCCTAAGGGGCGCTCGAGCGTGGAGCCAGCTCTTACATTTTTCTGTGTGTATGGGGGGGAGGGGGGGGGGTTATTTTTTCTCTGATGATATGCTGCTGGATGCCACACTCTCACAAGGACGATTTAGTGTGGGTTGCGCTTGGGCAGCTAGCAGAAGACAGAGGTTATATGGAAGTGGTGAGCATGTGCGGTACTTCAGTGAACACGACATTTCCTACAATCTCAAGGATAGTGCTTATTTCTGCCAGTCGTGGTGGACATCTTGTGTGTCTTTCCATTGCCATTACTTACTTATTTTGTGTATGTGGGGCAACATATCTCTTCTCACCATTTACAAGTGCAGATGTTTGCATCCTACTATGCTCATTAAATCGATTTATTTGCAAAATACGTTTCATCTCTCAAGTCCATACTCAGCTTATTTTACTTGACTTACTGTTTGAGGACCTTCTCGAGCATTGCCGTGGGTTGCAGCTCCCAGTACGTACTCGAGAAGGTACATGTACATGTACCATAAGTGCATGTACCGTGTTTGCCAAAAGTAACCAGGCTGCATGTTTTGCTTCTTGCTTGTATTCTGAAGCTAACATGGATCCCCTGAGGATCATAACTTTTTGGTAAGTGAAGACAGGAGCTCTCATTTAATTGCACCAATTTACAGCATCAGAAGTTTTGTGAATTCTCTGCTAACAGACTGAGAAGCGGAACACGCAGCCTGGTTACTTCTGGCAAAGACAGTACATCAGTATCATGAGTGCATTAATTTTTCACGTCTTCATTTCATTTTTCTGCACAGTGAAAAAAGGAAGTGTTTTCGAAAACACTCAGAAATATTTGAGAAATGCCAAATGCATGCACCATCTATCACCTTATTTTTTCCCAATCTTCCCCGTATGAGCCATCATGCATGGAAAACAACATGCAAGGCCGTACTGCCACGCTGGTCATGCTGGCAGTTGTTCCCCACAGTGAAGGCACAGCACACACCATTGGCTGCTTTTGTACCAGCCCCAATTGCATAATGAATCCAAATCAGAGGTGTGCTGCTAGTTTTATTAAAGTAGAGGCGCTTTCATATTAAAAACATTCTTATTACTGCGGACAGAAGACTATACACGGTGGAGCGTCGTCTGAAATGCTGGCTGCAATATCAAAGGACACATTTTTTTTTCTTTGCAGGGAGGGGGGGGGGGGTGAGTTGATTGACTCAGTGGCCGACCCTCAGACGAAAGTGCTTGATGAAGATGCTACTGCACAAAACCAATATAGAATAAGGCATGTTTTCTTCAGCATAAGGCACGGTCACAGTCAGCTTATCAGCTTTAGCTTATCGACGCACGATTTTTCACATTACACTGGCGACGACACCAGCACGACCAGCGGTCACCTATCACCGTAGTGAGGTTTTCGGCCTCGCGACACCGACGGAACTGATCAACGGAAGGTCGTCAAGAGGTATCGCTTTGTTCAAAAGTTTTCTCTGCTCCTTTAAGTTTGAAAGGTATGCTCTCGCCTCAAGGTAATGCTTGCTTACTCTTAGTTTTTGGACCGAAAGAGCAACGGCAATACCTCAGCAGTCAGGAACATAATGCTAACCCCTCCCCACTTTCGTGGCGCAGGTACACGGTGGAAAGAAACGGACAAGTACCTTTTTATATGCATGAGCGCTTGTTGCTTAAACAAGCTAAATCTCATAGCGTAAGAATAATATGCTTCTGATTGTATGCTGAATTATACAGCATGAGCCTATCCATTTCAGCCTCCTCGGCAGCCTCTAGACGAAGCCCAAAACAAGTCCGAGGATCACTAAAGTCGTATATTATAGTACAGGCTTTTCAAAGAAAAGAGAATATGTGATTAAAATATTTTTGCTGAAAAAAAAAATCTGTGACCACCATCCAAGCATGAATGCAAAAGTGCAGCCTACATAGCCTACATCGCGAATAGCAGACGACATGAGAATGATATCTCATGACGTCAGCGGCCAATGGTTGTGACCAGAAAGCCATTTTCAATAATAATAAAAATTATTTTTAAAACTATCTGCTGCACCGAATGAGCTCAAATTTCGAGGATTTATAATTTAACGTGTGAGGAGTGAAATGCAATAACCAGTTTATGCTCAGTTGTTAGCTGTTGTGACCACCTTAATGAATCAAGTGAAACGTGATAGTGCATGCATGCGTTACATCTTAAAATATTTCTGAGCAATTACCAAATTATGTCCTTTCCACTGCGCTAGAAAAGTAAATACCGAACACTCAGACCGTGTGTCGCATGCTGACGATATACTTGCATGAATGCGCATGCCTGAGTGCACAGGGAATTGAGGTCTGCTCTCACGCTCGAGAAGGTCCTCGAACAATGCTGTAAAATAAGTTGATGCTAGAACTTGACAGATCAAATGTAATTTGCAAATCCGAACTCATTAAGCTCGATATGGAATGATCATCTGATCTTGTAAATTATGTATTGGGAGACAATGTCACACACATACAAAATATGTCATCATCATCAGCCTGATTATACCCACTGCAGGGCGAAGGCCTCTCCCATATTTCTCCATTTAACCCGGTTCTGTGCTAGCTGCATCCACTTGACTCCTGTGAACTAAATATGTATGCGGCGACAGTTAAAGATGTAACAGATGAGCACTGCAGATCAGCTGAAATGAGCACCTGCCTGCACATTATTAAAGACACCCTAAAAACAAAAAAAAATTTCACCCGAAGCTCTGCGGTCCTAGTTAATAAAAACAGCCGCAGACATTACTCACCCATTGCCTCTTCGTTGTTTGCTAGTTGGATGCGAGCAGCCAACATAAAATCATCCTGGCAAGTCTAGCAGCCAGCAGGTAGCCCGGAACTGTCCACCTGGAGAAAGACTAACGCCAGAGCAACCCTAGTAAACAAATGGCTGGGCTGTACTCAGGTGACCTGCGGACAGTGGATAATCTAACAGGCCCACTGATATACACAATGACAGTCAAGGAAAGAATACATATCATCAAATATAAAGCAAAGTCAACTAGTGTATTACAAAAAAGCAGCATTGAAGAACTGTGATTGAGTCCCCTTGAGTACAATTACATGTTTAGGAACAGAACAGATACAGTGACTTATAAACAAGAATTACTGATTTTCATGTGCTGCCAAGCAGAAGCACACCTGCTGGAAGGGCACAAGATCAACCAGTTCACTAATTATTGCCATTACTTAACAACACAAGACCAATGACAACAAAATTATTAAACCAAGCATTGGCTGGAAGGAAGTGCTTGAGAACTCTACACTCAATCAGTGTCACATGCTGCATGGCAGCAATAGCAATAAATGGGTTGTCAAAATAAGGTAGTGATCCATTTTATGAAATTACCTACACAGATCATTCTCTCAAGATTAAATAAGGAGTGCAACAATTAACACACACCTAGTATGGAAGGCAATAGTAGGCCTGTAGTAACTGCACTTAGTCACAAAGTGATTGGTCAAGAGGTTGTACATGGGTTGAATAGCATGCCCACATCTGCTACACTGTTCTTTAAGGATGTTACTCCACATCAGCACACTTCAGATGAACAGGCAGCATGAGTAGACAAACGGCCTTGCTCATATTTTATGTTCTGAAGACTGTCCTATACAGCAAACAATTGAAGAAATGCAATTTAAACACTGGCCAAACGCACAAAATTTATGGATCGTTCATTTCTCACTCTCTGGTGTGAATGCTTTTTCAATCTGTAAAATGGACAGTTATCAACATGCATTGCTTAAAGCTTCAGCATGGCTACGGACCTACAAGGCTGCCGCGATACCTCAAGCGACAAGATTCTGAATTAGAGGGACGTCACAGGACAGCGCACTACAGAAAAGCAACTGGAGTGGCTGAGACTCCAGAGGGCATAATCATACACACTTACCGGGATGAAGACCAAATCATCAAAGATGCTTCCCGCTATCTCACCAAAGCAACCAAAAAGAATTTACAAATTGTTGCCTCTGTTAGTGACAGCCTGTTCATAACAGGGGGTGAGATAAGGGCTGCCCTGAGCCTTAATGTGTCAGATAAATTTATTAGGAAAAGGCGTGATAAAGCAGGATTCAGATAGGATGGCTACACAAAAGCCCTAACTTTAAGGCATTACTGGGTGGGCCTGTACTGGGTGGGCCTAGAAACAAAAAGAGTGCTGCCTAGTTGCTAAAAAGTAAATGATTATACTTTTGTCTTTTGACCTGTGGCTTGCTTTCTTATATACCATGTTTGTTTTGCTGCCAAGGCTCTAACTTTCATTAAATACTGCTATTTTAAGGTATGATTCCCTTTATGTCAATGGCCTCAGGCCAAGCACTCAACAATCCTTAAACATGTGAAGGGGGGGGGGGGGGGGGAGGTTACCACAAAGACAGCCTCTCACCTCTTCCCTGCATGGTCAGCTGAGCTCCCAAGCTTATTTTGTAATCATTGCCACCAGCTCCTTTCTCACCTGCTAGAAGGACCTTGCAAGGATAGAAAAAGTTGTCGGGTTAGTGGTGTTGATTCATGATTGACAGTGCTTAATTAACCACGCGGGCAGAGTAAACACATAAAAGACGCACACAGGCTCTGAACTTTAACCTTATTCTGGAACCACCGATACTCTGCTTATATACCCATAAAGGCACCGACTAGTGGCGATTTTCGACACTTGTGACAAATAAAACAAAAAGAAGTACCGTAAAAGCAAACCCGAACAAGGGGAGAACAAAACAGGCAAATCATTTTTTAAGCCGCCAACACGTGGAACAACGGACTAATAACAGCAAAAAAAAAGAAATGCTATGGTAACAGAAAATGGGTAATAGAGGTCAGCTAACAATTAACACAGCAAAACGCACGAGATGAAGTACACTAAAACTGAAAGAAAAGGTGCATGACAAGAAAGATGAAGCCAACAATTGACCGCTAAATGCAGAAGATGAGCACTAAATAGGTAAAACAGAGCAAACGAAAGAAACGCTCATGAGCAACAAGGGTGAAGTCCATAATTACATTGCGAAAGGATGAAGATGAGGTGCATAAAACGAAACAATAAAGATAAAATGTCCAGAAATGAATTCAACAAATGATATAAAGCTAAAACCAGGCTAGATTAGAGAAGTCCATAAAGAAAGGCAATCATTTTTTTCCAAGAGTGAAATGGAGGGGGTGCTAACACAATCATCCTTGAGCCTCAAAATCTTGGCAGCTTTAACTATTTCATGTGTCAGCTTATACCGATGTGTTTTTAACACAGATTTTTTTCGAAGATTGGGTGGCATGGCTTCTTTGAGTCAGTTCCTGCAGTGGACGGGCATATTCCTGGGGGATATACCTGATAAGATATTTTAATGCTCCGTTAGCCTTCATCGGCCAGGTTTGATCCATGTATAGCTTACGGCAAGTGAAAGGCTTAGAGTGAGCGCCTTCCGCACGTGCTGCTAAGGGTTTTCTGCGCTTCTTAGTGCGGCCTCTTTTTTTTGCTTTTCTTTTTTATTAACGATTCAACAAAGCTGCAATAGTTGCTCGGGGGCAGAAAACGACGTCGACTCCTGCTTTCTTTTCACTCGTCGTAAGGTTGTGGGAAATTTGGTGCATGTAAGGAAACCCTGCAACATTATTGCGTTGCCTATGTGCTTCAGCCAGTGGTTCAGTTTTTTGCACTTGGTGTTTTTTTCAGCTCTTTTTCTGCGATAGTGGAATGGACTTGTAACGGGTACCCTGATTGCGTGAGCCTGCATACCTTTTTCAAGAAGCTTTCTTGCAATTTGTGCTCGCATGACTTGTTCAAGGCGTTGACAAGGGCAGACTGGATGATATTTTTTCTAACCAGCTTTGAACGAGCGGAGTCATATGATAGGAAGGGCTTGTTGCCCCTTGGTTCAAATTCCCAGCTCACGTGACTGGGTGTAAAAAGATGCTTAGTTCCAGGAAGCACATGGAATCATTGTCTTGCATTTCTTGCTTTAATTCAAGGGGAGCCAGGATAGTCTTAAAGACACTCAAAACTTCAGGTACTTCATGAAAAAAGGTTTCTACGTCACAGCCTAAAATAACTAAGAAGTCGCCCCAAAGCGGAAAATTTTTTGAACTCGTGAGTTTTCAAAGTGATTCCTGAGACTACTGTCATGCATAACTAAGAACAGATCACTGAGCAAGGGAGTAAGTAATACATGATATGATGCAGACCCCGTGCTTTTGGATAAGGTGTGAATCATTCCATTCTGCAAATGTTTATTTTAGATACACAGAAAGCAGTTCTAAGAGACCATCTACAGAGACACCACACTCACTCTGGGAGGATATGGTTCCATGTCTGTCAATAGCTTTGCGAACGCATTTCATGAGGTCCATCTTGAGGTATAGAATAAAACAAGCCTTTTGCATTTATAGAAAAGGCATGATAGGCTTTGTTTCTTTTCCCGTTCAAAAACCTAATGACTACATCTGTATTCTTTACCAGAAAGAAATCATCGATAGAAAGAAATTTCAGGTTGCCTTGCAAATACATAGTGACGTCTTTCTGCCAGATATACCTCTCGTGCCCTCTGTGCGTTATTGTTTCGGAGGATACCTGGCAGAAAGACGTCGCTATGTATTTACAAGGCAACCAGAAATTGCTTTCTATCGACGATCCCTTTCTGGTAAAGAATGCAGATGAAATCATTAGGTCTTTGAACTGGAATAGAAAGAAAGCCTACAGTGTTTTTTCTACAGATGTTAAAATTATTTTATTCTATACCTCAAGATGGGGGACCTCATGAAATGTGTTCGTGAAGCTATCGACAAACCTGGAGCCGTATCCTTCCAGATTGTGTGGCGTCTCTGTAGATGGTTTCTTGGTTATGCTTTCTGTGTACCTAAAATCAACATTTGTAGAATGAAATGGTTTACACTATATCCAAAGTCACAGGATCTGCATTTTATCATGTATTGCCCCGTTCTCAGTGATCTGTTCTTAGCTATGCATGACAGAAGTCTCAGGAACCACTTCAAACACTAACAAGTTAAAAATATATTCTGCTTTTTGGATGATTTCTTAGTTCTTTTCGACTGTGACAAGAAAGCCTTTTTTTTCATGAAGTACCTGAAATTTTTAGTGTCCTTAAGAGTGCCCTGGCTCCCCTTAAATTTATGCACGAAATGCCGGACAATGATTCCATGCACATCGTGGAACTAAGAATCTTCTTTACATCCAGTTATGTGTGCCGGGCATTTGGACCAAGGGGAAACAATCCCTTCCTAACATGCAACTCCGCTCGTTCCAAAGCTGGTCAAAAGAAAGATCATCCTGTCTGCCCTTGTCAACGCCTTGAACAAGTCATGCGAGCACAAATTGCAAGAAAGCTTCTTGAAAAAGGTATGCAGGCTCACGCAATCAGGGTACCCATTACAAGTCCTCTCCACTGTCGCAGAAAAAGTGCTGAAAAACACCAAGTGCAAAAACACAACCACTGGCTGAAGTTCACAGGCCACGCAAAAAGGTTGCAGTGATTCGTTCCATGCACCAAATTTCCCACAACCTTACGATGAGTGAAAAGAAAGCAGGAGTTGACGTTCTTTTCTGCCCTGAGCAACTATTGCAGCTTTCGTGAATCGTTAATGAAAAAGAAAAGATGCCACACCAAGAAGCACAGAAAACCCTTAGCAGCATGTGCAGAAGGCGCTCACTATAAGCCTTTAACTTGCCGTAAGGTATGCATGGACAAACAAGCCGATGCATCAATGAAAAGCTAATGGAGCATTAAAATGACTTATCAGGTATATCTCCCAGGAATCTGCCCATCCACTGCAGGAACTGACTCAAAGAAGCCATGCCACCCAATCTTTGAAAAAAAAAGTGTTAAAAACACATTGGTAAAGCTGACACATGAAATAGTCGAAGCTGCCAAGATTTTGAGGCTCAAGGATGATTGTGTTAGCACCACCTCCATTTCACTCTTGGGAAAAGAGATTGCCTTTCTTTATGGACTTCTCTAATCTAGCCTGGTTTTAGCTCTGTTACATTTGTTGAATTCATTTCTTGACATTTTATTCTTGTTTGGTTTTATGCACCTCATCTTCATCCTTTCGCTATCTTAATTGTTGACTTCACCCTTGTTGATCATGCGCGTTTCGTTCATTTGCTTTGGTTTAGCTATTTAGTACTGCTTGTGTTCTGCATTTGGCAATGTCAACTGTTGGCTTCATTTTTGTTGTTCATGACGCTTTTTTTCAGCTTTAGCGCACTTCATCTTATGCGTTTTGCTGTGCTAATTGTTAGCTTTACCTCTGCTACCCATTTTCTGCTCCCCTTCCACATTTGTGTTTTTTTTTTGTTCTTATTAGTCCACTTTCCATGTGTTGGCGGCTTAAAAGATAACTTGCCTATTTCAATCTCTCCTCGTTCAGGTTTGTCCTTTCGGTAATTCTTTTGGTTTTTATTTGTCACATTAGTTTTTGTTGCCACAAGTGTCAAAAATCGCCACTTGTCTGTGCCTTTATGGGTATATAAGCAGAGTATTAGCAGTTACAGAATAAAATTGAAGTTCAGCACCTGTGTTCGTCATTTATGTGTTCTTTACTCTGGCCGTGTGTTTAAGTGCTGTCAATCATGGTTTACAAGAATGGGCATTTTCTGCCGCAGCATTCTTTCCCTATCCTCACGGCGCACATTGTGAAAGTGCACCTTGAAAAGCTTTGTAGCCCATTACACTAGCTTGGCTTCCTAAGGTCGCTGATATGAAAGCCACTGAAAACATTTCAGGCATTAAAAGCCAATTTGCAAAAAATGGTCCTGCACATTGCAAATTCTGATGAGTTATGGAAGGCCATCAAAAGTGCGTGGAAAGAGCTGAAGCCGATGCAACACTGTCGTGCCAGTGCTCTATGACTCCTTGCCATGCCAAGCCTGCTGTCGTAGAGCTCGGCGATGACTTCCTCAGCTACTCAACTTCCTTTGTGCACACAACATTGGTCCCCACCCTCATTTTCTTTTTTTTGTGTGTGTGTGTGTGTGTGTTTCAGCAAGCACGCAGCAGGTCACTGAAATGTTTCCAGATTTTTTTTTTTTTGAGATGTAGGACATTTTGCATTATTTTGCACAGCAACAAAGAATATTCTTTATGACTCAACAATTAATTCGTGAGGCATTCTTAGCAGCTTCTCTTTCTTATGAGCATGACCTAAATAGCAACTTTACTTTTTTGAGGTTTCAAA
Organism: Amblyomma maculatum; assembly: GCF_055883805.1. Classification (NCBI taxonomy): domain Eukaryota; kingdom Metazoa; phylum Arthropoda; class Arachnida; order Ixodida; family Ixodidae; genus Amblyomma; species Amblyomma maculatum. Next base: position 60,356,239 of record NC_139346.1, on the reverse strand, counting down.
GTGGCTTTATAACGGCATGTCTATGCTGCAGCTATAAAAAAAGTATGCGTACTGTTTATAAGGGACTTTTCTGCAGAAGAAAAAAGTATGCCAGGAAGTGAAAAATGAGCAATTCATTTTCTTCGGATTAACTCACGATTACTTCCTTGATTGGCTGCTACACACGACACTAATCTTCAGAACATAAAGTGCAAGCAAACACATTCACATACTCAAGCTGCTTGCCCGTCTGAAGTGCCCTAATATGCAATGACGTCCTTAGAGAGAACATCCTAGGAGACCATGGCAACAGCTGACCGCACTTTGTGGGCATGTGCTTAGCCTTAGGCCGCGGTTCCTCCACTTGTACAGCATAGGTAGGCAAATAAAGCATTTATCACCATTAATCATGGTAGTGCCTTTTGAGAATCATGTGACGGAAGAACACACTTACAAGCTTAATGCTGTTCACGGGACGCCTTTAGCAACCAAGCAAGCATCCACCCTGAGCAAGCATCTTCCAGGAGAACATTTTCAAAAACGTCTATGTCAGTGTACACCTGGAAGTGCAAGGAACAAAACTGTAATGCCTCACTCAACCGGACGTAAACGTGACTGCCGATGCATATTTGTGATGACAAAAAATGGAAGTTATTAAAATATGTATGCACAAGAACACATACTTCTGTGTCTACGGAAGAAAGTTAGCGGTTACAGCACTGCCAAAACAAATAGCGCCTACGCGCCTCCCATGTTCGAAAAAGCGACAATGCCACTGCTCCCAGTACAAGAAAATAGCACTTGGTAAAACTGAGGCTTCAAAATATATGCTGATGAACAGAAGCCTACACGCTTTTGCGCGTATTTTAAACTTGCAGTTGCGGAAAAAAAAAGAGAAGCGAGCCTTACCTGAATGACTCCATTATTGTCCGGAGACCGTTGATGCCGTTGGCGAGCGAGCATTGAAAGCAAGTTGCAGGTCATATCCTGTGTGGGCGCTGCAAATGGTGAACACTGCGAAGGCTTCAGGCTTTCTATGCATTTCATAATGATATAACAGGGTAGTTTAAGAGGTCAAGCCGGCGGTAATAAAGGATTGCTAATCGAAATACGATACAACTGACAGGCTGCAAAAACAAACTACGCACAAGTAACGCAGCGCTTGAACCGAACAAGGAGAGCCACAGTTGCGCAACGCAAAAAAAAAAAGAGGAGGGAGCGTGAGTTTGATAACTATCAAGTATTTGTAAATGCATAAATTATTTGCAAATAATAAAGTTCATTTGTGAAGTTAGATGGCTGTAGGTTATTCATTTCTTCATGTAACTTTGCTTTGAGAAGTTGACAGTTTCGTAGTTGAAAACAGGAGCAGACGACACGCCTGGAAGCCTTTACCCTTGATAGCTGATTACTACTATTTAATGCGGTATCACGCAGACAGGAGGAAAATATGAAAAAGACGCCTGCTTTAATGTCCAGTACGGACGCTTGTGCTGCCAGAGCAACAATCGAAACATGTGTGGTACGGAAAGTTAAAATTTCTTTCTCGAGTAAAACAACCTTTAATGCTATCTAAATCTGCAGGAGTAGAATGTTCACTTTACTCATTTTTTCTTGGAAGATTGAAAGGCCATTTCACTCCTCCTCGCATATGGCAGGAGTAAAGTGAGATCTGCAGGAGTAATTAGGCTGTTTGACTCTTGAAATAAGAGTTCCAGTTCTTAGAGTGTACACATTTATGGATTAAGCTTGAGTTCGGCTTGGGACAGACGCTTGAGAACAGCACTAAGTTTGATCAGGTGCTCCCCTGGTGTGGTGCCATGAACATGTTTTTATTTATTGCTTTATTGAATACTTGAAGCGCCCACAAAAAGAGGTTTTGCCTAAATAGTCGTACACTATGATACATGAAACACAATTGTCAAGTGTAGGTCAGCTTGCATATTCTATACACATGCCAAAATAAAAGGTACATGGGGACATGCGTGAGTGAGCTTGTTTCACCATCCAGGGAGGAGAGGATAAAAAAAGGCAAAAAGAAGCTCGCGCAATATAGCAGCTAGCTTCGAAGGATAAAACTATTCCCATAAAATTCTGCACAGCGGTTTGTTAACACATAGAAGACTTATTAAAGACGTGCTGAATGAGCATCATTTGGGACATACTGTTTGTACTGGCTATGTATGATGGCCGACTGGTTCGGACGTTTGCTCGGGACGCATTCGTAGAGCGCGTTGTGAGCATGGCAGGATTAAATACGTGATGCAACTATTTCTGCAAGAGATAGCGTCCCGTTACTCTCATCGTGTAGAGAGTGAAACAAACTTTAGAGATGGCAATGGCGGCTGTAATCAAAGTAGTATTGCCGATTTAGGTGCCGATCATAAAGAATCCGAATACAGTGCTTTTTGTACACGTTCAACTGCGGCACACAGCGTGATTGCCAGAGTTCAGACTGCACTGAAAAATTCTGTCTTGACAAGAGAAGCGATTTGTATTTGAGCAGAAGGCAGTCTTTCGACTTGAAATTTTTTGCAGCACGTGTAATGATGCCTACAGACCGGAAACTCGATTATGTTACTTTGTCATGATATCATCAATGTAGAAGAGGATCCCCTTGCATTACTTCAGTACCAATTGCATCAATTTCTGAAAAGCTGAGGCACCGAATCAAGACCGAAACAGACGCGCTTGAAGCGAAAGAGTCCATGAAGTGTAACAAACGCCAGTTCCCGACTCTTAAGGCTGACCGGCGAGTCCTGGAGAGCTGAAGCAAAATCCTGCTTAGAAAAACGCTGCGACCCGCCCAAGCTATGCAGAGGCTGTTCTGTTGGTGGCAAGAGGAAACTATCAACCACAATAACCTCGTTCGGATCACGTAAATCCACGCACGTGAGGGTAGAGCAATCGTATTTCCGAGCTCATCTTTTCTAGCGCTTCTTTAACACACAAGGGACATTAGATGAAGGAAGAACACATAAGAACAGGACGGACGCTGCGTCCGTCCTGTTCTTATGTGTTCCTCCTTCATCTAATGTCCCTTGTGTGTTAAAGAAGCGCTAGAAAAGATGAGTTCAAATGCTTTCCAACTCGCCCAAGTTTCCGCCTTATTAAGTATTTCCGAGCAACGCCTGTAGGAGGATTCACTTGGAAGCATCAACCCGTTCATTAATATCCTTAGCTTCTAGCTTCTGGAGATCCGCCACCTCGCGTATGACAAAAGGCAACCGCAGGAACATACATGCGAAAGGAGATATACGGAGTTCCTTGGTAAACAAAGGCTGGAAGCTCGGACATAGCTCAGGTAGTAATAGAGGCGTATCGTGTGTGGTGGAAAGGCATTCTAGCAATACATCTTTTATCTTCATTTATAGAGACGCGATGGCATTCACGCCAAGTATTGTTGTCACTCCCAAGACGACATACAGCAGAATAAATGAAGAACGGTAATTTCATTTTGCTGGAGCGAAAAACAGCCTTTACCGCAATCTAAGCCTGAGAGCAGCCCATAAGTTGAACCGTGGTTGATTTTAGTGGGCAGGTATCTGCGAAGGATAGGTGGGAGATGCCTTCTGCAAGAATGGACATCGAACATCCGGTGTTAATCAGAACGCAAATGGATTTCCCTTTAATGACGACAAAGGCGAAGATTCCGTTTTTATTAATCTGTAGAATAGACACACTGCTTGAGGAATCCGGCATAGACGGTGTGACCGCAGTATTTTCGACTTGCTGCATTTGACCGGGGCGATTCAATGAGTTGCAAACAGATTCCAAATCGCACACTATACCACACTGAACGACATTTGTTTGCGAGATCGGCTAGCGTTGTTACTCGCCAGGTAGAAAATAGCACCGCACCGATAGCACGAGTGCTCCGGAAGTGCACAAGAAGATTTTGGTACATGGCAATTGCATATGCTGCAAGGGGTTTTAAGAGCCCGTTCTGATGTGCACTCGTATCCTGAGCGCTGCAGTGGAGCTACATCTAACGGATCCCTCTTTTGCTTCACGGGAAGCATGCTCACACTATCTAGCAAGGGCCATGGCCCTCGACAGAGCCACGGAGGAGCCTTCCATGAGAAGGCATTCAAGCAAATGCTGACTAGTGGTGTTCACCAGCTAACCTCTAATCATGTTCTCCACGAGACTCCCAAACCAGCAGGCGCCGACAAGGCTACGAAGAGCACACGACGTACTGATTAGCTGTCTCTCCGGCAGCTTTTACTCGGCGGCGAAAACAAATGCGTGCGGCGATCCCATTTAATAAAATGTGTAGTTCGTCCCCATCATGGAAATCGCTCGTCGAATTCGTCATGGCGAGGCGCTTCGTCACCGAAGTGTGAGGCAGGCAGGCGCTTTAGGCGCTGAAAAGGGCGATGCGGCTATGTATAGAAAATGCGCTGACCTTCAAGTCCCAGGCGGTTTAGCAAGATGGCACTTCGCCGGTTCGCAGTAAGTGTGAAGGCACTAGAAGCCAGCATGTAATTGTGGAATGTCCGCTCCTATTGCTCCTACGGAAGGGCAGGACGACCAGAAGTTGGCAGGAAGGGCAGCAGTGGTTGAAGGCCCGAGGAGCTCATTATAGGCGGTCAGCAGTCCACGCCGAGGTCCTTACTTAGGCTGCAATCCTAGTCGTCAAATAATGTTGTATGATAAACTGAGACAGCAACGCAGCAATCCGCTGCTTTACAGCCGTTCGGTAATCTTTCACATCGTCGTTCTCTCCTTCGCGTGAACGTGCAATTACACTTTTTCTTTATCACACTATTAGTACTGGGAGACTTGGAGTTCGAGGTAAGTTTGTGAGTAAATAATGTTAGATGAGTAGGAAAGCATCAAAACCAAATTACGTCTGACGGCTGCAAACAAATTGTCTTTGAGAAAAGCTATTAATAGGCTCTTCTTTTTATGAAGAGCAGAGAAAACCTGACGCGATTTTATTCGTATTGATTGACGGTTCCAGAATATAGAACAGCCAAAACGCTAGTAACAAGCACTTATTATATATGTGGGACGCGCGGAAGATGGTGCAGAAAACCTCATCATCCTAGCTACATATACAATGAATGTCGTTAGAATGTCAGCGCCGCATAATTGACTTTGCAACATAAGGTTAAAATAACAATTGCATCCAAATAGCAAAATAAAGTATACCACCTGGGCACTAACGTAGATCTGACTAGTTTTCTAACGTCAGTTCGTTGTTTCACTGTGAATAGTACTCACAAAGCCGTTTGAGCGGAAGCGCTGGGGCTGATTCCTTAGGCACCTTCCCCAGCTGAACAGTGGCCTCATCCAACGCGCTGTCACTGTTTGCTGCTTGGTCTGTGAGATGACTAGAACCGAAGACAGGGCTTTCATCCTGTGACGCAGCGCTGATAACGTTACCCATGGAGTAGGTTCTTCCAAGACGGCCGAGGGACGACATTAGGTGGCAGCTTTCCTTTTCTTCTGCGTTCTCGACAAAATCAAGGTGCAGGACATCGTTCTTTTTTTTTTGCAAGGAATGCTACAGCATCACACAAATGTGAATTTAAAAGAAAAATATTTTTTTTTATTTTACTACAAGAAAGCAGAAATGGATAAATGGGAAGTAGCTGAGTAGATATATAGTTTTCCAAGTTAATAAATAATTGAAAACCGGATTTTTTGTCATAGATTTGCCGGTAGCAGAGAGTAACAGTGATTAGACAATGATGAAGGACGGAGTGACAAAACGTTATTCGCTAGAAATTTAGAGCATTACCGTTTTCTTGATCCCTTCATTGCCTTTCTCACAATGAATAAAAGGATTTTAAGCTCATGATGGAGCAGTAAGCCAGAACCGCAGCTCCTGGATCAAAGTCTGCAGACCGTTGCACCTTTACCAACTGGTTCATAGCCCACTACCCTTAACCCAAATTTCCAGGTAATAAAGTTTATCAACCAATCAATCAATAAATCAATCAATCTGTCAATCAGTAATAATACAAATAATAATAATTGGTTCACAGGACATGAAAAGACCAGTATCATTGCACTTGTTCTGTGGACACCTGAACCGCGCTGTAAGGAAAGGGAGGAAGGTGGTAGTGAAAGCAGAAAGAGATAGGGAGGTGCCGTAGTGGAGGACTACGGTGTAATTTCGACCATGGGACATCGCACAGCACACGGATGCATCTCCGTTCACCCGATCGAAATGCAGCCGTCGACGGTCGCGTTCGAATTCGGGTACTCCACAACAGTAGTAGGGCATCATAACCACTGAGCCGCTGCAGCAGGGCCTGCAATGAAGCGCAATGCACAGAAGGGTAGCTACTTCGAAAAATAGAATTTCACTACCACACGTCACCGCTCACAAGGTTTATAGACAATGCCGATGATTATGCTGCTCCTTCAGTAGTCGCGGTTGAGCAAAACGCATGAAACAACTTGCACATGAAAGCTGAGAGCTCCCTGTACTATTAGAACGGTGGGGATATTTGCGCTTGCTCGGTGCCAAATTGGTTAGCTTATGATCTTTTCCGGCAATAAAAATTTCAGTGAGGTTCTTGAAAACTCAAAGCTCTAAATTATGCTCAAGAATAGCGATGTTTACAAAGCCATCATGACTGCCCCTCATTACGTGCGATGTAACGTGCCACGTAAAGCAGGTTTTATTTTCTTCGTCATATTTGTAGCTGAGGCAGCGCTTCGACTTCATCCAGAGGCGCAAGGACAGTTTGACCTGAAAATATAAATTATCTAAGCTGCATGCTGAAAACAAGATTCAGGTCTAATTATTCGAAAAGCATGTCTAAGCTCTCTGGATCTAGGGTCTGATGACTACCTGTATAGTGCTGAATAAGCTTCGAAGTGCATGGGTCTTAAATCGTCTCAGAAAAAGAGATTTCAGATTTTTAAATCGTAATGTTCTCTACTGATACGGACCTTATATTGCGTTGATATTATTGAGCGAAAATATAGGAGGAGGAGAAGGAAGCAGCTTCTGTGAAAAGCAATATTAATCGTCGAGAACTTCCTAGGGCCAGGATCACCAATGTCAATTCGCCTTTCAGCTGTTCAGAGGCTAACCGAGTCCGCCACGTTGAGGGAGTAGGGTGGGGAAAGTAAAGCGACTGAATTGTAATACGGCAGAAAATTGTGCAGTGTTCTAAATTAGTATTGGGTTCACGACAATTGAGGCATGTGGGAGGAGGAGGAGGAGGAAACAACTTTATTTAACGCATTGCATTAAACGTTAAGATTGTCCTGGGCCAGGGTCACCAAGGCCAACTGATCTTGCAGCTGGTCAGAGGCTAACCAAGCCCGCCACGTTGGGGGAGGAGGGTGTGGAAAGTGAGGAGATTGGAGGGCGACAGGGCATGAAAAGATGCAATGCTCCAAGTTTGCATAGTGTTCTGGGCAATTTGGGCATGCAGGGGAATGTATGATTCTGTATAGAAAAGATCGGGCAGGAGTAAGCAGTGTATTTAGTTGTATGTGTCTAAGAATGCGGATTTGCGTGGTAGTGAGAGATTTATCAGGAAGAGGAAGTGTACGGAGAGTTTCTCTAATGTTGTCGTAGTGAACTTTGATTTCTTTTTGTAGTGAAGAGTAGTGCCCCACGTTGGTGGATAAGGCCAGGGAATCCACCTCAGTGTTACAGTGTTGGGACGTAGTTTGAGAAGAGCTCTGTGTAGATCATTGTGTAGTTCTTCAGGAATGCGACCCGTGTGAATGGCGCGTATAGCTTGTATTGAATCAGTGTATATGGTATATCCTGAAGGGTTAGGGGGTGCTTGTGCGAGGTCTTGAATATGTGGGAGGATGTCTGGTACCGTAGAGAAACGATCACTCTGTAGAAAGGAGTGTACATAGTTCTATGCATCGAATATTGCGTATTTTCGTGGTAGTGTGGAATTTATCCGAAAGTGGAAGTCTACAAAAAAAATTTATCTAATGTTTCATAGCGAAAATTGTTTTTTTTTTGCAGTAATCATTAGCATTCCACGTTCGTCGATAACGATAGCAAGGGAATCTCAGGAGCCCAGTCCTGAAGTTGGCGTGCGATGCGAGGCACTACCTCATTTCCTGTGGATTCAGCTGTGCACAGTTTAGAGACGTATAGTTTGGCAAAAGCTCAGTATTGTTTATTTTGCAGTTCTTTATGAATGCGGCCCGCGTGAATGGCGCTTATAACTTGTACTGAATCAGAGTATATAATATATCCTGAAGTGTTAGGGTGCCAGTGAGAGGTCTTGAATACTGGTGAATATTGGTTGGGTCTCCATCGTCGCTGTAAGCACCCACTTTTAGTCCGTGATAGATCTCTGTAGAAGATCGTCGATAAGTAGGAGGAAGATGATTGGAAACGAGAAAGACATATCTGCAAAACGTTGAAAGACTTTTGCAGCCGATAGGGAACTATATGCTAAAAAAAAAACCAACTCGAAAGCTCTCGCTTGGTCCTCCTCTACCTCTCGCTTGTTCAGCGAGAGGGACTTACCAAAATACTATAATAAACAAGGGCCGGGATGGTAATCACGTTCTGAGAAGAGTGCTGCAATCAGCATGAAAATCCGTGTCCACTTTCGCGTGACTCATTTCCCGCCCGTGAAGTCGCTGTTGAAATGTGACAGGTGTTTTTTTTTCATTCCTTTCTATACGAAGAGCAGCACCCCTGGAGTGCCCAGAGGCGCCTTGTGTGGAGGAAACGAATACTACTCGCTCTTTTTTTCCCATGGAGAATGTTATGAATGTCAAGGTATATTCAAACATGAAACTCCCAGAACCTTGTGTTACTCGCGGGTGCAAATTTGTCGCTATTTATGCTATGTATCCACCTAGTACGTCACCAATTGCTACCTTTTTTATCACTTCAGATGCTAAACAGGACCTTCCCGAATTCCCGGCGGCTGCTGCACCCTAAAGCACCCTAAACGGCACATTTCTTTTTTTTTTATGTGTCTTTTGCCTTAGTTTTGCAAAATGCAAAGAAGACAACACGCCCTGCCGCAAGCCACGAATGGCGTCTTCGAAGCACCATACTTGCGCCCAGGAAGCTGACGGTATATTTCTAGCGGCGCTTGACCATGCGATCGTGGGGAGCAAGTAGGAGGCGCGTCCTGGAGCGCAGTGAAGAGAAAGCAGATTCGATACATTCCCAGTTACAGTGACTTTATCTGCCCTGCTGCCCCGATGACCAAGGCTAACGAGCGACGACGAGCACCTAAGTGAGGAGCCAGACTGGGTCTTTAATAAAGCCACCGGGCAGCTTCCGATGACCAAGGCCAGCGGGCAATGTCGAGCGCCTAAGTGGGGAGCCAGACTGGGTCTTTAATAAAGCCACCGGGCAGCTTCCGATGACCAAGGCCAACGAGCAATGACGAGCGCCTAATTTTGGAGCCTGACTGGGCCTTTTTTATTGCCAACCTTGATAATTTCAGCACTGCTCGGCGGGCGGTCTCGAGTTACCGATGAGTGAGCGGAGCAGAGTTCGCGGCTCTTTTTTCTCTTGTAAGGAATTCTGTTTTGCTCGCCGCTGTATTGTGATTCTCTTTAGCTCGATAAAAGCGGAAACGACCCCGATGGGGCGTAGCTTGACCACCTAATAGGCTTACAAGAGCTGCGTTCTAAATTTATCGACCACCTGTAGATCTCTGACCTGCACTGGTATCGCAAAGTACACGGGCGACTTGCTTTTGACTTCATCGTAACAGGGCTACCATGATCAGGATGTCTTTCCGTCTCTGTTTGTATGGTTAACGTGCGGAATATTTACTTGGGTACGACTGCCTATCAACCAACAAGTGGCTGCCCTATGACCTGAAAAATAAAATAAAAAGGCGTCAGCAGCACTGAAAATATAAAGCGAGGTAGAACAGCAATTAGAAACATAAGCCCGTTCGACGCCAGCTGGCGTTTCTCGGAAGTGGACAGTAATTCCAAGAGGACATAATAAGCAATGCGGCTGCCGCGGAATAATTTTCATGAGATTTCGGGAAGTGGTTAAAGACTAGCTTAGGATAAGAATGTTCGCCAAACAAGGTAGGGGAAACGATTATTATATTTTTGAAAAATAAGAAATCAGCAGAGGCCCTAGCTTCCAAGGCCAGAGTAATCAGAAGAAAAGGACGCAAGAAGGAATCAAATAAGGAAGTGATATCAAGGAAACATGTCCGCAAAAACAGGTGAGCTTAGGCTATTCAGTAATTACACGTTTTTTGAAAAAACTGTACAATTCGCACTGTAGCTAGTCACCTAGAATAATTATGGCGCAAAATACATTTATGGAAACTGATTTTATTTTAAGATCTATTACTTCCTCTCAGTTGCAATATTCAAAACTTAAAGATGGGAAAAGCCTGTATATATTTCTCGTGACTGGAGTTGAAAGGCTAACTGGAGATTAAATTATTTACTTTCTTGAATAATATTGACATTTTCAATAAAATGCTGGGAAACGTTTTTCGAAAGGCTTTTGCCCGTACCTGCACGATGGCCATTTAAACTCATGCTCACCTATTTCCCTGTTTCGTCGACGTAGTTTACGGCAGCACTATTATTCTAAAAGGTAGGTAACGATGGAATGCATAAAATGAAAGTCGCCTGATTTTTTGTTAAAAGTAAAAACATTGTCAGTGATTTTGACAATGGTGTCTGTGTATACATTTTTGCACGTCTCACACCGAAGTCGAGAACAAGGATCTCTTTCTGTTGAACGCTTGTTTTCGGGTTTACAATGTGGCATCTTTGAACTTTGTCTTACGTGTTTACATTTCTTGAAGAAAATTTCCATGCCACGAAATTATGACCGGAGGCACCAAGGCTAACATAGAAGGGTAAGCGCCACAAGAGACCAACTTTTGGCTGTTTTTCTTCGTCTTGATGCCTCGAATACGTTCCATGCAAATAAATAAATGATTAAACGCAGCTTGCAGGGGGCATAAGGCTTTTCTATACTCCGCTTCATACTTCATGTGAACGCTACGAAAGCGACGGAAGAAGTCAGCAATAAAAAAAAGAGAGGCGTATCACTACGCGCTTGTTATGTGGTTGCTTATATCGCGGCCAATGATAATCTAGAAACTGAGCTTGGTGTGTAATGAAAACGGGAGAAGCCGCTCCAGACAGAGGTACCAGTGCTCGTAAAAAGGTTCGCATAGTGAGGAGTTCAAATCGAGAGTTCAAGTCATGTACACGGGCCTCTAAATTGAGGACTGCATTTGAAACTGATTTTGGTAACCTCATAGTCGTAAAGCGCGCCTCTCCAGTAGCAACAAAGGTCGTAGTTTGTATTTAAGACCTCCCGAGAAAAGAACACAGCCGAACTCCAGAATTGGTCTCAAATAAGTTTTATAGAGAAACAAAAGAGTATCTCTACGCATACCGAATTTTTTATGGCTAATTTAAATCAGGCGACGAAGCGCTCGCTCTCCATTCAGAATTGCTTTTGATATGAGGCCGCCAGTCTAATTGGGAGTGGTATAATACACCCAAGTACTTCAAGGACTCAACCTGTGAGATTTGTGAACCGCAATACGCAAGGGAGATATTAAGAGCGTGTGCAGATGCGAAAGCGAGTACTGAGGATTTCTTCACGTTAAGAATTATTCTTACTTTACCCAGCCAAACTTCAAGGGCATTCAAGTAGGCTTGCAATAACTGGTATAAAGAATGAACATCTCTTTCAAAAGAGAAAAAGGCAATATCATCCGCATACACGTGCACGTTTATATTTGGATGACCAGGAATATCCCTCAACAATATCTTAAATAGCAGTGGAGATAGCACCGATCCCCTGAGGCACGCCTCTATTTTGGTAATAAGTTTAAGAAGTTAAATAACCTCTAGTGCAGAAAAATTTCTATTCTTTAAGAAATCTTAAGCCACGCAAAAATGTAAAAGTTTGGCCTAATTTCGTTTATAATATTCGACAGTGTAGAGTGTTCTACACTCATGTGTTTTTGCGATATCCAAAATGACCAATGCCGACACTTCTTTCTTCTTCATTGCTAATCTAATTCTACTCTCCAAATCTGTATGAGCCGTCCAAAATTGAGCACCCTTGACGAAACCCTATTTGTGCATCACTAAATGCATTCGGGGTCATAACATGTTTTGCGAGGTGCAGGTGAATCACTAGATTTGAAGATAGAGAAATCGGCCGAATATTATCCAAATCAAAATCTTTTTTTGATCTTTGCGGATTAATATAATGTTAGCAACTTTCCACTCTTCAGGTAGCCAAGCAGGTTCCAGGGTTAAAATTGCAATATTCAATCCTTCCGAGTTGTCGTCTTGCACTAAAGCTTTCAGCATAGCGACTGTAATACCGTCACACCCAGGTTGCTGCAGGTTTCAGAGCAGCCGCTATACAATGCATTTCCGATGGCTCAACCGCAATGAAATAAGCACATGGCGTAAGTCGAAGTAACGGAACCACCATTCGCGCTTGAAAGCGAATAGCAAGGCCGTTCGCAATTTTTTCACGCTTATATTTTGCTTTATGGGGTGATAAAACCATTGACTCGTTTTCTTGTAGTTGAGAGGAACTTTGGTTGCGTTCCATGAATCTATACAATGCCTTGTCATTAATTGGATTAGAGAGATAATTATTCATATTAGCGTTATACTCATCCTTTGCTGTAAGAATAGGTTTTTTAAATGAAGCCGCCTAAAGTTTATAATTTATTCGATTTTGGAGACGCTGGTTATGGGAAAGGCTCTTCCATGCAGCTGTTCTATGACGGAATGCTTTTTCACATTCTTCGTTCCACCATCGGCACGACATTTTGTTAGGGACAGACGATTTCACGGGGAACACTGAATGCTCAGTTGCACCTAACAGAGAAGAAAGTGCTTGTTGAGCACGTTCAGAATGCTCAGATGATGCTATGGAGGAAAAAGAGGAATTCAAACTTTTTAAAGAGTTCATGGTTGACAAATGTTGGTTCAGAAATAATTACCCTAAGAGTAGCGGATACTATATTAAACGTCAATCGGACGTGGTCGCTAGATGTACCACAATGCACAGTAGCCCATTATGAGACCCTTAATCCATTTGCTGCTAACGTTAAATCAATTACTGACCTAGACGCTGCTCGCATGTAGGTTATGCCTGGACTATTACACCAACGCACATGATTTACAGACATCCAGTTCCAAAACCGCTGCCACATATATCAAAACGATAACCCCATATAACATAGAACGAAATAAAATTGCTAGCAATCATCAGTCTGTTGGCTGAACTCAATATATCACCTAAACAAATCTGTTGTATGGACACCTGTTGGGAATTAGACATTTGCAATAGTGAGAGGAACACACTGTGGAATTGCGATATCAACTGCAAGCAGTTCGCAGTCTTGTAGAATGTTTTGTGACACGTACCTTCGCCCGATAAATTGTTTTTGACGAAATTAATGATGGCAAACTACCCCCCCCCCCCGGTCGCTAGTGCGATCTGATCTAACCGTTACAAAATATTTGAGAGGAAATGGTCGGTTTGACAACCGCCAAGTTTCTTGTAGTAAAATTATGCCTGGGTTGAAATTTGAGATAGGATTCTGTAAATCGTGAAACGAAGATGCAATCAAACGACAATTTCACTGTAGTATTTTAATCCCGCCATGAGTATTGTAGATTCCGGGACTCTGTAACAGCCTTCTTTCAGACATTAGTGTTATTCTGAAGATTAGGGGAACCTTTTTTATTTTTAGTTTTAGAATGGGCGGATTTGAAGGAGAGGAAGAAGCGCGGCACTTCTGGGATGAACATGTCATCTCTACATTCAATGGGTAAATGGTGGTCACGTGGGTATCCACAGGACCCTGATCTTACACTTTCATCGAATAAAAAGGTGTAGGCGTCGTCTGGGCAGACTCTCCATCAACAAAGGCTCTAGCAACCATAGGATTGGGTTGCCAACTTGCAAAGCTGCAATTTCGGTAGGGCCAATGTTTGTAGCTATCACCTGTCACATAGTTTCTGTAAACGTGATTAACATACTTTCAAAGTCACCCTCAAGCGAGATCTCTACAGCTGAAACAACCGACTTTGTCAGGCCTACTTCCACATCCGAACCTAGTGTTTATGCAGAAGCTGCATATGAATTCCTCTTATGGTCGAGCTGTGCATAGGCATATCCTCTAGAGCACTTTTTGTGCTGAATAATGCGAGAACAGTTTGCTCATCTGCGCTTTTTGGGCATGCATCATCATCCTCAGCAGATTGATCTGCATCACATAGTGTGCAAATTACCACAGCAGACGTGGAAATGTCAGATGAATGGTTGTCTCCGCACAGTCTGCAGCGTGTTGCGGGTTTGCACGCTTTGCTGCTGTGTCCAAATCGCCAGCAGTTTTTCCACTGCAAAGGCAAAGCTGCAAGGGATCTACACGGTACGTAACTGGCCATACCTTAATCTCTGTTAGACAGTTAGCCCAGTCCAACGTCGGTATCATCAATTCTGTCGGCACCCTATAGAGCCGCCCGCGTCCCTGCTGCAACGAAATAGTAATATGATTCCAAAGACAGCCTCGTTAAATTACTCGATCATTTCTTGCGGAGAAGCCGACGAATTAATTCCGCGTATAATACCTTTTGAACATGCCAGATGTTCAGATATAAAAGGTTTTACTGGCAGTGAAGCAAATGATGTGCATCGAAGCAAGTCCGACATACACTGTATATTCTAGGACTTACAGGGATACCTCTCCTGCCAAACGAACGCACCTCAGAGATTTCTAGGTAGTGGGGGGTGACAGCCTTTAGCTGCCCCTGCATTATGTTTGGGTTTTTAAACTTCAGGGCTCCATCCGCAATTGGTACATATTCCACCGGTATTATTCTTATTCCATTCCTTCCAAAAGATTCCAAGTCCAAGCTTTGCGCCAGCAGACTGGCAAACCAGGATGCCGAACCCCCACCTGGGGAAGTTGCTGAAATTAGAGGCCTATTTGTGCATGAATCCTAATTCCGGTATAAAAAAAACTACTGGCCAGTCCCCCGACGGGAAATTGCCTCACCGCAGAGAACGGTCAGGCTTGCAGACAAGACAGGAACCAGCAGGCAGAAGACAGCAGAACCACACACCAGCAATACGGCAGGCATCTAAGCACATTTTTCGTCAACGCCGGTAGGTCAACGCCGTTTGCGACGGGGGCTAGCCGCCACCGAATTTTCCTATTTTGTAGGCCGTCATTACACTCGTCACCGCTTAGATGGTGGACGACGGCTTTTGCGGCGCCCATTTTTCTCTCCCTGTTCTTTTTCTCTCTTCACACATGATTTTGTTTATTCTCCCAATCCTCTTCACGATGCAGAGTAGCAGGACAGATTTTATGATTTCCGGCCAACCTTTCCTTTCAATTAATCCTGTATATCTACAGAACATCTTATACAAGTCCATGGCAAACATAATTGCCACCTAGTTCTATGCTGAACACAAGAGCTGAGACATAATTGGGCTCTACGTGATATTTACCTACAATATTGCCAGGTCGACCCCACTCCGAGTTCTGTATCGCAGCAGCGCAATACAATTGTCGACGTGATGCTACAGCAAGTGACAGAGCAGGACAGTGTAGACATTGCTGCATAGCTTCTATGCACAGGAGAAGCCAGGCGTCTCGGCCGGCTGCACATTAAGGAGCCAGGAACAGCAATCCACCGACTTCCGACGCTTTAACTTAAACCCGGTTCACACTGTGTGAACCCAACAGCGACATGGGCAAAACACGTCCGTCCGTCAAGCCGGAGACTTGTTCCCAAGACACTTGTTTCCAAACAGCTTGTCACACTAAACAGGCAGCTGAGAAATAAGGCAGGTTGCCGGGGCGTTACCTTGGTATGGCAGACTTGGGCAACGAAATCTATTTTTCAAAAAGCGGCCGTAGCAGTGTTTGACCCGTTCTCTGGCCAAGTGAAAATCCCGGCGACAACACACTACCCGAGCATGCACTCAACCACAATTTAATGGTTGCCTTGCTCGCAAACAGCACTTGACCAAACAAAACTCCCTTTCGTCGCTTTGTCTGCCCCGGGCGGGGTGCAGTAATTGGTCGGGCGGGGTGCAGTAATTGGTACCAGCTATGCCGGTGCCGCTGTAGCTCCCCTGCTCTTGATCACCGGCGTCGCCCACGGCTGCAGAGGAGCGTCGCCGAAGTGGTTTTTTCGATGTGTCAACGAGTTCGCCAAGGATATCTGCAAACGTCTCCGTTTCGTGTAACCGGGCGACAAATACGCACTTTCGGGAAGTTCGTGCTGAAGCAGTGTGACAGGGTAGCTGACTTCACGCGAACACGCTGTCGTCAGATAGAGAGGACCAAACGTTTCCGCAGTGTGAAGCGGCGTTACGACGATTCGATGCAATGTACAAGCCGGGAGACAAAGTCTTGGTTTTGACGGCGATTCATCGTCGTGTTTTAAGTGAAATAATGTTATGTCGCTAATTAAGGCAATACGAAGTTTATCGCAGCGTCGGACAAGTGGACTATAAAGTCGTGCCCGACGGTGCTACCGCATCCCAGCGGTGGAGCATGCGCCCAAAAATTGTGGTTGTTGTACGGCCTGTAAGCCTTACTACATACTCTAAGGAGCCAAATGTTTAAAGTCTGTAATGTTTATGTTTTCTATTCTTTGTTTAATTCTAACATTTAGGCGATGTTTATACGGATGGAGTAATGCCGCTGAACCATTAAAAGTTTAATTGGTTGCTTTCAACAGCTGCCGGAAAGCGACCTTAGCACTGTATTGTAACGCATAAAACGAGCTTGTTCACGCTCGTTGGTGCAAGACGCAGCTTTATCACTTTCTTAGTAGAGCGAGATGTGCCAGCAGTTTTCCCGTGTGATCGGAACTGAGCACAACTGTTGCTGTATCGCTACAGAGGTTTGCAGGTTCCTTTTACCAGTTATCCAGATGGTTCGCTTCTCGCTTTATATTGAGCGCGGACGAATCCAACGAACATTTCAGTATTGGGCAAATCGCGGACCCTAGGTGAAATCTGGCCCCGAAAAATGACGCATGACAGATAACATTGATTTGGCACTGCCAAAAAGATGGCGCTACAAGATCTTGTCAATCTCACGCGCCGGTGCCGCTTGTGCAGACAAAGCAGGTTTCAGAATTGCACGGCCGTCTCTGAGGGTGGCATATTTTTTCGCGAGGACAAGCCGGGTATTTTTGTGGCTCTCTTGTTGTTCGAAGCGGAACTGCTGCAGTTTCTCAGGACAGCAAGTTGGGAAAGGTATTTTGCGAGACAGTGCTGCATTTCAAAAAGGTAAGGATGACCGCGCCGGCGGCTGGTTCTTTGAATAGCGCAGCCTGTGAACAGGCACTGGCGGACATGTCATGGGCCTGCCAATTATTCTGCCGGGGCTACCGTTCCTAGCTTTAGAGGAGTCACCGTCAGCGTAACCAATTGGCAGCTATATGTTGGATGTGCAGGCGATTCCGTAGCAATTGCAACTGGCCAACCCGAGGAGCAAACTCTTGCGCGGCCTCCCGCAACTGGCAAGATTATTGTAGCGAGAGCTACACTGGGGCTACTAGTCGATCATTTCGAGATAGCCGAGAAAGGCCATTTCTATGCATGCGCCGTTATCATGTATCAGGTACGCTGCTTACTTCGTCCCAGCCACGACGCACTGCGCGCTATTACCCGAAGCACGGAATGTCAATCTCCAATGCCCCGGCTGCAGCTAGGTTGTTGACTCCATTCGTCTTGAACCAAATAAGAATATTGGAGTCTGTGGGTACAAGAAATAGGATATTGCCACCGTCAGACATCTCCGTTCGATCGAGGTGAATAATGATGAAAAGTGCTGTCTTCGGCTTCTGGAGAGCGTCATTGTCATCCTAGGATCTACATGGTACTGGGAACACCTATCAAAGCACAAGATTGCTGTGGTTGCCACATGTGTACCAGCCTACAGCACAGTTTCAGGATTGTGTGTGGTACTGGTGATTGAAACAGGGAAGAGGGCCCTCTTAGTCAGCGTGTTCATCTTTTCGCGCTCCTTTACCATGAATACTTACCAACTAGCGCAACATCTCACGTTAAGGGTCTAAGTAGAGTATGGTTGCCCGGTGTCAAAGTGCACTGAACAACGGTAGAGGGAGAAGCCTCTGTAGGCAGGTCGAGCCAATGTTCGACAAGTGGACTTGTATTTGTGTGGGCAGAGCGATCATCACTGAAATGATGATCGTTTTGATATGTCTCTGCCCAGACGAAGACAAGTCCACTTGTCGAAATGGTGGCTCGACCTGCGAACTGGGGCTTCCTCCTCTTCCGTTGTTCAGTGCTCTTTCTCACATTAATATATAAAAGAAAACTTTCGCTCGCATATAGCTTCGGCCCTCACTTCCAGGCTACACAATGGGGTACTACTAAATCGAAATACTGAATTGACAAACTTAGACCACTGCAAGACTAAGACTGATCATCAGGCAGTCTTTGTCTCTGCCAAGCATAATGAGTTTAAGGTGTCTATACCCAATATATATTGTTGCTAAACATGCAGTGAACGCAACAAGCTCAGGGACTCAGGGAGGGAAACGTATCGCTCGCTATCATGTCGTAGCTTTAAATGTGGGGGCAGCCTCGCCTCAATATCTTGCTCAGGGTTGGCACGCTCTTGTAAGCTTTCACAATGTTAATGAACGGTACTTCGGTGGAGTGTTTATAGTAGTTTGGGTAGCGGTACAACGGGGAAACGTGAAAGCCTAAGGTAGAAAGGTAACGAGAAGATTAGGCGATCGATGTCCTGATCAAAGGTCACGAGGATTCTGCTTGCACTTATAGTGCAATAAATTAACGGAACACGCCCAAAAGAGAAACCCGAAACGGACGAGGCATAGCACTGAAAGCGCTGTGTGACGTTCCTTGCCCTTTGGCTCATGCACTGGAAATTACGCCTGACTAGTATGCCCATTAATAAGTGTTCTGCAGCCTCTTGCGTGCAGGAGTTTGTATTCATACCTGTTCCAGGGGTGAAGGTGGCATACGCTGCTACCCGACCGATTGTTTATTTGTCAACTCTGTGCTGTCGGATCGGACAATGATATGGGAATCAAACAAGGTAGCCTCGTATCCGAGTGAAACATGCAAACAGTAGGCACTAGGAGGGGTTCTGGCGGCTTGGTTATGTTTGTCGAAGTCGCCTGTGTTTGAAAGAATGGGACAGATAACTACTGTATACTATGTATGTTTGCTATACCGTCCGACATATAACAGGGCAGCAGCAATTTAACTAGTAGCACATTGCTTGAACTGCGACATAAATTTCAAAGGTAGCCCCAGACGAGATCTATTAATGTGTTCGCATCTTGATCTTAGAGCCACGGCATAAGTAACGCGAAAATTATCAGCCGTGAATACTTCTTGCGAACAGAAATGTGCCGCTCGAAGCGAAGCCGTAGAAACACAGTGACGGCAGGGCAACTGATATAAAAACGCTTCTGATACAGCAATTAAGAACTGAGAAAGGATTCAGTGCACAAAAGAATGGTTATGGAGGCGAACACAGGGCGGGCAAACAGTGCACATATTAAAACATATCTGTGCCGGGCTCAAACTTCGTATTACCAAATGACTTGATTGCGGAAATTTTAGGCCATAATTTCTCTGAGATCGTGGTAATACAAGTAGCATCTAAAGCTTTTGCGAAATGTTAAAATTTAGAAGAACGCTTAGGTTTAACATCGCGAGTGGACGCGACAGCTCTTTGACACTACGTTTGAAATTCGATAATTTATGAAAATAGTTTTTATAATATTTGTTCCGTAAGCAATATTACTACTTTAACATAAGTAGCCAACCTGATATATTTGTATGTAAAAGGAGCCGTAACGCATTCACACGGTTGGCACCAATGAACCTTCTTGCGTATCGCTGGATGCCCCTGGTATTCAGAGTGCCTGCGTTCGAGCCCCAGTGAGAAAAATATATTTTATTTAAGTGCTTAAATTTCTGTATTATTCCTATGAGAGGAATATTCTCGAGAATTTCAGCATTGTTTTTCCGCTCTCCCAGTTCATTGTTTAAATTTAAACTTTCGAGATATTTCAAAACGGTTTGAAGATGACAGTGACCGAGTCGTATACGATAGTGACACCTGCTTTTGTGGACCGGTCTGTGGCGTCGCCCATTGTACGGAAGGTGAGTTGTACAGTTACTCTCCACAATATTGCCACCTAGCGTTGCCAGGTGGCGCATGACTGAGGTGTGAAAGGAGGACGAAGTTGAAGAGGACGAAAAAGTGTCGCTTGCACATTTGCGTCTGTGCTGCTGTGTTCTTGTGTCTGGGCTACCCCCTGCTATCATTGGTATCCTTAGTCACCGTGTACGTGACATTCTGGTGGAGGTGCGGGGTAAAACGATCGCCTATGCAAGAATCTCCATCTACAAGACGTCGCGCCAGCCCTGTACCATTGGACACCCCCGTGCATCGCTCCAGTCGACGGCTCCAGGGACTGTCTCCGGAGTTTCAGCCATCACCCGCCGCCATGACATCTAGTGCTCCTGCGCAGCAGGTGACGGGCGTCGCACCGGCCTGTAACTACACCTTGCAGGCCCCTCGGGTACCGAAGACTTTCCATGGGGACCTCTTTGAGGATGTGGAGGACTGGTTCCTTCAGTTTGAACGTGTCGCTGCATTCAACCAGTGGGACGATGCTGCCAAACTAAGGAACGTCTACTTCAGCCTTGAGGACGGCGCCCGTATCTGGTTCGAGAACCGAGAGCAAGCATTAACTTCGTGGCGGGAATTCCGTCGTCAACTGCTCGAGGCTTACACTAGCGCAGATCGTCGCGAGCATGCAGAACGTGCCATTCACTCTCGCATCCAAAGGCCGAATGAGAGTGTCCAAGCATACGTCGAGGACATGACGCGCCTCTTCAGGCGAGCCGATCCCGCCATGTCCGAGGACAAAAAGGTCAGACACTTGATGCAGGGTTTGAAAGAGCAGTTGTTCGCAGGCCTTGTGCGAAACCCACCGTCGACTGTAAACGGATGCCTTGCGGAGGCCACCACAATGGAAAAGGTGCTACACCAACGTGCCGTGGCTTATGACCGACCTTTTCATACAAGCACAATCGCGGAATCATTTGCATCTTCACAGCGGCACCCCGATGCATTGCGCGAACTGATTCGCAGCGTCGTGCGCGAAGAACTAAGCAAGTTCTGGAGCCCTCTGTAGCAATCGCCATCTTCCGTTTCTGCTATAGTGCGGGAGGAGGTGCGGCAGGCACTCAAGAGCCCTCTTTCGCCTGTAGTTCCGAGCCCGCCATTGCTGTCAGGGACCGACAATCGTCCCACATATGCGGAAGTTCTGCAGAGTCAGGCTCCCCCTTCACCACCGCCCATTCTCGCGTCACCTACAGTTCCGCTGCCCTCGGTGCAGCCAGTGCAGAACTTCGACAATCGTCCGCTGCCCCGACGCAACGCCGACATTTGGCGCACGCCTGACCACCGTCCGCTTTGCTTCCACTGCGGCGAACCAGGACATCTCTACCGGGATTGTCCGTATCGACGCCTCGGTCTCCACGGCTTCCGCATCGACTCGCCTCCTCCCCGGTTTTGTCAACGACCCCGAGTTATTGAGGAGTACCTGGCGGAGCAGCGTTCTTCATCTCGTTCGCAGCGTCAGCCCCGCTCCCCTTCGCCAAGGCGCTCCTCCTCGTTCACTCACGGTTCCTCGCGAGAGGACCAAGGCCGCTCGTCTAGCCCCGGTCGGGAAAACTGAAAACAGCGACCTTCGGGGGCGAGGCCGCTGGTAGTCGCTGCGTTGAAGACCTCCCGTCGTCGCCGCTTCGATCCGACCGCGAGCTGCTGGTACCGTCACCTAGGGAAGCAAAAAGCGTTTCTCTGGACATTCCGGTTATTTTAGACGGTCGCTCTACGGTCAATGCATTAGTGGACACCGGTGCCGATTATTCAATTTTGTGTGGTCGCATGGCGACTGTTTTGAGGAAGGTGCTCACTGCTTGGCCAGGTGTGTACCTTCGAACTGCCGGCGGTCATATAGTTACACCAAAGGGGATGTGCACGGCTCGAATTCAGATTAACGGACGTACGTTCGTCGTTAGTTGCATTGTTTTAAGTGACTGCTCCCGTGACCTTATCCTCGGCATTGACTTTCTGCGGGAGTACGGAGCAGTTATCGACCTGCGAAATAGACTCGTCACGTTTTCGATGGGACAATCTACCGAACATGATAGTAGCAGTCCTTGCAATACCGCACTTCGTGTTTCCGCTGAGAGCGTCTCGCTGCCGCCGCGAAGCAGTGCTCTTGTGGAAGTTACCTGTGACGATTTCCGTACCGGTGATGCTGTAGCGGAGGCGAACCATACACTCCTGCTTGCTCATGGCATTTGCGCTCCCCGAAGTTTATTGTCGTTTCACAATGGCCGGGCTGCACTCCTTGTCACAAATTTTTCTAATGAGTACCGACACTTGTTCCCGGGGACTGCTATCGCTTTTGCTGACCATGTTGCGCACGATCCGGTCTGTTTTGCATCCACGGCAGTAGAAACTAACGAGCCATCTCCTGACAACATCGACATTAACTGTCACTTGTCACAGGAGAAACGGCGGGCTTTAGAGCAACTGCTGCTAGACTTCAAGCACTGCTTTGCTTCTTCCTCGAAGGTTCGTCAAACGCCAATCACACAACATCGCATCATTACTTATGACGACGCTCGCCCAATACGACAGCAGCCTTATCGTGTGTCTGCCAAAGAACGAGAAGTGATCCAGACGCAAGTTCAGGAGATGCTGGATGATGGTGTTGTGCAGCCTTCAAAAAGTCCGTGGTCTTCACCAGTAGTCCTTGTCAAAAAGAAAGACGGCACTCTTCGATTTTGCGTCGACTATCGGAAATTGAATAATGTGACAAAGAAAGATGTATACCCGTTGCCGCGCATCGATGACTCACTGGACAGATTGCGACGTGCGAAGTATTTTTCATCTATTGATTTAAAAAGCGGCTATTGGCAAATCGAAGTAGACGAAAGAGACCGAGAAAAAACCGCATTTGTCACTCCAGATGGCCTATATGAATTCAAAGTACTCCCATTTGGATTGTGCTCTGCCCCAGCTACATTCCAAAGGATGATGGACACCGTCCTCACTGGCCTCAAGTGGCAGATCTGTCTTGTGTACTTGGACGATGTAGTTGTTTTTTCCGAAACATTTGATCAACACCTCGAACGCCTTCGAGCTGTCCTGGAAGCCCTCCGTTCTGCTGATCTCACGCTGAAGCCCCAGAAATGCCACTTCGGGTATACAGAACTCAAGTTCCTCGGCCATGTTGTAAGCGCTGATGAGGTGCGCCCGGATCCCGATAAGACTGCTGCCGTCGCACGATTTCCCGTTCCAGCTAATAAGAAGGCTGTTCAGCGCTTCCTCGGCCTGTGCGCATATTATCGGCGTTTCATTGCGGACTTTTCTCAGATCGCAGAACCTCTGACGCGCCTTACAAGGAAGGACACCTCCTTTGTGTGGAACTCTGAGCAGCAGATGGCCTTCTCTTTGCTTCGTGAGCGCCTTCAAACATCCCCTGTTCTGGCGCACTTCGATGAAGCGGCTGACACTGAGGTACACACTGACGCCAGTAGTATCGGTCTTGGCGCGGTCCTTGTTCAGCATCAAGACGGGTTTGAGCGAGTAATAGCCTATGCTAGCCGCACTCTCTCTCGTGCCGAAATGAACTATTCCACCTCTGAAAAGGAATGCCTGGCGGTCGTATGGGCTACTATGAAGTTTCGTCCCTATCTTTACGGCCGGCCATTTAAAGTCGTCACCGACCATCATTGTTTGTGCTGGCTGGCAAATCTGCGAGACCCATCTGGACGACTTGCACGCTGGAGTTTACGGCTTCAGGAGTTTGACATAACCATTGTTTATAAGTCCGGCCGCAAACACGAAGACGCCGACACGCTGTCAAGAGCACCTGTTGACACTGGCGATACTACAGCCGATGACGATAGCGGTTTTCTAGGAGCCTCAGCGCATCTGAGCTCAGGGATCGACAAAGAGCTGATCCAGACATCCTTCCACTCATCGATTATCTGGAAGGGCGTGATACGATTCTGCCTCGACACCTATCTCGGCACCTTGGTTCCTTCTGCATACGGCAAGGCGTCTTGTATAAAAGAAACTCCCAGAGCCAAGACAGAGCTTACCTCCTGGTAGTGCCATGCGAGCTCCGTGAGGATATTCTCCTTGCTTGCCATGATGAGCCAACATCTGGTCATTTGGGTTGCTCACGGACTCTTGCTCGAGTGCGCAACATGTATTACTGGCCAGGACTTTCCGCAGCGGTGAAACGCTATGTACGAAGCTGTCGCGAATGCCAGCGCCGTAAAACACCGCCCCAGAAGCCTGCCGGATTTCTCAAGCCCGTTAAAGTACCCCGCATTCCGTTCGACCAAATTGGAATGGATCTCCTTGGCCCTTTCCCTTTGTCGCAGGCCGGAAACAAATGGATAGTAGTCGCTACTGACTACCTGACTCGATACGCTGAGACAAAGGCAATCCCTCATGCCACAGCTTCCGAGGTAGCAGAGTTTTTCATGCACAACATAGTCTTGCGGCATGGCGCCCCTTCCTACGTCATTACCGACAGAGGGACAGCTTTCACTTCACAGCTGATCGACCGCATATTTAAGCTGAGTTGCACGACCCATCGCAAAACCACAGCGTACCATCCACAAAGCAATGGCCTTACAGAAAGATTGAATAAGACGATTGCGGACATGTTGGCAATGTCCGTCGATGTGCAGCACAAGACCTGGGACGAGGTGCTGCCGTACGTTACATTTGCGTATAATACAGCCTTACAAGAGACAACGCGCTTCACACCATTTCGGCTTGTTTACGGACGCGAAGTTCAGAGCATGCTCGATTCCATGCTCCCGTGCCCAGATGATGACCAGCTATCCTCAGATGCCCAGCAATATGCCATCCGCGCTGAGGAAGCCCGCCAGCTCGCCCGTGTGCATATTGGGCAGCAGCAGACCACTGACGCGCACCGTTACAACCTCCGGCACCGCCAGGTTGACTACAAGCCTGGAGACCAAGTCTGGGTATGGACACCAGTTCGCCGTCCAGGCTTGTCAGAGAAACTCCTTTCCCGCTACTTCGGGCCGTACAAAGTGTTGCGCCGTGTGAGTGACCTCAGTTATGAAGTTATCCCAGACGGTGCGACACAACCAAAACGTCGAAAGCACAGCTCGGACATTGTGCACATTGTGCGACTGAAGCCGTACTACCACCGATAGCGTATGGCCACCCGCTGTGACCACTCTCTTGCTTTTCACACCATTTTTACCGGCCCTTCTCATTTTTTTTCGGAGGGAGGGGGTAATGCCACCTAGCGTTGCCAGGTGGCGCATGACTGAGGTGTGAAAGGAGGACGAAGTTGAAGAGGACGAAAAAGTGTCGCTTGCGCGTTTGCGTCTGTGCTGCTGTGTTCTTGTGTCTGGGCTACCCCCTGCTATCATTGGTATCCTTAGTCACCGTGTACGTGACAATATAGTTTTGCGCTACCACTCGGGTACGCTGCACTAGGGCCCTGGACATATTTCGCTCATCACATCTCAAGAGGAGGTTGTGCGGAGGCAATTTGGAATGAACATCTCACCCCATATGACGATATACATTAACAGATACATGAGCGTCTACTACCCTTTCTTCAAATATATGCCCAACATGCCACACTAAAAAAATTTGGGCCTGGCTTGGGAACAACACTCCTCCATGTTTGCAGCTCTCGAATCCGAGTCCTAAAAGCTCTGCTCCAATAGGGACAGAGATATCCGTGCTATGATCAACGCCTTAGATATCACTGAGCGCCACGATCTCGTGGGCACATCATAGGGCAATATCCACACCCTGTATGACAATTACTATGAGCAACATCAAAGTTTTTCCTCCTACCTTTCCAAACAGAACGGGCTCTTTGCCCTGTTAAGCAATACAGTTCAATACAGTAAACAGAGCAGCCAGATTTTAATCATTCCGGCCAACTTCTCTCCCTTTCCTTTCGAGCATACCTTCATCTTAGTAAGCTTTTACAAGACCTTGAAGAACGAATACTAGAGATAAGTTCACTCTGTTTTACACACAATAACAGAGACAATTATTCCGCAATGATTATTTACAGACCTTCACTTATGAAGAACTCTCACTTTTACATATAATAGCTGTAAAAAGGGAGCGAACGCTCAAGCATCGGTAAATTTTTAAGTGTTCAAAACATTCATTAATTTCTAGTTAACTTTGTTTTGGGGGTGAAGAAGGCGCAATGCCTCACTTCTCAGTGGAAGCCTACAAAACCAGCAGAGGCTTCGAGATGTCGGCCCAAAATCTTACCGCAAAGTAGCCTTCAACATGAGCACAATATTGAAGCTGAAGGAGAAGAGAAATGGTTTGATCGAACTTTGGGCACTGCACAACGTAGGGTGGGACACAAATGTGATACGAAATAACGTGTGTATTTTCTCCCAACATCATTTTTGGGTACTGTCAACACTTCTGGACCAACAATTGATGCTGAGCTGTTCCGTGGCCTCGGCATATTCGGAGATGAGTACACCATTCGCTTGAAACAAGACGTGCCGGTCGCACTTAGCGCACCTCGACAAATACCAATCCCTCTGCGTGAAGTTATTAGACAAAAACTTGAAAACCTCGAAAGCGATAGCGTCGTTCACCGTATTCATAAACCAACTCCGAGATGCGCCGGACTGGTGGTAGTACTTGAAAAACGAATTAAAAGTATCGTCTATGTCATTGACCTGACTCTACTAAACAAAGTGGTTCTCAGGGAAAGACACATTTTGCCTACCGTTGAACAAGTTCTTGGGCTCATCGGTGACGCAGCCGTTTTTTCGAAGCTGGATGCACTTGCAGGCTTTCACCAAGTCAAGCTGTCAGCGGCCTCACAAGAACTGGCAACTTTTATCACAGTTTTTGGTCGCTATTGTTTTTGCCGACTGCCCTTCGGCATCACTTCCGGCCTGGAGTACTTTCAAAAGAAAATGGCCAGGATCCTTGGAGGTCATGACTCAGGAGGGTGTTGTAAACATGATTAAAGATAATTTTCTTTATGGACCTATTAAGCAAAAATACGATGCAAGATTGAGCAAGTGTTGACTTCTATTGCAGCTTCAGGTGTCACCTTGAACAAAGAAAAGTCTTATTTTGGAGTTTCCGAAGTCTCCTTCTTAGGTGTCGTCGTCTCTGGACAAGGCAGCAAGCCACACCCGGGCAAGACCAATGCAGTGTATGCAATGCCACCTACCACAGGCCTTGGTGGTGTCAGATGTTTACTCGGGGTGGCAAACCATCATGCCAGGTTCCTCTCATACTTCGGAAATCACTGCTCCGTACGCACCCTTAAACAGGCAGCTGAAATAAAAAAATTCAGAGAACTTCGCACGTCCGAGTGCTGCGTGGCCAAATACCACCCATAGTAGGCCACAAAAGTATCTGCTGACGCCAGCTCTTTTGGACTCGGCGCAGTTTTGGGACAAGCACAACCGACTGGTAAACGGAGGCCAGTAGCCTTTGCCTCAAGGAAAATTACGACCCAGAACAAAGGTACAGTCAAACAGAAAACAAGGCCTTGCCTACAGCGTGGGCCATACACAAGTTCGACGACTTCATCAGAGGCATCACGTTCACCGTAGAAACTGATAACCTTCATCTCGTGTCCTTGTTTGGCAAAATGGAACTTGACGTGCTTCCTACGAGTGGCAAAGACTCAGGTTTAAGACAATGCTTTACCTCTCAGATAATGTGCGTGCCCGGAAAATTGTTGGCTAAAGCGGATGCATTGTCTTGCATCCCTACCAAAGTACATTCAGTAGAAACCGTGGAGCTTTTTGCTACCAAAGTCTTTGCTTCTGCTCCAGATATGCTTCCTGTGTAGATGCAGGATATCCGGAATGCCCAAAGCTGTGATGGAGAATGTACCACGCTTATCTCCTGTCAGTACGACTGGCCAAAAAAGTCAGATACTAGTTTCTCGTGTCAAAGTGTGAATCAGTTAAAGATGAACCTTCTGTTTGTGATGGTCTTCTCAAAGGCACTCGCCTCCTGATCTCAGCAATAAGGCCAGAATTCTTGAAGGTTCGGCATCTGAATCTGTGGCGGCCTTGCATAACAACAAAAATAACCTCCCTCGTCACCAGCTGTAAAGGCGCACCTTTACTGGAGTGATCTCAGTCGGACCACTTCTTCCTACAAACCTCTTTGTTCGTCCCTGGATAGTTCTGTGCCTGGACCTGTCTCAGCACAGCTGTCAAGCATTCTTGATGGTAGTGGACTACTGCTCCCTGTATCCGAAGGTGGTCGCGGTGAAAATTACGACTGCTCCATTGATTACTGAGGGGTATCCCATGACGGGCGAACATGCTTTTTAGCATGTTCGCCCGTCATGGGATACCGTAACAGGTTATTACAGACAGTGGTCGAGCATTTTCTTCACGTAAATTTACCGTATTCCCTGCATCTTATGATTTCGACCACATCACCATTAGTCTCCATTAAACACAGTGTAATGCAGAGGCAGAGCGAATGATTCGGACTGTTAAATACCTCTTCTGTAAGGCGAAAGAGGCTCACTTCATCCTTCTCAGCTATAGGAATACACCAGGTGTGAGTGGCTTCAGCCCGGCTCATCTCCTAATGGGTAAGCGACTGGGGACTCCAGTCCCAAAGCCAGATAATAAGCATTTCCCACACTGACCCGAAAGATAGGAGGTAGCCCTTTGAGATGACCCTTACACGAAAACGACTGTAAATACTTCAACCGACGTCATCGCGTCGGCGATCTTCCATCACTTCAGTCCGGGGAACAGGTCTGGGTTCGACCCGACCAGGGGCGCGCTACAGTTCTGAGCAAGGCACAGCATCGAAAGTCCTTTGTCGCCGAAAAAAAGGAACGATTTTGGAGCGGAATCGTTCACACCTTGTTCCCTTCGTGTTGAGAGCAGCAGATCCCGCAATTGTCCAGCCTCACTTCCTAACTCAAGAGGCAGCAGCAACTAGTCCGCCGCCTGTTGCAGCGAACTTGTGACTGAGGGGGAGATGTTAGCGTCGCCACATAGTAACTAAACAGTGGCGCCCTCTAAGCTGAAGTCTATCCAGGGTGATTTGAATAAAGCAGTTCCGTGTTTGGTTCTGGAGCGGCGTGGTTGCTTCTCTCTCTAACGACCTTCATGTCTGGGGTTCACCTCCCGGCACGACAATATGGGAGGCCCACTCAAAAAATTTGGCATTGTTTGTCATCACGCCATCTGCCCTTTCAGATCAGCTGTCGGCGCCTTTCAATGTAAATACAATATCAGGGTAAACTTTTCATTATGATACCAATGATAGCATAATACTCTACTCCTGCAGTACTTTAACGCATTTAATCTTTGAATCTTAAGAATTCTTTATTTATGGCTGATCATTTACTTTCATTACGTCGTTAATACCAGGCTCGCCTCTACAGCCCATGAATTAATATAAATTACTACTGCAATACCAGTGTAACACCGTGCATAATCATGAAGGCCATGTCGCTTAAAAGTTCAACCTCTAAGAGCTGCTCGTGTTGCCAGCCACTTATGCTACCCCATGTCCCAGCTGGATTAGAAAGGTGGAATGGTGAGGGTAGACACGCCGCGCTCCAGCCGCAGTACAGAAGTGTGGATAAGTTGGTTTTGGTGCCTTCATACACACGCCGTTAAAGGCTCAACTCCATGAGCCCTCGAAGCGCGCGTCCTGCGCGCTTGGCTGCGCGCGCGCCGGCCAGAAGAAGTCTGCGCATGCGCGACGCGCCGCCGACAGCCGAGCGCGCTCACTACGCTCGGATCCGACAGTGCCAGATATTCGGCGCGGGCGCTGCTCGCGGCAGCGCGCCTCCGAATTGCGAGGTGCAAGCATCGACCAATCAGCTAACGCTCTGCGTCGTGTATATCAAACATTTCATGTGCATGCTCTTGTCTTTTCATCACAGCGGCTGTAAAAATGCTCCAGAAGCGGTGGAAATGCCTTTGCGACAAGTTCCGCCGATTATGCATCGCGCAACCGGGCGCGTACCGCGCCATGCGCTTGTAGTTGTGTACCGCTTTTTTTTGCGCGCCGGGGCGCGGTGCTCACTGCGCAGGCATGCACGGCGCCCGGCGCGTAGGACGCAGAGGTTTCTATGGAGTCTGGCCTTTAGGGTCAATAAAGAAAAAGCGTGGTATCTCACGCTTTTGGATGGACACCTGACAGCACCAGAGGGGAACTAAGAAAGAATGAAAGAAGAAAAAAAAGCTGCCATTGTGGAGGGGCTTCAACAATTTTAACCAGCTGGTGATCATTAACCTGTACTGACATCACATTTGCACCCCGTTCAAACTCGGGAACCTCCATTATAATAATAATAATAATTGTCGCACAGGAAGTGAAAGACAACTGATTGATTTATAGGAATGGGAGGGCACGGTAACTGTCCGACTTGTTTTCTCAACCGCGCCGTAAGGGAATGAAGGAAGTGGGAGGGAAAGTGGAAAGAGAGAAAGAGGAGGCATAGTGGAGGGCTGCGGAGTAATTCCGATCACCGGGGCTTTTTAACATGCGCTGACATCGCACAGCACACTGACGCCCCTTTCGACACTTTCGCCTCCATCAAAACGCAGCCGCCGAGATCGGGTTCGAACCCGGGTACTCTGGCACAGCAGTCGGGCGTCTTATCACTGCACCACCTTGGCGGTGCTGTTTCTGTTGACACCTGAACATTGTCTTGAAGGAAGAGAGGAAGGTGGAAGTGAAAGTGGAAAGAGAAAAAGGCTTGCCGTAGTGCAAGCGCCGATGTAATTCTGATTACCTGAAGGTATTTTCTGTGCGCTGAAAACGCGCAGCACACGAAGCCCCCTTCGTTTCACCTCTATCGAAATGCTGCCGCCGGCGGTCGGATCGAACCCGGATACTCCGGCAAAGTAGTCCGGCATCGTAGCAGCTACACCACTGCTGATTTGTTAGCGGCGCCTGATTTGTTAGCGCAGCCACACTGTACAAATTACAAGGGTTCAAAGCTGCTGAATCAAATATAAAGCGAAAGCATCAGCTGCAGGTGATGATGATGACGATGACCTGAGACAACATGGCACATTCCACAGCGGGGGATTGGCCAGGGTGCATTGTATACTGTATATATTTATGTTTAAGGACTGGAGTATTCAGATAAATATGGATTTTTAACTGGGCGTTCTTCTCCCACATTATAATGGTGTTATTCTCTTTTTCTTCTACCTCAGCCCACATATAAAACCCTACTTTAACCAACCCCTATAAACGTGCCTTAGTGGTCTATAGGTGCAACGTGAATGCCAGGGTCTTAGCAGGCTGATTCTAACATAACCGTCCCGTGTGAAACGAGAGACCCAAGTTGACAGCTGCTGCCAGCCCGTGTGTCACGTGGGGTGTGACGTCACAGTGTCACGTGGGTAAGACGTAACTGCAGCAGGTTCACGCGAAGGCTTGAAAGTTCGAGTAGTATTGCTTTCGAAATAAAACAGCTGCGGCAAACTAGCATGCAGGAGCAATAGGCAGAAGTCGTTTTTGTGCCCGGACATAAAAGGATATACCTACGTGAGGAAATGGCCACACAAGAATCCCAGCACTTTTCACGTTCAAGATAACTTATTGCCGTCGATATAGAGGCCCCTTGGCTCCGTCAGGAATACCCTGGGGGTCCACCAAGGGAGAGGGAGCACACAGGTGGACGTCGTTCGTAAAGCGCCCCGTGCAAGACGGATTACTCGAGCTTTCTGCCTAATTAATTTAATTGGTTCACAGGAAGGGAAAGGTGCAGTAACTGTCACACTTGCTCTGTGGACACCCGAACCGCGCCGTAAGGGAAGGGAGGAAGGTGGGAATGAAAGTGGACAGAGAGAAAACTCAGTGCCCGGATTCGGGCGAAGGCATCCCGGGTTTCTTTTTTTTTAATTCGTTCACAGGAAGGGAAACGCACTGAATCTGACACTTGTTTCTGTGGACACCTGAATCGAGCCGTAAGAGAAGGGAGAAAGGTGGGAGTGAAAGTACAGATAGAGAGAGAGAGAGGAGCCGTGGTGGAGGGCTACAGAGTAATTTCGACCACCTGGATTATTTGCGTGCTCTGACATCGAGATAAACTCCGCTGATTGGGCTGGGACAGGTCGGCCACCGCCGCTTGCGGCGGTGGCTAGCCTGCCACCGAATTTCTATTTGTTGTAGGCCTTCATTGCACCCGCCACCGCCTAGGTGGTGGACGACGGCCGTTGTTGTGGCGCGCGCCTTTCTCTCCTTCTTTTCTTTCTTCTCTGTGCTCTCTTCTGTCTGCACGAGGCAGCGGAGGTGGCTCAGCTACAGAGCCAGTAGCAGGCCCGTGCATTTTCTTTTGCTTCTTCCTACGGCGACAACAGCAGCTCTGACATCGCACAGCACTTCGTTTCGCCTTCATCGAAACGCTGCCGGCGTGGTCGGGATCGAAGCCGGGTACTTCGGCACAGTAGTCGAGCATTTTACCATTGCACCAGCCCGGCGGTGCAAGGTTTCTTTCTGCCTGATTCCATCAATATTCCCGGCAGAATCGGAGCATTCATAAATAAATTATCCTGATTAGCTATTATCCCGCATTTGGAGCAGAGCTTTGGCTGTTAGTCACCTAGCCGGATCAAAAAGATGCAAAGAATCGGTTTGTTTGCAATTTTCTCCAGTCGCTGCACTCGTTAGGTGTGAGATACCGACATGGAGAGGGGAGATCTAATCTTTCATTCCTGCGTGCAGCGTGAATTCAAGTACGTGATGAGCGGATCCTTCTACCCGGCTAAGGGTGATTTCATGGCCGCCCGGGTGTAGAGATCTAGGCAAGACTGTTAGCAGCTTAATTGCATGGAATTCCCGCGTGAGAAAGAGCCTAACATTTGTCATCTTATCCATGTATTCGTACTAAGTCGATTCACACACTCAGTCCCTTATGTCCGCCTCATACAATCTAACAAGGAGAAATTAGACAGACTCATTAGAAGCACCTACAAGACTGGGCTAAGTCTACCGAGAAACACTTCAAGAGAAAAACGTCTCTCACTTGAGATACACAACTGTAGAGGAGCTGATCACAGCACGTAAGACAGCAGACTAACGAACTCAAAGCAGGTAGACAAATTGTCAACCGCATGGGAATTAATGCCGAACCACTAGTCAGCCACCCAGGACCACTACCAAGAGGAATGTGCGACAAAATTATCTCCAAACCTTTGCCCAAAAACATGCATCCCTCCTTCTATGAAGGCAGGAGGAAAGCTACAGCTAGGGCCCTACACAGAAAGTACCGAAATCACGATGGGGTGGTGTATACCGACGCCTCGGACTATAATATGGCTGAAGGTGCCTTTGCCATCTGTGTAATTAAGCAGTACAGTAAAGTCAGTAAATGCGTGTACGCCGCTTCGATCAAAGTCCTCTACTCGGACCAGGCGGAAGACGCCGCAATCGCTTTAGTCATCACTAAAACAGATGCGGACATAACTGTCACTGATTCAAAAACTACCATACGTAACTTCTCGCGTGGCTGAATATCAAATACTGCCAGAAACTTCCTCGCGGATATCAGACTCGACAGAGATACAGAACTCGTATGGGCACCTGCCCGCTCAAGGGACCGAGGCAATGAGGCTGCTCACCAACACGCTCGAGGTTTTGTCGGCCGAGCAGTGAGACCTGTGCTGAGGAACTTGAAATGGATTGGATTGGAAAACATTTATTTCGTAGCTCAAGCAGGTCGATGGATAGACGTACTAGATGGCCGCAAGTCCATGGCTGGCGGCGACCTTATTAGCCCGCTCGATGGCCCGTAGTTGAATCTGCGGGTCCGAGCTGACCAGCACGGCTTCCCACTGCTCGGGAGAAGGGAGCTGTATTAATTCCACCGCAGGTAGATCATTTGCGCAGTTCCAGAGAATGTGATCGTATGTCGCTCTTTCGCCGCATTTACTGCAGGTTGGATTGTACTGGCCTGGGTACATCAGGGCAAGCACTGCCGGTTTTAGGAGAGGGCGTGTTTGTAGTCGGCGCCAGGTAACTTCCTGTGCCTTTGTTAAAGATTTGTGGGGGGGGGGCGGATATGTGCGCCTTTCCAGCCTGAAGTGATGGGTAATGTCATGAAAAGAAATTAACCCGTCCTTCGTGAAATTCGGGTCGGAGGGCGCGCTCACTGCCGGGTCGACGAAACCTCGGGCTTGCGCGTGAGCCGCCTCGTTCCCCGGATTAGACGAGTAGGCCGGGACCCAGATTAGTTCAATTTCCCTAACCGGAGTAGGGGTGCTTTGGAGGATGCGGAGGGAGGTAGACGTGATGCAACCCCTCGCGAAATTGCGAATGGCTGTTTTAGAATCACTGAATACAATATCGGCGGACGTGTTTGCAATAGCTAAGGCTATGGCCGCTTCCTCCGCCGTCTCAGAGGTGGTGGATGCGATTGATGCGGCCGCCAACGGAGAACCGTTCCCATTCACAGCGGCCAGTGCGAACGCTTGTACTGGGTGTGCCGATATTCCGCCGCGTCCACGTATGCTGCATTGACGTGTCGGCCGTACTTGGCATGTAGTACGCGAGCCCTCGCCATGCGTCGGCCTTCGTGGTGCGCGGGGTGCATATTCTTGGGCAAGGGTTTAATGAATAGAGATGTCCTAATGTGTGTAGGTAAGTGTGTTTTCGCGTCCCTCTCTGGAAGTTGTTCGCACATGTGCAGTCTGTACAGGATGGACCTTCCCGCGTTCGTGCGAGTGAGTCGTCCGAGCTGGGAGACAAGGTGTGCCTCGCACAGCTCCGAAAGTGTGTTGTGAACCCCAAGGGCCACTAACATTTCCGTAGACGTGCTGTGCGGGAGCCCAAGGGCAGCCTTGTAGGCCTGTCGGATTAGGCTCTCGACCTTCATTCTTTCCGCGAATTGCAGTTTCAGGTACGGGAGAGAGTAGACAATTTTGCTCAGTACGAAAGCCTGGACTAATCGACAGAGATCTTTTTCTTTCATTCCTTTTCTTTTGTTGGCGTTTCGTCTGATAAGTCGTAGTCTGGTTCACCGTGGCAGTGAGTCTGTTGATTGTTTCGGTGTTTTTGCGATTGTTTTGTATGTACATGCCCAGTACGCGCATGGTTCGAACCTCCCTGACCGGTTGGCCTCTCAAACATACGTTCAGGGCGATCGGGGGGGCCTGGTTTGCATTTCTTCCTCGCGGCTTGGCCCTGAAAACCAGCAGTTCTGATTTTGCGTGCGAGCATTCAAGGCCCGCTCCCGACGAATAGGTTTCGATTATGTCGACTGCCTGCTGCAGCGTATCCTCTATTTGGCCGTCATTCCCCGTGGTTACCCACAGGGTGATGTCGTCCGCGTAGAAGGTGTGCTGCAGCCCCGGCAGGGCAGCGAGCTTGGGGGGAAGTGTAACGAGTGCAAGATTAAATAGGAAAGGCGAGAGCACCGAGCCTTGTGGTGTGCCCCGGCTTCCCAGAGGAATGGGATCTGATTTAAGGTTACCTAGAGTGAGCTCTGATGTCCGCTCTGATAGGAATGATCTGACATAATTAAATATCTGTTCACCAGGGTCCAATTGAGAGAGATTCGTGAGGATTGTCTCATGGGAGACGTTGTCGAAGGCTCTGCTCAGGTCTAGCCCGAGTACCGCCTTCGTCCCAGTTCCACATGGAGGGTCCAGCACATCCTTCTTAAGCTGTAGCATCACGTCCTGCTTGGACAAGTTTGCCCTAAAGCCAATCATTGTTGGAGGAAGTAAGTCGCGGTCTTCCGCGTAATTTTGCAGTCGGTTAAGAATGACATGTTCCATTAGCTTTCCGATGCAAGACGTGAGGGAGATGGGGCACAAATTTTCGATCGAGAGTTTCTTGCCTGGTTTTGGGATGAAGGTGACCCGCGCGTGCCTCCATTCCTGAGGGATCTCGCCTTCCCTCCAGTAGGTGCTCCTTAGTTCCGTCAAGGCCGCGACAGACGTGTGGTCTAGGTTTCGGAGCGTTTTGTTTGACACCCCGTCAGGTCCCGCCGCGGTGGTGGTACGGAGCTGGCTGAGAGCAAACCAGACCTCGGCATCTGCTATGTCGGCGTCCAGGGTGTCGTTGGGGAGACCCTCATACGCGGGTAGAGGGTCTGTGTGGAATGTGCTCAGGTAGCGTGTTCGCAGTTCGGCAAGTAGCTCAGCGTCCGTACTCTGGTATTGGTGAATTAATTTCGTGAGTTGGTCTCGCTGTGTGCATTTTGTCTGTGTGGGGTCGAGCAAGTGTCGGAGGAAGAACCATGTCTTTTTGTTTCCAAGCTGCCCATTCATATTATCACAGATTTGGCCTCATTGTTTTTCCTGCAGCTCTACAGTGTAGGTTTCGATATGGCGCTCGAGTTGCGCTATACGCTTGCGTAGATTTCTATTGTGTCTCTGTCTCTTCCAACGTTTTAGTAGGCTGGCATGCGCTTCCCACATGTGGAGCAGTTTGGAGTCAGTCGTCTGGTGCGGCTCCTCAGTCGGCGTCTCGACCGCGGTGGTCTTGACGTAAGTGCAGCAATCCACTCCGTTAGGTTGTTTATCTGACTGGGGCAGTTTGCTCTCGTAAGCGTCTGAACCTATCCCAGTCGGTGATGCTTGTGCGCATGTGGTGCAGTTTGTGAAATGTTGTGTCAAATGTTGTAGCTATTATGTAATGATCGCTCCCTAGTGTGTTTCTGGTGTTGGACCAGCAGTCGTCGCTAATGTTTTTGGTTACTGTGAGATCGGGCTAGGTATCTGCGCTAATGCTGTTGCCGACCCGCGAATGCGGAGGAAGAATTTCTCACATACAGCGACCTTACACAACACTTCAAACTGCCTAGGAGAGTAAAACCACCATCACACAAATCACTAACGAGACAACAAAAAATTGTTTGGAGGAAACTACAAATGAACTCCTTCCCCAACCCTACGGTTTAAGCACTCGGTTTCCGGACAGCATAAGCTCAGCATGCACTAATGCGGAAAGAAAGCCGACCTTAATCATATCCTGTTGGATTGCTCAGAAGACCCGCTTCCCAAGGCTCTCATAGAAGCTAATAATAAATAATAATAATTGGTTCACAGGAAGGAAAAGGCGCAGTATCTGTCACACTTGTGTCTGTGGGCACCTGAACCGCGCCGTAAGGGAAAGAAGGAAGGTGGGAATGAAAGTGGAAAGAAAGAGGAGTCGTAGTGGAGGGTTACGTAGTAATTTCGACCACCTGGGGATCTTTAACGTGCGCTAGCATCTGGGGTTGGGACAGGTGGGTCACCGCCGCTTGCGGTGGGGGCTTGCCTGCCACCGAATTTTTATCTGTTGTAGGCCGTCGTTGCACCCGCCACCGCTTCGGTGGTGGACGACGGCTTGTTGCGGCGTGCGCCTTTCTCTCCCTCTTCCTTTCTTTCTTCTTTATATTTTCTTCTGTCTTCACGAGGCAGCGGAGGTGGCTGAGCTACAGAGTCAGTAGCAGGCCCGTGCATGTTCTTTTCCTTCTTCCTACAGCCACAACAACAACGCTAACGCACAGCACACGGACGCCTCATCGTTTCGCCTCCATGGAAACGCAGCCGCTGAGGTAGGGTTCGAGCCCGGGTACTCCAGCACAGTAGTCGGGCGTCTTACCACTACACCACTGCTGCGGCCTCATAGAAGCTCCCTCACTTGAATCATGGGAGTAAGTGCTGCGTAACGCGAACCACAATATACGATTGGGCGCCGTAAACCGGCCATTTCGATCTTCCACTATGACTACTCCCGACAATAAAGTTTTCTCTCTCTTTCTTTTTATCCAATACCGATTGTCCAAGTATCCTAACTGCTTCTGTCGAAACGATCCATTTAATAAAGATTCTTACTGCAATCTTGCTTTCGCAAAGTATTAATTTGGCTTTGGCGCTTCTGCAGGCTAACGTCAGAGAAGCCTCCCGCATAAAAGCGAGTTTCTTGTGTTGAGAGATCCGCTGACCACTCTCGTAGTCCATCGATTGCAGTCATTACAGCCGCCCCTTCTAGTCCGCAGGCCGCATCGCCGTACACAATTTGAGTAGTCTACCCTTCGCAGTCTTTTTCTTATAACTTTGACTCTATGTGCCCTGCGCTCATTATTGTGTGTCGGGTGCATATTATTCGGAATTGGAGCAATATCCAGTCTTTTCAAACCTGAAGATCAATTTGTGCGGCCACGTATGATAGCTCCCTTTGGTTTTCCCTTCTGCTGGCCAAGATGTTCCTTCCTGCCCTCGTGGAACTCACTCTCCAGAGCTGCAGATCCCTCATCGCTGTAGCGATTTCAATCCATGCGTTATGTGCCACCGTTTTAAACAGCTTCCCAGTTTAGAGGCTGGTGAGAATTTCGAGTCCTCTTTAATATTCACGCCTAATCAGAACATCTATTTTTTGTTCCTCGCTCTGGCTTACATTCAGGAATGGGGTTACATACGCGCTCCTGCTGATAATAAACGCTTGTGTTAGGCGCAGGAGGCAATGCTCCCGCAAACCCTTATCTTTGAGGGAGAGTCTGTGGAAGAATCAAGTTACCTGAGACACATAAATGGCTAACGTTTTTACCTATAATAATAATAATAATTAATTGGTTCATGGGAGAGGAAGGGCTCAGTATCTGTCACACTTGTTTCTGTGGGCACCTGGCCAGCACCGAAGGAGAAAGGGGAGGTTGGGAGTGAAACTGGCAAGAGAAAAAGAGGAGTCGTAGTATAGGGCTACGAAATATTTTCGACCACCTGGGTATCTTTAACGAGCGCTGAAATCGCACAGCATGCCGACGCCTCTTCGTTTCGCCAGCCGTCGCGGTCGGGATCAAATCTGATTTGTTTATGCCTATAAGCCTAAAACTTAAATTACTAGCACCCTAGGTATCCCATTGGCCCCACCCGTACCTCCACCCGGGGGTAGAATTTCGGCTGGAGTCTTTCTGTCCTTTTTTGTTCCTTCGATTAAAGTATCAAAGAATGAACGAAGCCTTTATTTAAAGGAAGGGATGGCTCTCGGCCGCTGTTTGGGTACTTAGGTAGTTAGGAAGGATGGGAGGGCAGCTTCGTTTTCACGGTTCGTCAAACTTGCTTGTTGCTTGCCATGCGGCCGATCTTGGTGCTTTAAGTAGACCTCTTTAACATTACTCGAAGCAGGTCGCTTTCCTGCCGTATGTAGCAATAGAATGTTTTATTCCGGTGCTTGATAGAATTTGATCTGTTAGGTGGGCATATCGCCATGTGGAAGATGCGTAATTTTGGTTCTTCCTTGTGAAAACAATGGACATTGCCATATAAGGTGTTTTAGGTCTGCTGTACACTGTTCCTGACAATGGGCGCATATGTTGTGTTTGAGTGTTTCGTGTCTTCGAGAAACCACTTGTCTAGTATGTGTGGTATGTCAGCTGTGTTTGTTATTATTTGTTGGGAAATATCTCTTGTGGCCGAGTGATCCCTTTTGTTTTATCAAACACTGGCATTGCTGGTACTTCATATAATCTAAGCTTGCTGTCGTGTTCTATTTTGGTGCGTGCATAGCGCATCATTGATCTGCCAGGGGAGCGAGTGGAGAGTAGCGCGGAGCGATCCGACGCGTGGCGTACTGGCTGCGTCAATTTTCGGCTGGAACCGCATAAATAATAATTTGACGCCTGCGAAACTTGTGCATCTGCATCCGTGAAGGCAGCGCGATCCTGGACACACCAATCATATCCAGGTACGCTGAATTTTCGGCCATTTAGAGCCAATCTCCGCATAACTATGTAGCGGATGAGCTAAGCCTAAAGGCTGCGGCTCCCCGCCGCTGGTTGGGGAGACGCCCGCTGGCCACCCAGTCATGGCTCAGCACGAACAACGCGGCTACGACCCCACGACTCTGTCGTGGTCGTCTGTCCCTATAAGCCAGCTAGAGGACGACTAATCCACCATTTCGGTGGAACAAGCTGCCCTTTTTCAAGTCGTCGAGAACCGGCGCCTTCGCCCGCAATCCGCACGAGGAGCGGCCAAGTCAGACTCCTCTGAACAATGCAGGCACAGGAGACACTCGCGCTCCGTCTTCAAAGGCTCAACACAATTCATCCCCACTCTCCATGTGGACGCCGAAACCAACCGTCAGGATGAATTCTGACGACTACGTGGTCGTGATCAAGCCAATTACTACGGTCGACCTCAAGACAGCGTTTCAAAAGGGTGAGCTCGGCGCTGCAATTTCTCAATACATCGGTAGGTAGCACAGGAACGCCATCACAATTTCTCTCAATTGGGAAGAAAACATCATCGTCTGTGGCTCGCATAACCCCGAGGTAGTTCAGAAGCTGCTCACGGACTTCAAAGTTTTGCACCAGCAAAGGACCACTCCCGCTTCACGGACACCTCAAGCTCACCGGTGATGTGTGTGCGGAGTGATTACTGGGCACAAACTAGAAACCAGTGATTCTTTGAAACATAGTGTGCAGTGGCGGGGTGGAGAACTCGTCCATGTGCGCAAGCTGGGGAACTCCTACGTAGCTGCGCTCACTTTCGCGGGACGTAGCGTTCCGCGGCACGTACACTACAATGCAGAACTGAATGCCGTAAGGTGTTACTAGAAGACAGTTCCAACGTGCTACCGTTGTGGCACCCTGCGCCACCGGGCGGACAATTGTCGAACTCCAGTGAATGAAAAATGCGGACCTTGTGGCCAAAATTTGGTGGCTGGTACTGAGGGGATGGCCCCACGAATGCAATCCAGTGTGTATAATCTGCAGGAACCGCCCCTCACCAGCTCCCACAAATTCACGGGGAAATTCATCAGGCCTCAGCAGCCAAGGCCTAGGACATCGGGTCCCCTCGCAAAACAGAAACGCCAAAGAGAGACGCGAAACCGCGGCGGAACGCCACCAAATGGCAAGACAGCGGGATCAACTGGATCAACGCCACCACCCGAAGGACGCGGAGTTCCCAGCTCTAAAGCCTCCTCCTGGCGGTGCCGCCTACAAACCATCCAAGGTAGGCCGCTGGGCGAGGGTTGCCACCTCTTCTTCTCCTTCTTCCCCTCCCACTCCCTTCTCACAAGCACCGCCGAGACGCAAGAACTTGAACGTGAGCTCGCCCTTTTGCGAGCTCAAAACGAAAAACTAGCCAGTGAGCTTACTCGCTGAAAAACAAAATCACTACGCCACCCTCCTCTAGCGACAAGGAAGAAAACATAACAAACAAGGAGATTTCTCATGATATGGAGAGTGGCTTCGGAACCCTGGAGACCCGGGTCACAGCGACTGAAACGCAGTTGGCTGATCTTCCCAAAATTATTCATGACACAATCGCGCGTCAGATGGACAGTTCATCACACAGGTGACTCAAGCTGTACCTCACATTATCCAAAAATGGATAAAGAAAGTCCGCGCGTTCTTAAACGCGTGTGTGCAATGAAGGACGTTAACCATTCTTCAAAATTTAACAGAGTCATTCCCGATGAGTCTACCTTTCTGAAGACGCCTGCATGTCTTAGCCGGGCATTAGCGGACTGGGAAGTCTCAACAACGTAATTCCGCCCTCCGTATTCGACCATGGCCCTAACTCTAAGTCGAGAGCAAGAACAACTCAGCCGCTTACAATAACGCAGTTGAATTGCAGAGGTCTCAAGAACAGCAAGAAACGGGATGAACTTCGCCTCTACCTTGAGACCACTGAATTGCTCGTTGCCGCGGTTGCCCTTCAGGAACCCGGCGCAGGCGTCAAGCTCACAAACTACACTACATTTCAACACAAGCGGCAGACATGTATACTTGTTCACAGGCAATATACTGCACAGGAAGTCACACTCCCCACAACACCATCGTTCCCGTACACGATCGTGTCGGTACTGCCCCTAAGGCGGTCTAACCCACCTGTACACATTCTAAGCATTTAGTGTCCCCCGAAACTTAAGGATATTACGTTAAGCGAAATTTTCACGAAAGCTATGCAGGTAGCGGGAAAGGACCCACTTCTGATAGTCGGTGAGTTTATTGCTCAGAGCAGGCTCTGGGGGTATCCCCGGAAAAGCACACGTGGGAGGAAGCTTGCGGAACTTCTCTCTACACTCGGACTCACCCTTCACACTGACCCCACCAACCCAACACGTGTAAGAAATTCGATTCAGCGCTACACTTGCCAGGACCTCTCATTTACATACAACACAAGCCATGCCGACTGGCTGAACACAGAGGAAACTCTTGGTAGCGATCACTGTATAATCTACCACAACCATCTACACGCGTCCACTAAAACGCCCACAAACACAAGCTTGTGTCCCGGACTGGACAAAACTCCGCGCCTCTCTGTCTATTGTAGACCCGATCCAGGCGGGATATGACACCTGGTACAAATCACTCACGTCTGCACTGAAACACGAAAGGCAGATACAGCTCACGGAAACGCAAACGGACGTAGACAACAACCTCCTACTTCTTTATAAGGACCGCCGCAGCCTCACCAAGAGATGAAAAAAAACAGAACCATAACAAACACCTCAAAAAAGGCATCCTCGAACTCACACATCACGCCGCGGAATAAGCTGCTCAGCTATCCGACACTAACTGGGTAGACAGGTGCAACACCGCTGCGCGCCAGATGTCTGGTCAAATACGTGGCGCCTATTCCGCGCGCTCATCGATCCAACAGAAACCCGCACAGAAACCCAACGCCACTTACATAAAGTCATGCACAACTTTACAGGAACGACAACATAGCTAGCGCACACGCTCCGGGACCGATACCTGCGCACCAATAAGGACCCCCGGACGGTTGCCTACTCGTCTGCAGGCAAACAAAACACGGAGCTGGACACCCCGTTCAAGCTCCACGACCTCCGGGCGGCCTTAAACAAGATGAAACGCGGCACTGCACACGGGCGCGACAAGATTACGGTCAAGCTTTTGGCCAAACTTCCCGATGCAGCACATGTCGTGCTTCTCAAATGCATCAATAATATTTAGGACGGAGACACTCCTCTTCGTCCCGATTTGAAGTCTGCTCTCGTCACCTTTATCACGAAAACCGGCAAACCTATTGATATGGAGAACCTTCGCCCCATCTCTCTCACGTCTTGTGTCTTCAAGCTGATGGAGACAATGGTGCGTGACAGACTCTCCGAATTTCTGGAAACACAGCACATTTTCGCGGACACCATGTTCGGTTTCCGCCCTCAAAAATCAGCACAGGATATACTCCTTCATGTCCACCACGACATCTTAGATCCTGTCTAATGTCCCCATAATGACAAGGTGGTCCTGGCCTTGGACCTTAAAAGCGCATTTGACAATGTGAAGCACGAAGTAATCCTCGATCACCTCAGTCAC
The DNA here is from genome assembly GCF_055883805.1 of Amblyomma maculatum. NCBI lineage: Eukaryota > Metazoa > Arthropoda > Arachnida > Ixodida > Ixodidae > Amblyomma > Amblyomma maculatum. Next base: position 60,312,925 of record NC_139346.1, on the reverse strand, counting down.
ACCAACTGTGGTCACAAAACGCTCAATTACATAAAAAAGAATTCCTTACAGACCGCCAAGTCTACATACGCTCACAAGATGCGGAACACGGGCCATGCACCTTCGGCTCTAGGGGAACACCTCAAGGCGCTGTCTTGTCTCCCCCCCTCTTCAATTTACCCATGCTTCATTGTCCCTCCAAATTGGCTTCTCTTCCCGGGATACATCACTCTCTTTACGCGGATGATATATCACAATCTGGGCCACGCAAGGTAACCTGGGCCACATGGAGTCCTGCCTACAGGCAGCGGCGACCGTAGTCGACGACTATGCGACCTGCTCGGACTCCAGTGCGCCCCAGCTAAATCTGAATTTGTGCACGTACGTCCCTCCCCTCGAGACAAAACTCAGCTTCGCATCAGTCTCCCCTCGAGACCGATCCGGGAGGCCAAAGAGATCCGCATCCTTGGCCTCTTCATACGCCATAAACACAGAGCTGACACTACTCTAGCGAAACTTCGCATCGTGGGAGACCAGGTGGGCCGTATGGTCCGCCGGGTTTCAACCAGCGGAGTGGATTACGAAGCAGGGATGCACTGCGGCTTGTCCATGCTTTTATAACGAGTAGAATTATCTACTCGACACCCTACTTGTACCTGCGTAAGCGTGATGATGATCAATTGGAGGCCATCCACCGGAAAGTCATCAAGCGGGCTCTCGACCTTCCGGTCAGCACGTCAAACCAGACTTCTGGCTCTGGGCTTTGTGAACATCTTCCGGGAGCTAAGAGAAGCCCACTTACTAAGCCAATACGCGCGTCTTACACAGACCACGTCCGGTCGCCGCCTCTTGGACCGACTGCACATCAAACACGTTTACTACATTGAGGAAAGGGTGAGAGTGCCAGAACTCAGGAGACGCGCCCTCCAAGTCCGACCCCTTCCCCGCAACATGTCCAAAGAAGACCTTACATTCAAAGATATCACCGATTACTACAAGGACGAGCACAGGCGCTATCCAGCCCCTTGCAGGGGAGTGAATCGCACTGACGAGCGCCTCCTCATCAAAATTTTTACCAATACTGTACTGTGCCCGGCGGTGCTTAAACATTTTAACCCGTCCTTTGATGGTGCGTGCCAGTACTGTGGGGAGGTGGCTGATACCTTCCACATGGTCTGGGCATGCCAGTCAAACCCATCCATTCACCACAGCCACAGTCCAACTAGAGAGGACTGGGAGGCGGCCCTGCTCGGCTGTGAAGACCTCAAGGCTCAAAGGCCTTGGTTCAACGGACGCGGGCTACGCTGCTTGCCAATGGGGCCCGGAATAGGGACTCCACCTAGTATTGTGAGAGGAGGAGACCTATGCGTCTCTAACCCAAACATCTCTATGTAACCATTTAATTGTTAATACATGTTTTAACCACCACCACCAGGGGAGCCTTTAGTGAGCATTGTTTAGTAAGGATTCAACTCTATCCGATTAGGCATGGAGTTGGGGCGTGGGGCATTGTACCCTTCAGCAAGCCCACCCGCTTGCGCGGAGACGTTTCCCCCGTCCGTGCCAGCATGTCCCGGTATTCATTTATTTTGAATTTCTATTCCAACTTCCCGCATTCGCTTCAGCCTCTTTATGATGTCCTTAGCCACTGCGTCGTCTGTAGTTGGTGCCATCAGCTCTGCAATCGCAGCATACGAGGCGGCCGAGCGTCACACAAGTGCTGTGCCATGCATCTGTTTCGAGCTGTTGGTGCTCCTTGAGTCGATACTGGCGCTTAAGGGTCATGAGATCCCGGTGGCGCTTTCCTTTATATCTGTATTGCTGCGGAAGGATGCTGACATTCGCCACAAGTTGGCAAGGTGCCTATTCATGTGTTTAGTAGTGTCGTCAGAATTATTGTGTCTTGGGACATGGCCGTGCTTCCGCAACCATGACACCGAATTGCGCGAAGTCTATGAAGTTGCCGCCAGTGGCTGTCGGAAACTTTTTCAAGTCGATGACAGCCGTATGCCTTTTTTCTTGAATATTTTTTCGGCTAAGGGTAATCAAAATTCAACAGGATATTTAAGCGGGCGAGTTGGTGATACATTATCCAAAACACAGCGCGAACAAACGGGGACGAAAAGAACAAACCACAGGAACAAGCTCTGTAGCGGGCGAGTTGGTGATACATTATCCCCCCCCAAAAAACAGTGCCAACAAAACGGGGGCGAAAGGAACAACCCACAGGAACAAGCGCTCAAAATTGCTAAATGATCACTTCCCCATGTTGTCTTTTCGACTTCCCATTTCCTGATGAATCCTTGTGTGGCCAGCCTTAGATTGGGTTTCGTATATTGTTGGGCGTGTAGTCCTTTGCGCGTTGCTGTGTCCGGGGTGTTGTATATGAATATACCAGATATTTCTACAGTGTCGTGAAGCATGCGTCCTTTTGGGTCAGCTGAGGCGAAGCCCCAGGTCATGTGCTTAGCACTGAAGTCTACTCCTATCAGGATGAGAAGCTTCCTGCCAGGGCCAGGACCTTGGCGAGCCACTCGTATGAGTCGGTATTATGACTGCCAGTAAGAGGCCTATAATACACCCAGGCTGCCACCTTGTGCCACTTCCCAGGGGGACATATTGTCACGGGTTCTATCTCTACCCTGACGGCAGTCCAGAAGGACAGGGTCAAATGACGGGGTTTGGGCGCTGAGGCATAGGATGCAGAGAGCAGGCGCTTGACCAGGCAAAAGTAGCGGTGGCTCAGAACCACGCGCACTTTGCACGATCTTCGTCTTCTTCCCCCTCCAGAATTGAAACGGTTAGCGCGGGTTACACTACTCCTCCCCCTGAAAGGCGCATCGTCCCGATGCGCGCTCCAGCGTAATTGAAACGTGACACCAAGCAGAGCTCAGAGTCAGAATACGTGGCTCTAGCGTTCACGGTAAGTTTTGAGGCGAACCACATGCACCACTTCAAAATGAGGGGGCCGACGAGATGTGCTCGGAGCAATCGGAATCACCTCGTAATTCACGTCGCTTATACGGCGAACGACCTCGTATGAGCCAACGTAACGTTTTGGGAGCTTCTCGCTGAGACCGCGACGGCGAACGGGAGTCCACACTCACACTTTATCACCAGGTGAAAAATGAACTTCACGATGCCGCAGGTTCTACCTGCGTGCATCGACGCGCTGGCGGTCTTGGATGCGTAGTCGTGCCAACTGCCGGGCTTCTTGTTACAAGTTGGACATCGTAGTACGAGTAGGCCTCCGGCTCCTGGGGGAGCATGGCGTCAAGCATGGTAATCACCTCTCGGCCATGCACCAGGCGGAATGGCGAAAACCCGGTTGTTTCCAAGTTGCGGTGTTATAAGCAAAAGTTACTTAGGGAAGAATGTCATCCCATGTATGGTGCTCGACGTCCCATACATAGATATCATGTCGGCCATAGTCTTATTAAAGCGTTCAGTGAGCTCATTCATTTGGGGGTGGTATGCGGTGGTGCGTGTTGCTTAAACGCAATATCTCTGCCATTAGCTGGGACACGAACGCGGCACCGCGATCTGTGACCAAAACTTTGGGATAGACTCGACGAAAAACTTCGCTACATCAGCCGCTGTTGCAGAAGGTAAAGCTCGCGATTCAGCATACCGCGTGAGGTAATCCGTAGCAACAGCAATACAGGGGTGCCCCGAGTTGGACGTAGGAAAAGGTCCGAGCAGGTCCATGCCTACCTGCTGGAACGGAGTCATAGGCGGCGGAATGGGGTGAAGATGTCCTGCGGGTTGTAGGGGGGAGTCTTACGTCTTTGACATTCGCGGCAGGTCCTGGTATAGTGACGAACAGTCTTAGCAAGTTGAAGCCAGTAATACTCAGCACGAATTCGTGCGAGTGTTCGGCTGTATCCCAAATGTCCGGAAGTTGGGTCGTCATGACAGGCGTGCACAATTTTATTAAATAGGTCAACCGCAACCAGTAGCCAAGACCTCGCACTCGCTGCGAAGCTCTTTTTGTACAGCACATTGTTGCGAAGACGTAATGCGGATAGCACGCGCAAGAAAACACGTGGAATGGTACCTTCTTGACTTTCGAGATGGGCGATTACTTAACGGAGTTCAGTGTCGTGTCGCTGCAGGCTGCCATATCGGCTGTGCTTATGGTACCTATAAAAGCGTCTTCATACTCGTCGTCTTGACCGTCAGATGCTGATTCTATAGGGGCTCTCGAGAGGCGGTCACCATATGTGTGCCTGCGACCGGACTTATAAACTATAGTAGCATCGAATTCTTCCAATCGAAGGGCCCACCGTGCAAGTCGCCCTGAAGGGTCTTTCAGAGTGCTGAGCCAACATAGAGAGGGATGGTCGGTAACCACCTGAAATGGGCGTCCGTACAAGTAGGGTCTGAACTTATTAATCGCCCAAACTACCGCGAGGTATTCTTTTTCAGTGGTCGAGTAGTTAGTCTCTGCCTTCGATAATGTTCGACTTGCATAAGCGATTAACACGCTCGGTCCCGTTCTGTTTTTGAATGAGCACGGCTCCGAGACCCTTGTAGCTGGCGTCTGTGAGAACTGCAGTCTCGGCGTCCTGGTCAAAGTGCCCGAGTGCAGGGGAGGTCTGTAAGCTTTGTTTAAGGCGGTTGAATGCACGCTGCTGTTCATCCAACAACTGGAAGGCGACATTTTCCTTCGTGAGATGAGGAAGTGGTGCAGCGACATGAGAAAAATTGGGAACAAAGCACCTATAGTAAGCACAGAGGCCCAGAAACCTCCGTACGGCGTTCTTGTCCGATGGTGTAGGAAAGGAGGCGACGGCGGCTGTTTTATCGGGATCTGGACGAACACCCTCGCTACTGACGACGTTGCCAAGAAATGTTCGTTCATCGTAAGAAAACTTGCACTTTGTTGGCTTCAGAGTGAGGCCTGTGCTTCTTATAGCTTGTAGTACTGCTCTCAGGCGAAGATGATTATCGGAGAACGTGCTTGAGAAGATTACAACATCGTCAAGGTAGACCAGACAAGTTTACCACTTCAGTCCAACCAAGATGGTGTCCAAAGCGCGCTAAAAGGTTGCTGGCACGGAAAGGAGGCCGAACGGCATCACTTTAAACTCATATAGACCATCCGGAGTGATAAAAGCAGTCTTCTCTCGGCTGCGCTCATCAGCTTCGATTTGCCAGTAACCACTTTTCAGATCTATAGATGAAAAGTAACGAGCATGTCGTAGATGATCAATTGCGTCATCAATGCGAGGAAGCGGATAAACATCCTTCTTGGTGACGTTCTTGAGGCGGCGATAGTCAACACAGAATCGAAGAGGGCCATCCTTTTTCTTTACTAGTACCACTGGAACTGCCCATAGGCTGTGCGAGGGTTGGATTATATCGTCGGCCAGCATTTCTCTCACTTGGTTCTGAATAACTTCACATTCTTTGAAAGAAACTCGGAAGGCGACTGACGAACAGGGTGAGCAGCGTCATCGGTAATTATTCTATGTTTGGCAATGGTCGTCTGGCGAACTCCGGATGACGTAGAGAAGCAGTCTAGGAATTCTGGAAGCAGCGCTATCAATTTGGCTCTCTCGCTCACAGAGAGATTAGGTGCAATGCTTACACCCAAAGGTGCATCGTTCTGCTGCGAAGAGAAGGAGGAGAAAGCACGTTCGGACAGGGCAACAACTAGAATAGGGGGGGTAATGCTCTCTATGGTACCAAGAGCCGTGCCTTTCGTAAGGCGCGGTGGAGTGCCACAAACGTTGGTGACTAGGGTGTGTATGCAGCCAGTATCCAGCTGCACAAGGCCTCGAGCAACGCTAAGACCCCGTTCAAGAAGCAGCTGAGCACGTCCTTCCAGCAGAACTTCGCCAGAAGCAACGTGATCGGACGTGACCGGGAGAAATACGCTAAACTGGGGCGGTACGGTTACGTGCTCCGCCAAGACGCGTGCCGTGCAAACTTGGGGCTTTGTTTGCGCCGAGGTATATCGAGGTTGACGAAGCGTGAGGCGGCGGTCGGTAAAGTCGATTACAGCGCTGCAATCACTCTAAAATATCCATGCCGAGAATAATGTCTCTGAAACATTTCAATAGTACAAAAAAGGTAACCGGGCACCTGAGACCGTTAATCTCAATACGAGCAGTGCGTATGCCGATTGGTCTCACGAGGTGGCCTCCAGCGGTTCTATCGCGGCGATCCCGCTGTATCGTTTCCTTGCGAATTCGGCGGCATGGCTCCCCACTCATAACAGAATAGTCTGCACCGGTGTCAACGAGTGCCGTCACTTCGTATTCGTTGATCACAACATCAAGGTTATTGTACACTGTGGCGCGACGGTCGTCGGAAGCTCCGTCGGGGAGTTCGTCAGAAAGCTCGTCGGAAAGCTCGGCGGGAAGTTCGGCGCGAAGTTCGTCGGGAAGGTCGTCGGGTTGATCGTCGGTTCGCGTGGGGGAGTGGGGCGAAGACCATGGGGGCTCTAGCATGAACGGGTTCGGCAACGTCACCTCTAGACGTCGCCGGGCTTAGTTTTCCCGATGAGGGGACAGGCTTTCTCGTCGATTGCTGCGAAGGGGAGAATCGTACCGGCGGAACGGTGTCGGGCGAAGGTCGGGACGTGAAGACCGGTCGGGTGGTGGTGAACGGCGCATATAATCCGCGCTGTCGCGGAGTTGCTCGCCGAACTCCGGGCGGGGAGCATTCCGCTGGAAACCGCGAAGACCAAGCTCGCGGTAAGGGCAGCGATGGTAGACGTTGCCTGCTTCTCCGCAGTGGAAGCATAGTGGGCGTTGGTCGGTTATCCTCTACGCGTCGGCCTTGCTCCTCCCTTGCTGCTGCGGATGAAGATCGTACGAGGGATACGGGGTTGCAGGCAAGTACTGATGGCGAACAGGCGGCGGTGGTGGCTACTGCGGAGGCGGGCGATTAGCAACGGACGCGTACGTCTTACCGTGCTGAGTAGGCAAGAAGCAACGGAGCACTGTGGATATAGTGTACGTTGTACTTCTTCGCGGACAGCATCCATGAGGGCGCCGGATGCCATACCATCTGCAGGTGAAAGCAGCTGCCGTATTTCCTCTCGTACAAATTCGCGGATGATCTCGCGCAGTTTTGCGCTGTCGAGGGAACCAACAGGAAAGCGAGCAGCTGAAAGGTTCGAAACGCTGGGACCTTGAGGAAGGCGACGATAATGGTCCTCTCGCGTAACCAAGGCTCGCTTGACGATCGTCGCCTCATTCACAAATTGTGCCACTGTAGTCGGCGGATCTCGAATAAGCCCGCCGAAAATGTCACTCTTGACCCCCCATATGAGTGCACGCACCTTTTTTTCCTCGTTGGCACGGGGATCGGCCCGGGAGCAAAGTCGTAAGACGTCTTGAACAAAACTTTTTACAGTTTCGTCGGGTCGTTGTACTCTTGTTTGCAGAAGGTCTTCTGCTCGCTGTAGCCGATACTGATTGGCAAACGTCCGTCGCAGCTCTTCCTTACAGGTGTCCAGGATGTAAGGGAGGCCTCGTGGTTTTCGAACCAGTGCCGAGCCGTACTGTCCAAGCAGAAATACAAATTCTGAAGGCAGTTTTCGGCATTCCAGCCATTGTGGCTGGCCACACGTTCGTACTCTACCAGCCAATCCTGCACATCTTTAGTGGCATCGCAAATAACGTGGCAGCCGCTCGAGGAGCCATTGGTCGATACACCACGGATGGTGCGAGAAACGAGTACGCCTGTTGACATTGGGTCTTGGTACTGCGGGGCCATTGTAAGTTGTGAAGAGCTGGAGTTCGGCAACAGACCAAATTCAGGAGCAAGCCCTTGAAGTCGCCGGCTGGCACGTATCTCGGCCTCCTCGTCGAAGGGGCAGCGGCTGAGACTTGGGGGCGGACTCAAAGCAGTGGGTGTTGAGGGGCTGTGCTGCATTTACCCCGCACCTCCACCAGAATGTGACGGGTTTTATCCCTACCCGGACGGCAGTCCAGAAGGGCAGGGTCAAAGGACGGGGTTGGGGCGCTGAGGCACAGAAGGCAGAGAGCAGGCGCTTGACCAGGCATAAGCAGCGGCGGCCCAGAACCACGCGCACTTCTCACGATCTTCGTCTTCTTCCCCTCCAGAACTGACACGGTTAGCGTGGGTTACAATATTAGTTCTGAACTCATTACATAGATTAGGATTTTGTAAATCGGTTGCTGCACATTCCTTTCTGACACGGAGAGCAGCTTGACTCTGTGCAAGTTGGTTTCCTCTGATATGGTGAAGTATCCCAGGTAGCACAAAGTGGGCTCTGAAGGATGGGCCCCGGTGGGCCCGATGTAAGCAATGCAGGACAGCCCCGGTGGGCTCCATGTGGGTGCTGCAAGAGGGGCCGACGTAGGCCCGAAGGGGGCTGTCGACAAAGCCCCAATAGGCCCCACTAGGGGCCGATGCAGGCAGCCCTTGCGGGGCTGCCCACATTTTTCCGGCATTGTTAAAAGGGCACATCCCGCCAACTCTTCACGATGGTCCTACTTTGGACCGATTTGGGCAGCCGCTTTGGAGGAACATTTTTTTTTATTTCAGTTAGCCCCTCAGATGATGACATAGGACCAATGCGGGTTCTATAGCGGTAGCCGCACTTGGGCTTGCCCACATTATTCTCAAAGGGGTCCGACGTAGGAAATTGATGGAAAGCCCTTGTCCAAGTTTTCCCAATCAATATTTATGCACATAATTAAGTAATTATTTATACATGCCTGCACTTTCTAAACAGCCACAATATTAAATTTTACAATAATTCATAACATCCATCTAGCCAAAATGACTTCATGTACATCTTGTTCAGGCTATGGAGATGTGTGTTCTAAACAGTAATATTGTGCTGCGAGTTGCAGGCTGTCCAAAGCAACCACATAAGACGCAACAGTTAGCAATCAGCTTGTTTTAGTATTTGCAGCGCAATTTGCATGAGCACGAGAACTAAAGCCATGTAAATTTCTAATCGACTAAACATGGCCACAACTGTTATACAAATCATTTATAACAGTAATTTAGGGCAACATCTAATGCAAATAAAGGTTGGAAACAATGATTACGCAATTGCACGCACACCCTCTAGCCCCATTACGGCCGATATGGGACCTACAGCGGTTTTGTGTGGGTGGCCCCAGTTGGGCTGGGTGTTGGTTTTGAACCTAAAGCCCACTTGCTGTTGCAGGTGCCTTCAAATTCCCCACAAGGGACCAATTTTGGTATCATGCGGGCCCTCCTGCCTTCCAGTCCCATTACGGCTCATGTGGGATATAAAGCAGTTTTATGTGGGCAGCCCCAATTGGTCTGGACGTTGTTTTTGAACCTAGAGCCCACCTGCTGTTGCACGGGCCTTCAAAGTCCCCACAAAGGACCGATTTTGGTTCCATGCGGGCGCGCCCGCCTTCCAGCCCCATTACAGCCTATGTGGGACCTAAAGCGGTTTAGCTAAGGTTGCCTCATTTGGGCTTCACGAGGGTTTGCCGAAATTGAGCCCTTATTCATATTTCACCTGCCCTCAAGTAACCTACAAGGGGCCGATTTGGGCAGCATGTGGGTATGTCCGTTTTCTTGCCCCACTACTGCCGATGTTGGTCCCACAAAGATTTAATGGGGGCTGCCTCACTTCGGATCTATGAGGGCTTTCCCATAGAAAGCCCACATTTAGGTTGGATTGCCCTCAAACATCCGGCAAGGGACCCTTGTGGTCTGGATGCAGGAATGTGCTCTGCAGTAGCCCAAGAAACGCCGTTATGGGACCCATGCAGGAGGAGCAAGGGCAAGCCCAAATGGGGCTTGCCCACTTTTGCCCCATCGGGGACCGATGCAGGTTTTATGATGGTTGCCCCAGCCCCACTTGCCTACATCGGACCTACTGGGGCCCCACATTCTGTGCTACCTGGGATAGTAGGCTGCTGAAATATTCGGTAACCCCGAATAGTGCAAGACCGTCTTGTTTCTTGTAAAAGGATGACCAGAGGCTTCAATGTTTTTACTTTTTCCCTTAGGGTAAGTCCAGTCTGTGTGAAACCTCTGCAGCTCCATTGCAGACGTATTGATCTCACTTATTGCTCTTCTGCGGGCTTACGTCTTTTTCGCTCATCGGGTTGATGTTAAACACGTTTGTGCAACTATATAAAAACTGCTTCAGTCAGAGTCTGTATCGCGTTTGTTATCGTTTACAACTCGTCCCACAGGCTATCTTCTAGACACTGTGTCTCGTTGTGTCGATCTTGCTTGATGATGCTCAGCATTTGCGCATACGCTGAGTCTTCTGCGGTAAGTGGCTTCGTCATCTGATGAGTCTTTGGCGTTTGAGTAAGTGCTGTTTCGGCGTATTGGAGCTTTATGGAGATTACAGTTGTTTTACGACTGCACGACCATCCGGGTCAGCTCTTCGAACGCACGCGTTGCGTCCGCCCAGTGGGCGAGACTTAAGCACGTGGCCGCTGCATCTGAGATGCAGGAATGTCTTGTTCCGGTGGTAGCCTTGCAAGAACTTTCTTCAGCATTTCTCTAAGTTGCTGATTTTCTTTTCGCAACTCTTCCAGTTGTTGTTGGTAGACAGGGGGCAGCGCAATTTCCGTCCACGAATTCTGTCATGCCTTGTCTGCCTATGTAACTTCTCCCTACACATCAGGGTTCTGCTTATTGTCTTTAGGCTCTTTTGGGGCATGACAAGGACAAGCTGAGTTGATTGAAACGTGACCCGGTTTCTGGCAGGCGACGCAGAATAACTTTTTGGTGAGAACGCTCTCGAAGTGATCCTCAGAAAGATGTACAAGCGTGCCCTCGATCTCCCGATCAACACATCCAACCAGCGTCTTATGGGTCTGGGGATGATAAACACATTCGCGGAGCTCCGAGAGGCGCACTTGACTAATGAATACACAAGACTTTCAAAAACGCCGTCGGGACGCCGCCTATTAGCCCGACTACACATCCACCACCCAACATTTATGGAAGAGCGCGTACGCATTCCTGAAATCTGGAGATACGCCCTGCACGTACGCCCTCTTCCGGCCAATATGACACGTGACGACCACAGTGGCAGGCGCCTTGCGCGGGCGGAGGCACTGGCCCGTCACTATGGGAACAAACACAGAATTTTCTACGTGGACGCCTCCGGCCCTCACCAAGGGGGGTGGTACACAGCCGCAGTCGTCCATCAAAAAATCACGGTGAATGGCCTAACGTTCCGAGCTCAAGACATAACACATGCGGAAGAAGTTGCCATCGCGTTAGCCGCCGCAGACAAGGACTCACGAGTCATCATCACCAACTCGAGAGGGGCCTGCAGAAATATTAAACAGGGGTACATTCCTCTCTTTGCGCACCGCATCCTTCAAAACAGTGACTACCTCGGGGCCCCCGCGTCTCGAACGATTGTATGGGCTCCAGCTCACATGGGCCTCGAAGGCAATGAAACGGCCGACGCCGCCGCCCGCGCGCTCACTCTCCGGTCAACGCCTTCAGACCCTTATGATACGGATCTCGAACCCAATCCGGCTCTCACTTTTCGAGAAAAATATTGAATTATTTCAATTCGGCCATGCAATTTATCCTAAGCCTTGTAAGGGTCTTACAAAGGTGGAGGAACGCACACTCCTCCGCCTTTACACCAAAACGCTGCTGTGCCCGGCAGTTTTAAAACACTTTGATCCTGCTTGTACAGGAAAGTACCCGCATTGTGCGGAGAAGTCTTCGGACATCTTCCATATGGTGTGGGCATGTCAGTCAACCTCGAACCTCACCCCGAAACCCAACCCCACCCGGGAGGACTGGGAGGCAGCCCTGCTCGGCGGCTCCGATCTGGCAAGCCAGAAGGCCCTGGTTCACCGAGCCCGAGCCGCAGCGGTCGCCAATGGGCTCCTGTAAGGAGGAGCCCACCTAATGTTTGCGTGAGGTTGCTCCGGCTACCTCAAGCTTCCTCCGAATAAAGGTTTTACACACACACACATCCCGCATTCCTTGCAAACCTCTTCTGCTGGACAATACCCAGCAATATGTCCCAGTCCGCGGAGGTTATAGCAAGCAATAATTTTCGGTTTGTACTCGTAGACACTTGTGATTTCATAATCGAAAACGAGCCTTTTGAGTAGCTGCTTTGTATCAAATTTCAGTTGCAGCATGTTTGTCTTTCCTAGGAGACGCGTCAAGAATAGTGGCTGTTTCACATTTTAGGTGGTCTTTGATGTACTGAATGGTTTGATCAGGACGCGCCTTGATAGCGCCCCGACTCTTTTCCTCGCCTCGTGCAGGCGTTCGTTCAATCGTGACTTCGAACGTGCAGACGCGTCCGTTCACTTTCCCGGTCAGTCAAGTCAATGCGGTGGGCTCATTTGCGTGGTCATCATCTTTGACAGCGACCTTGATGTGATTTGCGTCCACATCGTAGCGGAAAGCGGGCAAATCGGCCAATTTACTAACTTTTTGCAGTCATTTCTAATGCCTCTATAATGGCTTGTTTAGGTATATCATGCACATGTACTCGGTTGAGTGGCCTGATCGAGAGTGGAAAGAGAGGTCGACTTACTCGTTCAAGACGAAGCTGTTCAGGCTTCAGTTTCCTTTGAGGTTTCCGTTTCTTGATTAAATTCCAGTCCCCGTAGGCGCCGACGTCCTCACTTTCATCTTCGGTGTCCATTTGGTCGCTTGGGTGTTGCTCCTTGGCCTTAGTGAGTCCCACACCTGGCCACGGCGATCGTCTGCGGTGAAGGCCTCCCAGGCACTGCTCCACTTTATGAAAAGCACAGGCTTAATCGAAAGACTATAATTTTGCGGTTATGTTACTTATGATCCGTAACAATCGGCATGAGATCCGCCACACAGCCTGCTATCTAGAACACCTCACGATTGAGATCATACCGAAAGACCACGTGGAGAACAAGCAAAGCATCTTCCTCACCAATCTATACAACAGCCCTAAGGATACGAGGCAAGGGTTTAGAGGCATTCTAGCCAAGATTGCACACAACGCCAAAGACATTCCGCTGATTATAGGTTAAGATTTTAACGCCCCAGACCAGGCTTGGGGCTCCCCCGCAAGGGCACCTTGTGTAAACTAGGTGTTGGTGCTTGGTGCCACCACGGACCCTGAGCCCCCATACCGAAGCTGTAATCCGTACCGTGGCGATAGGTTGAGAGGTGAAGGGAAGAAACCTTGAACGGTGGCGGTCGAGGCCATGGTCAAGCCTCGGCCGATGGGCTCCTCGCCTGTCCACCAGGCGAGGGGCTCCGGGACCTTCCTCTGCGTATAAGGGTGAACCAGAGGCGACATATATTAGGACCCCTTAAAACAATCCATACTGCATGGAAAAACTACCTTTAAAAAAACCTGATCGACCCCCGAAAAGGAGTCGCACCGAAGTGACGCAAAAAATCAGTACACCAACTGAGAACTTTCCGAAATTTCTTGTCTTGCACTCTGTAACCGAATCTCAACCAGTAAATGAGCTGTCAGTCTTTCTGATTGCCAATTCTCTGAAGGCCATCATTGGGGCGAACTACAAAGCGAAAAAACTAGGATCTGGTGACCTGCTAATAGAGGTATCAGACAAAAGTCAATCTGACAACCTTCTCATAACAAAAACGTTTGCTCACCTTGACGTTCAGGTATCACCCCACCGCAGTCTTAACAGCTGCCAGGGAGTTGTCTCTGAGCGAGACCTCCTAAACGAAACAGAATCAGATCTCCTTAAGGGCCTACAGAACCAAGGTGTAACAGCAGTACGAAGAATAACAATCAGGCGAAAGAACGAAGAAATAAAAACGAAACATATTGTTCTCACCTTCAACCAGAGCACACTTCCTGAATTTGTCAATGTGGAATTTATCCGATGCAAAGTTAGCCCGTACATACCAAGCCCCCGCAGGTGCTTCAAGTGTCAGCGGTACGGGCATGGTAGCCAGACATGTCGAGGACGCCTTACCTGTGCAAAATGCAGCGCGCATGATCATGCAACCGGTAAATGCAGTGCAACTGACTACAAATGTGTGAACTGTGAGGGCACCCACCCTGCATACTCACGGTCCTGTGCAGCCTTTCAGGCCGAAAAAGAAGTAATCAATATACAGATAACTGAGAAGATAACATACGGAGAGTCCCGAAAAAAAGCTTAGAATGCTTTCCTCAGCTCCCTATGCTAACGCAGTCCGCAGAGGGGCCAGGCCGCGTCTAGTAACGGTGGGCACGCAGTGCAATGCTGCTGACGTGCTCCCACCACGGCTCCTCACCAAGCAGCCACCGGCTGCACCAATCTTTGCAATCCCGGAGGTCACTTTCCCCCAGACGTCCGGGACACTAAAGACATCTGAGAGGGACTTTGTTCCTCTTGAAAAACCTCCTGCCTCCATGCCTTCACCAGAGGCGATGGAGGTGAGCACGGACTCCGCAGCGTCAGCGGCGCCTAGGGAGTCCGCCAATGAGAGGCGGGGCCTGCTGGACCGTCTCAAATCAAAAAAACATACACCAGTTGCGCCCCCTGATAAGGGCGGCGAGTCCTAACCCTACTCTATATTCCTTCCACACCTACCAAAATGACTACCGAGAGTATCATTTATTGGAACTGTCGAGGACTCCTAAAAAATCTAGATGACGTATATGAAATCCTCGCCGAACACCAACCAAACATAGTTTGTCTGCAAGAAACGCATCTGAAACCAACAGACACAAGTTTTCTCAAACAGTATCGTATATTCAGGAAAGATAGGCAAGGCAGTACTCACCCCTCCGGTGGCGTTGCCATTATAACACAAAAGTCAATCGCTTGTCGAAACATCTCGATTAACACAGACTTAGAGGCTGTGGCAATACAAGCCTTAATATTCGGTAAAATAACAACGGTATGTTCGCTGTATATTCCGCCAGATCATAGGCTATGCAACAAAAATTTTGAAAAGCTGATTGACCAACTCCCAGAATCATGGCTGCTGGTCGGAGACTTTAATGCCCACCATCCATTATGGGGATGTACAAGAACGGACTTCCGAGGTGCACTAATTGAAAAGTTCTTGTTGTCCTCAGGATCATGTTTACTCAACTCAAAACAGCCAACATACTACAGCTCAGCTCATAATACGTACACAGCCATTGACTTAGCCATTGGCTCTCCGATGCTCTTGACAGCTACAGAGTGGGTTGTTATTGACAATCTATATGGAAGCGACCATTTTCCCATCTCTGTGAAGTACACAGGCAATAAAAATGTAAATGCATCTAGTCCCAGGAAATTTAAAGAATATGTGGCCAACTGGGAGATGTTCAGGGAACACTCAGCTCTGCCCTGTTCATCAGTTACTGGCTTAGGCGTTGACGAATCTCAACTCTTGATCACGCTGCACATCATAGATGCTGCAGAAAAACACATTCCACAAACATCAAGTAAGCCACGAAACAAACGAAGGCCGTGGTGGAATGCAGAATGTAAAACTGCCCGTGAAAAACAAAACAAGGCATGGTCGAAGTTACGCCGATACCCCACGGCTGAAAACCTAATAGAATTTAAGCGCGCAAAGGCAAATGGCAAACGTGTTCGACGCATCTCCAAGCGAGAAAGCTGGTCATCATTCCTTTCTTCTGTGAACTCTTATTCTGATTCTCACAAAGTATACAACAGAATAAGAGCACTCAAAGGAAATAACACTCTCCCAACACCCCTTGTCAGCACTAGTGGTGACTCTCTTGAACACCAAGCAGACACACTAGGGCAACACTTCGAATATGTATTCAGCTCAGCGCACTATACAGATTCTTTTTTGCGGCACAAGGTAACTGAGGAGAGGAAGCCTATATGTGATAAAAGACCGTGCACAGGAGGGTACAATAGCCCTTTCACCATGCAGGAGCTGAAGATTGCACTTGGCACATGTGGGTACACAGCACCAGGTCCTGACAGGGTCACATATGGAATGCTTAAACACCTGCATACGGGCACGCTTGAAACCCTACTTTGCCTGTATAATAAAATATGGGCCACAGGACGCTTTCCTAAAGCATGGAAGGAAGCGATCGTTATCCCGATATTAAAACCCGGAAAAGAACCCACTCTTGCTGCCAGTTATTGCCTATTGCTCTAACCAGCTGCTTATGCAAGCTTTTTGAAAAAATGGTAAATCGCCGCCTCCTACATTTCCTTGAATACAATGGTCTTCTTCATCCAAACCAAGCTGGTTTTAGAGCTGGGCGGTCAACTGCTGATCAGCTCATTGCATTCGAGTCTTACGCAAGGGATGCTTTTGTACATAAACAGCATTGTTTATCTGTCTTTTTCGATCTCGAAAAAGCATATGATACCACTTGGCGCTATGGTATCATCCGCGACCTCTTCTCTCTTGGCATCACAGGGAACATGTTGAATACAATTCGAAGTTACTTGTCTGAGCGGGCCTTCAAAGTTCGTGTTGGCAATGCATACTCAAAGCAGTACATACAGGAAAATGGTGTCCCTCAAGGTGGTGTTCTCAGTTGCACACTTTTCATAGTCAAAATGAACTCTTTAAAAAGTGTGTTGCCAAAAACCATTTCTTGCTCTGTATATGTTGATGACATCCAGATAAGCTTCAAATCTTGCAACTTGGCCATCTGTGAAAGACAGATTCAGCTAGGTGTTAACAAACTGTCCAGGTGGGCTGATGACAATGGGTTTAAATTTAACTCTGAAAAAGTGTTTGTGTACTTTTCTCTAAGCAGCGTGGCGTCAGACCTGACCCCAACATTACACTGAATGGTCAGAGCCTTGCCTTTAAAAAGGAACATAAATTTCTTGCCGTAGTTGTTGACGAAAAACTCTCCTTTATTGCCCACATAAAACAGTTGCGACTGAAGTGTCTCAAAGCAATGAATCTGCTAAAAATTCTCTCTCACCGGTCATGGGGTACAGATCGCGACTGCCTTCTGAGCCTTCTGAATAGTGTAGTTCTATCACGCATAGACTATGGCTCGATGGTCTATGGGTCAGCATCATCCTCTGCACTAAAATTACTCGATCCAGTGCACCACCTCGGCCTTCGCCTCGCTACGGGGGCTTTTCGAACTAGCCCAATTGCTAGCCTTTATGTCGAGGCGAACCGATGGTCACTGCAACGAAGGAGAGAATTTACTTGTGTAACTTATGCTATGAAGGTACTACGCCAACTGAACCATCCATGTCGCCGCCTCCTGCTTGACAAAACTAGCACAGCACTCTTCTCAAGAAAACCATCTCTAACACCGCCATATCCAGTCAGAGTTGCCACGCATATTGAACAACTGGACATTCCGATTAACAGCCTTCATACAACTTCACCAAAAGACTTAATTGCCCCTTGGGAAATGCATGCTGTTAATTGTGACCTGTCGTTTCTTGCAGTGGGGAAGCACGCATCCTCTATTGCCATACAGCGGCACTTCATGTTACTTCAGGCTAAGTACACTTGTGATGAATATTACACCGATGCTTCGAAGTCTGCTCAAGTGTTCTGTGCAGCACATGGACCACACTTTTCACTTTCAAAAACACTGAACAGACATACAAGTATATTTACCGCTGAATGCCATGGAATCCTGCTAGCTGTGAGACACATTATAGAAAAGAAAATACAGACATCGATCATCTACACAGACTCCCTCAGTGTTTTAATGTCCCTATCCTTTCTAAAGTGGCACAATAAGAACCCAGTCCTGAATTCCCTTTATAACTTCCTTATGTCTGCCCATAAACTAGAACTTAATATTACACTGTGTTGGGTGCCAGGCCACCGCTGTATACCAGGAAACGAGGCAGCAGATAGGCTTGCTGCATCAGCTGCCCTTCGAAACACTACAGACACTGACAACATATCATATCAGGATCTCAAGCCTCACATCAAAAACACGATCAGACAACAATGGCAAGAGGAGTGGGACATGGCAACGGAGAATAAACTACACACAATAAAACCAAGGATAGGCAGATACACCACAGAAAAACAAAACAGATTCAAAGAAGTAGCTCTGTGCAGGATGAGAATAGGTCACACATACACGACACATTCATACATTTTAACGAACTCTCCTGCACCACGTTGTTTGAGATGTGGTTGCCGGCTCACAGTACTCCATATTTTAATTGAATGTCAAAGACTATAACAGCATAGGAGACGTCACTTCCCTGAATTATACACGAAACAAATACCGCCACATCCATCCATCTTTCTTGGCGACCATCCAATGTTTCCTTTAGAAAGACTTTTTAAATATTTATTAAAAGTAGGCTTTTTATACGGAGTCATTTATCAACATGGGCGGCAGCCATTTCTTTTAATTAAATGGCTTTCTTTTACAGAAACTTTTGCTGAGGCAACTTATTCTTTTAACACGTACTTTTCACCCTTTGCAGTTGTACTCAGACCACTAAACACCTCAACTCAATGTTTTTAGGCCCTATACACCACTGCTTTTAGACTACACACTCCGGAAAAACTTTTAGGCCCTATACACCATCGTATTTAAGTACTTCATTAAACACCTCACCTCGGACATTTTATTAAATTCAGTTGTGACTTCACCTTGTGTTTTGGCGCTCTTTGGCCAAAGATGTCCTTGCGCCATAAAAAATCAGTCCATCATCATCATCACCAGGCTTGGGGCTACGCGTATCCCTCTAGCAAGGGAAATCGTCTTTTCACGACAGCCTCCGATCTCGACTTCATGCTGATCACAGACCCGGAGACCCCAGCCAGATGTGGCACTTCCACATGTCGAGGCACCACACCGGACCTTACTTTTGTCCGGGGCCTAGAAAAATGTGCCTGGCAAAACTCGGGAATACACCTTGGCAGTAACCGCTATATTCTCCGAATTGATGCAGAGATACCGGGAAAGAGGCAAAGGGAGTACAAACTTATCGACTGGGACAAATTTCGTGCAATACGGGCGCAGCTATCCAACTCATCAGGAGGAACCACAAAGCACACGATAACGAGCTGGACTGAGCAGCTCAAAGCAGACATCGCAGCCTCGGAACGGACAATTACAAAGAACGTTAAGGTAGAGAGAATGGGCAGTCGGATAGTGAATCTTCTCGAAGCCAAACGTTTCATTCTAGCAAGGTGGAAGGGTCAACGTCTTAACTGAAGACTACGAAGGAAACTTGCCGAACTCAACAAGACCATTGAACAATACTGCATGGTTCTCTCCCGGCAACAACGGGACGAATCTGTAACTCCCTCAACGGGCAAATATGCAGAGGAAGTGGGTGGGGACTCGTAAAACACCTCCTCGACGAACACGGAACAAAGTCCAAAACTATGCAACGGATCAGGCTAAGTAAATTAGTACATCGCGAGAAGCAAACCAGTACCGCCGAAGCCCTTCTGGATGACCTTGCCAAACGGTACTTACCGCTTAAATCGGGGCTACCTAGTACCTTACAAAGAAAAATCTATGACGGTGCCCCAAACTCAGAGCTAGTTACGGACTTCACAGAAAGCGAAGTACGCTTCGCAATACGCGAATTTAACAGTAACTCTGCAGCCGGCCTCGATGGCATCACAAATTGGGCTCTCCGAAACTTAGAGGGCGACTCGGTCACGTTCCGAACGCAACAAATCAAGGAAGTCTGGAAAACTGGTCAACTACCTTCAGAGTGGAAACATGCCAATACGGTCCTCATTCCAAAACCGGGCAAGCCGCTGGGCCTACCCAACCTAAGGCCGATCTCACTGACGTCCTGCCTAGGAAAGCTAGCCGAACA
Organism: Amblyomma maculatum; assembly: GCF_055883805.1. NCBI lineage: Eukaryota > Metazoa > Arthropoda > Arachnida > Ixodida > Ixodidae > Amblyomma > Amblyomma maculatum. The sequence goes on along the minus strand of NC_139346.1, from coordinate 60,293,261 downwards.
CGTCATCCTGAATAGACTATCGGAATACGTAGAAGAAAGGAGTACTTCCCCTACAATATGATCGACTACAGGTCAGGTCTCTCAATGCAAGACGCTATGCTACGAATCAAGAAACGTCTGTTGGATCGCCCCATACGAGACACCAAGGCGCTACTGGGACTCGACGTGGAGCAAGTTTTTGAAAAAATCTAACATCAACCCATTCTCAAAGCCATATCTGACCACAATCTCGGAACACGCTTCTACCACTACGTCAAGGCGTTTTTGGAGGATCGAACGGCCATTTTTTGTATAGGCGACCACGTCTCGGAGAGCTTCAATCTGGGCAATAAGGGAACACCACAAGGCTCAGTACTTTCACCATTCTTATTTAACTTGGCGATGACAAAGCTTTCTCGTGCACTGGGTGAAATTGCTGATGTGGAGCACACCATATACACAGATGATGTTACCATCTGGAGCACCGGTGGCAGCGATGCGGAATTGGAAGCGCGCATGCAAGAAGCCATCACGGTTACGAGGCCCATCTTGCCCCAATGGGACCTTCGCTGTTCTTCATGAAAATCCGAGCTACTCATCTACCACCCCCAAGACCAGGGCGCCCGTCCAACGACTGGCGCCGACATCACACATCATGCATAGAGTTACACGACAGGGATGGAAATCGCATACCTACGGTCGACAAAATACGAATTCTAGGATTAATCATTCAAAGCAACGGGTCCAACTGGGCGATGCTTGACAGCATCACGATCAAGATTGCAAATGCGATCCGAATGTTTCGGCGCATCATGAATAGGCACAGGGGATCGAGCGAGGAGAAAGCTATTCAAATGGTCTATGCTTTTGTACTCTGTCACATCACATACGTGGCTGCAATGCTCAACTGGAAAAAGGAACACCAGAGAAGGCTTGAAGTACACATACGGCGAGCTTTCAAGACAGCGTTGGGGCTCCCCGATAATGCCTCCACTGAACTAATCTTACAGCTTGCAGTGCACAATACCCTTGCCGAAATCATCGAGGCACAGCAGACGGCACAGATTGCTCGCCTATCAAGCACCAAAGCATGCAGAGAGATTCTCGTCAAGCTCGGCCTGAGCACAATAGTAGAAAGGGACAACCTCCTGCAGTTACCTAAAGTTGTGAGAGAAGCAATAAAAGTGTCCCCCTTCCCAAGAAACGTACACCCGATCCACAATCAAGGAAGAAGGCTCGCCCGCGCTAAAGCCCTCGCTGCGGACGCGGCACGGTTTCCCGACCAGAAAGCTTTTGTGGATGCAGCGTACATACCGGGAAAGCATGCCTACTTTGTAGCAGTAGTCGAAGGACATGGGCGTACGCGCAACTCACGCACACTTTAGACCAAGAAGCCAGAGGTAGCTGAACAGGCAGCAATAGCACTAGCTTTAAAAGACTCGAACTTCACAGCTGTATACAGCGACTCTAGAGCAGCCACTCGACCTTTCGCCAAGGGCGGGATAGACACGACGACACTATGGATCTTAGGCGGAAGTAACATCACCGATCACTCCATCGTTTGGTTCCCGGCACACATGGGCCGCCTTGGGGGCGGCCTGCCGAATCGCAATGAGATCGCACACGAGACGGCGCGAGGACTCATCGACCGCGTCCCTCCGTTTTCCCCTGCTACACCGCATATCGAGTACAGAGATCATATATTCACGTACAACGAGCTCACTAACCACTTTTATCTAGGCAGGCGAGCATTTCCCCGCCCGGAAAGGAATTAACCCGCAGCCAATCAGTCACGTTACGCTTGCTCCAAACAAACTCATACCCCAACCCCTTGCGCATGAAGCACATCTACCCAGACTATGACGGACACCATGTGTGTGAACGGTGCAGTGACCATGTAGACTTAAACCATATGCTGTGTGGCTGTGCATCGTGCCACGCCTACGCCAAGAACAAGGAACATTGGGACAGTGTATAAAAGTGCTTCACTACATGATCAGTTTCGGGCTGTCCAGGAGGCCCACGCGGCGGCGGAGAGCTTCGGGCTCTCTGTGCCGACGTGGGAGCTACACTCTATACCTGGCGCCTAGCCGAGTGTCCTTCAGGACCCCTACTGTGGGAAATAAGGTTTTACGAAACCAAACCAATGTAATGTGACATGTCTGTGATGTGACTGTACTAACTTCACTTATCCCTCTCTCGCAACTTTTATATCCACTTATCCCTTTCCCCCAGTGCAGGGTAGCAAATAGGTTTCTTTTACGGCTTAACTTCTCTGCCTTTCCTCCACATCGTCCTCCTCCACAGAAAGATCACTTTCAGCGTCCGCGTTCGGCAGCTGGTGCGTTCCATCCTCTTCATCGCGCGTTTGGCGTCGGAACACCTTTTCTTGTAGGCTGTTTTCAGTTTTCTTGACTTTTTGATGAGCGCCCAGCTCCCGCACGTGGGCCACTCGGGTGTGAGCGAAACGGTGCCAGTTTCGGCATGGTGCGTCCTGACAGCCCGGCAAGGACAGCAGCTGAGCTGCGTCTTGGTGTTGTTAGCGTTACCAGTCTGTCGCTAAAAAGGTTGTCGTAGCCGCAAAACCGATGACTTCATAGGTACGAAAATTGCTCTGCACTCACCGGCGTTACTCACTGGGCCATTGTCCTTTGTTTTGTGCGCAAAAAAAACAATAACTCCGCACAAAGTTAAAAAAAACATCGAAGAGCCGAGGTGCCACATGGTTGCAACCTGCAGCAATCGCAGAGCCTCCCACGATGCGAGTAAAAAAGTTTCAGACTTAGACGGAGAGCGGGGCAGTCCTCTAGCAAGAACGTATTTTTCTACCGTCTCCGCCGCTCTCTGAAGTCTATGCAAGATATCGGCATTTCAGTTCCCACGCGCCCAATAGTGATATCGTCAGCGTATATGCTATGTTGGCTCCCTTCTGTTTTTCTTAGGCGAGGGGAGTTTCCTCCGAGTAAGTTGAACAGCATCGAGGAGGGAACAGATCTTTGTGGGGTTCTTCTGTCCCCCATCGCCAAAGATTCGGACTTGAGATCTAACAATTTGATTGTAGTCTGTCTGCCCGAAAGAAAATTCTTAACGTACCTGAAGCATTTCACTCCTACGTTGGCATTGTTCAGACCTTCGAGTACTGCCCTGTCTTCCACATTATTGATAGTTTTCATGAGGTCACGCCCGAGAATCGCTGGGTATCATTAGAGAATCATTGGGTATCCCAGAGTACTCTGGGAGGAGCATGCCCAGTTCTTGTTTAAAGTATAACTTTCTAATGTGGTCCAGTAGTTCCTCGTTAGAGCCCTTAAAGTTGTGGTTGCAACCAATGTGAGTTACTCTAGCTTGTCGCTTCGACCGACTAGGATCTATTAGGTGATGCAAGATCGCCCAGTTTCTCGAGAGACCCGCATTCGACCCTAATTGGTCGCACAGATCCATTCAGCCCTGTTCGCAGAGCCAGGCTCTCATGCTATTGGATCACCTATTTTACCTGGCCTGTTCTGCGTAGGTGCCTATTCCATCTCTGCTTCTTTAGCTCGTCTTCAAAGTCTTTCTTCCGACGTATCATAAGAAATAATTGGCTATCGATTTCGGGAGGGTCGCACGACCTCTTAGCTTCTTTTGTAGCTTCCTTAAGATGCGAGCGGATGGAGTTCTTGCGTCCAGTCATTCACACTGGCCAATTAGCTTCTGTCTTTGGTAGTGCTGATCTCTCTAAATTTGTTCAATTCCTCTAGTGTGTATTTAGCTGATGGTTTCTAGATTTTCAGTCCTAATGATATCGCTGTGATTTGGTGATTACTTCCTAGATTAATGCCGGTATTCCTCCGGCGAGTATCATCGCAGCAGTGCCTGAGAGAGGTCCGGCGTAGTTTCTTTACATACACTGCTACCCATCCTGGTGGGACAGCAAGGGTCCGTCAGCAGATACAGCCCGCTGCCTAGGATGCCATCTAAAAGTTTGTTTCCTTTAGCATCCTGCGAGTAGTACCCTCACTCCTGATGCCGAGCAATAAAGTCTCTCACAATAACCAACCTGTTTCTCCTAGCTATTTTGACCGCCTTCCGGGAGAGTGGTGTAAAGTCAACCTTACTCTACCTCGCAGGACTCTAAACATTAAGGATGAAGAAATTTTCTCTATTTTCGTTAGCCAATTGTAGTTGTAAAACCAGGACTCAATGCTCCCTTTTATTAGGTGCTGCGTAATTGCCGTGTTGTGTTCCACTTGTGTGGCAACCATAGAAACTGGCCCATTTTCGCTAAAATATATTTTTTTCCCTATAAGACTCATATTATTCGAGTTTATTTTCTGGAGTTATATTGCTCTTAAGGGAACTGCGCTTGACCCCACCGGGGTGGCGCAGTGGTTACGGCGCTCGACTACTGTTCCCAAGGTTGCGGGATCGAATCCCGGCCTCGGCGGCAACTTTTCAATGGAGGTGAAAAGCAAGGCGCCCGTGTGCTGTACGATGTCAGTGCACGTTAAAGAACCCCAGGTGGTCGAAATTTCCGGAGTCCTCCACTACGGCGTCTCTCATAGCCTGAGTCGCTTTGGGACGTTAAACCCTTCAAACCAAACCAAACGAATAGCTGTGGCAGCATCCCTCTCTTCTGTCCATAGCTCCTGCAGTTCTTTTGCCCAATAATGCAAATGTCTTTCGTTTTCGAACGATTACGGGCCATTATGTCTGTAAGATTTCGGTCTAGGCGTTAGACCTGTGTACGTCTAAGTTTCAAAGTTTAGCCGTGCTCTTTCTCTCCTTCTTCTTTCAGGTCCTCCTATCTCCCTTCCCGTATTCACTTTTCGCTTTTCCGCAAAAATTGTGGCAGATGCTGCATTCTTTTATTCGAGACGAATTTTACTAACAAACAGGAACCGCAAAAGGTTACTACCATGACCAGAAGGTTATGTTCGCGGCCACTCACAGCATGATATAAATCAATAAAAGAACCATTCAATCGTGCCTAGTGTCTTATACCGAGATATGTCGCTCGGCATTCAGTTCAGCAGTATTGAACCAGTCTAGTGTCATTGTCTTATTGTGACATTGTACCGCTTCCGCAGAAGCATCACAGCCTGGTCATTTCCAATCCCCCTAACAGATATGCGCAATTTGCATGAGGATAAGAAGAAAAGAAAAACACAAGAGTGAGGGGCAGGAACAGCTAGTTGACGAGGAAGAAGAGACCTCTGCAACCTGAAGCTAAGCCTCTCAAAGGCGCTATGAATTTCGTTCGCCAGTGGATTCGCAACGAGCACAAGCGGCCGAGTTCTCACAGGTGGGCACTGCTGGATACGTATTGTCTTCCACTGTCTAAAATTAAATGGAGCATAGATTGCAGAGCAAGCCGAAATGAAGCCAATACACTTGAGCGGAGAAATTGCGATATTTTATTAAGCTGGATTTCCCGTCATTAATCATCAATATTTAATTATGCTACGCTTTTTCTAATTAAATCAACTTGAGATATTTGACGGACACTCGAAGCAATTGTCTTGATTTCGGTGTTCATCTCAGCCTTGGTCTGAGTGTAGGGGATGGATAAGGTAATGAAACAAGGACGATAAAGAAGCATCCTAGTGGGATGCTCGCCAGCCATATTGAACAGCTGAATTTCATGAACATCTGCTAGCTGGTAAAGCCGAGACTGCAGGTCTTTGCTTTAGTTCATCGCAATCGAAACATGACGGCCCGTGGCGGTGTTCGATCTAATAACCTCGGTCAGAGGAACCGCTGTGACTAAGCTTTCTCGGTCGCCTTATGTCTTGAAATTGAGTAATAAGAAACTCTTGTGATCCCTCATCATTATTTCCAGTGATCTTGAAGACCGCACACTGTCTACGGTAGTGGATCATAGCATATAGCTTATTGCGTTTTGATGAAAGAATACAAAGCATTTTTCACTTTCCAGGTAGCCTACCCCCCGAAGGAAACATGGCTGCATTCACTTCCGCATCTGACGGCTGAGTTTCTACCACGTTTTAATCGCAGCCTACAACGTAGGAAGGGCCAGGAGATGAAACATAACCGGTCCTAAGCGAAGTCATTCGACCAATCGGATGCGCCGTATATACTAGGTTGTCCAGTTAGACTACCTCCATAAACAGAGGTACCAAATTGTTTCCTAGGTAGTTTGAATGTGACTTTAGTAAAAGTTGTAAATTATCAATCTAGCCATCTGAAAACAAATCGTCAGGTACATTAACTCTCGCGCAGCCCTGTGTACGTGCTGCGATTCGACAGCCCTCCAAGGAGCTCCGGTGACGACGTCCACTTCGCCCATTGGAAGCAGCGGTTTGAAGGGAAAACCGCCATCGCACTCTCTATCGTGCTTGCTCTGCTAGTAGGCACCGCTGTATGCTTCGCCTATGGAACCAGCTCCGTAAGTTGCTTCAAGTTAAGTTCTCTCCTGGACAGATTTTAATCAAGTTCACAGAATGCTCAAAAGTCCTACCTAAAAGTGGGCAAAAGCGACTTCAGAACGAAGAAGCTAGTCCATTATGCTCACGTTGCTAGGATAAAAAAAAAAAAAACAGTATTTGTATATGAGCCCGTATTACAATTCGTGTTTATAACGCGTGTAATGCTTTCATAACATTGTAAAACATTTGCCTGCATCTTTTAAATCAACTACGCAGATGTTTGCTTCGCAAGGAGAGAAACCTGCTAAATAGATAGCCGTTTAGAAAGCTTACTGTTCTTCAGGACACTCGGTGATCCCTGAAAAAGTGTGACCCATAGTGAAACTCACAATTTCATGGTATTGCATCTATGGCATGTATTGTATCTATTATCTCCGCTAGGTTCTACAGCTCGACGCACATCATATTTCTTTGCATTCTTCCCAAGCTTTGATCCTTCCATGAAGGCTAGCGGGCCAACTAACCTTACCTTCACATGGGGGTCTGCTTCCCTTATTTGGATATGTGGCTCACGTCGGACACACTCCCTTTTCTCCCTCTAGCGTCTGCCTTCCCCATTTTTTGAAGCGAAAAGCTTCACTAGGCTAGTGAACGCAGGGTCTGGCATGCGTGTGATTACTTTTAGCCACAGCTGCTCAAGCACGAACTCGCGGAGTGACGTCACTGGGAGAGGCGCAGGTACTTGAAGCGAAAATCTTTAGTACGAGGGTCAGAGCCGAGCTTCGCGTATGCCGTATGCCGGGTGGCTTAAGCCGCGATGTCACAGCCAAGGCCAAATGCGCAGCCGCCTCACCAAGCTCGGCCAGCGTTGTCTAGTAAAGCTTAAGAGGTGCGCGACTCCTCTTCATTAAACAAAAAACAATTAGTATCCATCCGGGACCCCGCCGCGGTGGAGTATGGTAAGACGCCCGACTACTGTCCGGAGTTCCCGGGTTCGAACCCGACCTCGGCGGCTGCGTTTCGATGGAGGCGAAACGAAGTGGCGTCCATGTGTTGTGCGATGTCAGCGCACGGTAGAGATCCCGAGGTGGTCGAAATTCATCTTAATGCAGCGCGAAAACACAGGACTAAAAGGAACAGCTAGAGACGACACTAGCGCTTTCTAACAACTGAATTTTTATTTGTAGAAATGTGTAGTTATATAGGAACCAACCCAGATAAAATCAATACGAGACACGTGTCACGGCTCAGTGCCGGGAGTGTAAAGATTGTTACCCCCATTTCAACAGGACCACTATCTTGTTCAGTCGCCCTGATCGGATATGCAGAGAGCTGGTCGAGGCGTTTCTGATAAATAAAGAGGTTTACGCGTGCGTAGCTACACCTTCCGTTAATCTCGAAGAAAAAGAGATTCACGCTCTCGGTGAATATTTAGCGATGAAGTGTTAGCGGGTGTTTGTCATGTGGGAGGTGGATAGGTTTGTTAGTTGTGTTGAAATGTTCAATCGAGTTTGCGCACGAGCACTGTTTCTAAGAGGGCACCGCGGTGGTTTTCACGTGTCTCGTCTTGATTTTATCTGGGTTGGTTTCTATATAACTGCACCTTTCTACAAATAAAAATTCAGTTGTTAGAAAGCGCTTGTGTCGTCTCCTGTTCCTTTTAGTCCTGTGTTTTCGCGCTGCTTTAAGATGAATCCAATCCAACTCGCCCAGTTTTATACACTTGTGGTCGAAATTACTCTGTAGCCCCCCGCTACGGCTCCCCTTTCTCTCTATCTACTTTCACTCCCACCTTCATCCCTTCCATTACGGCGCGGTTCAGGTGTCCACAGAGTAAGTGTGACAGATACTATGCCTTTCCCTTCCTGTGAACCAATTATTATTATTATTATTATTATCCATCCGAGAACCGAACTTCTATTCCTGGTCCCCAGCTGAGCACTTTACCACTGTGCCAAGCCGCGGATCGTGATGCGCTGCTTATAATTCCGCTTGTGTACCGTGAGGATGATTACGGGATTCCGCGCGGGACAGATATTGCGATTGGCGCGCAATTTGAAAGTGCCAAAGGCTAAAATAGTTAGGTCACTCAATTAGAGTAACGTCAAGAACGTGACGTCACCCATATGCCGTCAGCTATAAGGACGAAGCTGGAACGAGTGCGCTCTAACGTCGCCGGGCGGTGCTTCTTGCCTTCCGCGAGTGACAGATGCTGCCCCTTTCTTTTCCTGTGAACACATTATACAACGCCGGTGAGCTCAGACGCGCTCGACATGGAAGCCAAGGAGAGTTTAGCTGCTGACGAACGGCGGAGAAGACTGCAGAAATAAACTTCTTCTCAACCCGATGTAGTCACTGCTTTTCGCTACATATATCAGGCATAGCAGAGCTAAGCCATGTTTAATTTTTTCAAATGTCTTTCAAGCCCTGTCTGGGATATATTAATATAATTAACTCATTTACTTACTCTTCAAAGCGATGTTACTAGTATGCATGAGCGTTCAAAACAATGCTTGCTTAACAGATTGTTTGTCAAGCAGATGAATTTCTTTCTTAACTAAGTGGTTTTGGTTTGGTTTGGTGTGGTTTGTGGGGTTTAACGCCCCAAAGTGACTTAGGCTATGAGAGAAGCCGCAGTGGAGGACTCGGGAAATTTCGACCATCTGGAGTTCTTTAACGTGCACTGACATCGCCGTTGGGCGAAGTGAACAGTGCAAAACGAACACTGCAGAATCCACATTAGAGTAATGCAAAATCACGGATGCTGCAGTTGGTTGCTTCTAGTAGCTTAATTCACTTTTTTTTGCCCATTTTAGTCTTCGGTACTCTCAAATTGCACGCCAATTTCTTCCTATGCCTTTTTTTGGCTCTACATCCGGTTGAGTCACGTCACATCCTCTACCTTACCTAAATTCACTTCTTGTTTACCCCTTTTATTTTCTGGTACATTCAAATTGCGCGCCAATCCCTTTCTATGCCCTTTTTTTCGGCTCTACTACCGGTTGTGTGACGTCACATCATTGACGTTATATCCACTATGGCACCCGTTTCTCTCTCTCAGCTTTCACTCCCACCTTTCTCCCTTCCCTTACGGCTCGGTTCAGGTGTCTACAGAAAACTTGTAGCAGATACTGCGCCTTTCCTTTCCTGCGAACCAGTTATTCTAATTAATCACCAAATTACCTTATTGGCCTAATTATTTTTCTGTAGCAACATTACATCAGCCTCTATCAATTGACACCTCATTAACCTCTACCACTTCTCAATTATCCGCAACTGTTGTGGACACGATTTTGCGGACGTGGTCTGCGGACACAAATCTGTGAACATAGTGAAGTAACGCTTTCGCGTTAATGACTTTGATCCCGCCCGTCTGAATTACTGCTCTTAGACTGTTATTGTAAGAGACTTGGGCCACCGCAATAATTCATAGCATTGCAGTAGCGTCTCGCAAAATAATGGCTACTTAATGTGTTCGTAGTCTTTGCTATAATATAATTTATTCCTATTTGGCTGCACATTTCAATAAAGTAGTACTTACGACTCGCCGCCGTGGCTGTGCAAAATACTTAGGCACCTAATGTTTTTTAGTTCCAAAAATCTTCCTATGGTTAATCACTTTTAATGCCTGCCTTTCCGCAGGCCAGTGAATCGCATTTGCGAGTTTCGCTCTGTTTTGAGTAACAACTTATTACTATTGAACCTACTGTAATATTGTTTACACTCTGATATTGGGTGTACTTGACAAATGGTCAGGTAAAAATTATGTAAGAAAGGATTACCTACTTGGAAGACAGTAGAGCTGTCTTAACTAAAACGTCTATAAATGCTAAATATTCCATCTGCATAAATACACGAGAAATAGGCCAAATAAGCAGCGATATCATCTTCAACACAAACCTGGCAGTAAGTGAACATGAAGCCGAACTGAGGACATCGTTTTTGACATCCGGAAACAGGGGAAACATCTTTATTAAAAAAAAAATAATTTATATAGTCCTGTAGCTGAGCGCGCGCACGAGAAGTACAAATTATATAGCATAGAAAAGCTTAGTAGGATGGACAGTTGCGCGAGTTGGTACTATTGCATAGTGGGTGGAACAGCGCGAAGAAGCGAAACACACAAGAAGTGAAGCACTACAGACGAGCGCTGACTCGCAAGAAACTTTGTATTAAGAAGAAAGTGGATTCTTATACAAAACACGATGTTACAAAGGACGACACTTTTGACCAGGCAAATTCAAGAGATATCTTTTTCCTTAATCAGCCACGTGGAAAACCCTATCACACACGACTAAACATACAAGCCTCCCCCCCCCCCCCCCCTCCCCCCCCTCCCTAACGGCCCGTTTTACAAATTTTAAATTATCAGCAAACATTATCCAGAAAAGAAACCTCTTTATCGATAAGCACCAAGGAAGGCTGGCTGACACACTGCGACTACTTCCGACTTATGTAATATGCCTCAGTAATTTCTCGCGTCGTTTTGTCCCGGTGGCGAAACAAAATGTTTTTGAAACCAAAGGGTGGCAACTTTCGTTTTTCTGCTTTCCTTCTTTCCCACAAGCAATAAAATGACCTTTCAAGTGAGAATATCGTGTATCCGACAGCGAATTGAGGCATTAACGCAGACGAATATTTATGCACCGACTCATTTGACCTATGCATACCTTATTGCATGGCAGTGGAATTTCCTACACGACCGCGAAGGCGCAATCTACCAATCTCGACCTATGCGAAACCTGGCATTTAAAAGGATGGATAGATGGGATGGAATATAGGAGCGTCCCCTTTGAAAAGGGGTGGTAGCAGTAGCTATCATGATCATTTTTCTCCCAATATCCTATTATTGTTTTAGATTGGTTAACTATACCATCATTCTGTTTATTAAATATTTCTTTCTACATTACTAACATTATGTCACTTCTCTGCTTTTAAGCCACCAATCTTCCAGTCGTTTTTTGCTAGCTTGCCCCGCCGGTTTATTCAGCCGGTGACATCTCTAAACCCCATAGCTTCAGGAACAGTGACTGCGCCTGCATCAACTTCGGGATTGATACCTTTACATTCGAGTCTAATATGGTCAATTGTTTCACTAGAGCTTCCACATCCAGCACATGCGTCATCTCCATTGTTAAATTTCTTTTTGTAGCTGCGTGTTCTAAGGCACCCTGATCTAGCTTCAAAACGTAGGGCACTGCCTCTTGAGTTATCAAAGACAGCTTCCTTCCTGATCTGCCTTTTCCACTTTCGGTACAATTCCACACGTTGTTTCTTTTCCATCGAATTTATCCAATTTTTACCTTCTGTGTTTTTCACCTGTTGCTTAACGCTCCTTATTTGACCGTCTTTGTGACTAGCATACTTACTAGTTACTTTCCTTGTTCTTTACCTTCATTCTTCTTCTTTAGCTTTTCCTGGCGGCTCCTAATAGCGCAACAGAGCCCGCCCAACTTGTGCGGCGCCGAAAAAACAACCTTAACTTCGAATCGCTCAGCTATATTTTTTAAGTTGTGTGCAATCTTATGCATGTAGGGAATCACCGCTAGTTTTTTCTTCTGTGCGTTCGCCCTTATTCTAACCGAAAAATGCTTCCTAACCATCCGCAAAAGTTTTTCACATGTTGCCGAAATAACCAAATCGTGGAATTCTGGGGTTTTTAACCCGCGAACCTGTAGCAATACACTATCATAAATGCAATGATAACATGAGTTCAGCAAGATTGAGCGAATGCAACTACTAGCAATTCCATTTTTTACAATTTTAGAATGTCCAGAAGAGCTTAACACCTGCTTTTGCGACCTCGGGGAGCACGTGAAAAATAAGTGGTCGCGTTTGAAAAACAGTTTTATGCTCAAAAACTAGAGGGTATCGTTCGACGGCACTTCAAACGTGACAGACAAATCTTTTGCACACTCCCAAAAGAGCTTTAAGACGTCCACCATTCACCTGTTGAAGTTGTCTTTTCTATTAGCACTAAAAAATCGTCAACATGTCGGAAGATACGTTTCACCAAATCATCGACATGTTTACTAATTTGTCTATCAACTTCACCCCCAGAAATTTTGCATCGCCTAGCCAACCTACGCATGTCGATTTCAAATAATAGGAGAACAGTTCCAGGAAAGAATCAATAGAAACCCCGCAATGACCCGTCAAACCCACTTCATCATTTTCCTCGGTGATACATTTTTTAACCGCATTCATAATTGCCTTGTGAGGCAAAGAGGAATATGTATTCTATATCAATACTGAAACCTCAACACAAACCAGGATTACTATGCTTCAAGAAATTTATCACTTTGTTTTTTCAACCAACAAAGGGTCTACCACAACCAATGATGAACGATGCTTCTGCAGATAGCTAGATACTGAGTACTGCCAGGTTCCAGCTTTCGATATGATGGCTCTAAAAGGAATGTTTACCTTATGAGTCCAAAAAGATTCATTAGGTTAACGGATTTGGTCATTTTCGCAACATGTGAAAAGCTTCTGCGGATGGTTAGGAAGGATTTTCCGGTTATGATAAGGGACAACGCACAGAAGAAAATATGAGCGGTGATTTCCTACATGCATAAAATTGCACATAATCTAAAAAAGTAGCTGGGCGATTCGAAGTTAAGGTTGTGTTTTCGGCCCCGCATAAGTTGGGCGGGCTCTGCTGCGCTAATAGGAACCGCCAGGAAAAGCGAAAGAAGAGTAACCCATTTAAATGCCAGGTTTCACATAGGTCGAGATTGGTAGATTGCGCCTCCGCTGTCGTGTAGGAAATTCCACTATCATCATCACCATCATCATCATCATCATCATCATCATCAGCCTGATTATATCCACTGCAGAGCGAAGGCCTCTCCTATATTTCTCCATTTAGCCCGGTTCTGTGCTAGCTGCTGTTGAACATTGCAGCACAGAACAGGGGTAAATGGAGAAATATGGGAGAGGCCTTCGCCCTGCAGTGGGTATAATCAGGCTGATGATGATGATGATGTGCTAGCTGCATCCACTTGACCCCTGCGAACTTTTTAATCTCATCCGCCCAACTAACTTTCTGCCGCCCCCTGCTACGCTTTTCTTCCCTTGGAATCCAGTTTGTTACCCTCAGCGACCATCGGTTATCCTCTCTTCGCACTACATGTCCTGCCCATGTCCATTTCTTCTTCTTAATTTCCACTAGAATGTCGGTAACTTGAGTTATTTCTCTGGCCCACTCTGCACGCTTTCTATCTCTTAATGTTACCCCTACCATTTTTGTTCCATAGCCCTCTGGGTTGTCCTCAACTTAAGTAGAACTCTCTTAGTTAGCCTCCACGTTTCCGCCCCATAGGTGAGTACAGGGAAGATGCAACTGTTATATACTTTCCTCTTGAGCGATACCGGTAAGCTGCAAGTCATAACCTGCGAGTGCTTGCCAAATGCGCTCCATCCCAATCTTATTCTTCTGGTTATTTCCTTTTCATGGTCCGGATCTGCGGTTACTACCTGTCCTAAGTAGACATATTCGCCTACTACTTACAGTATTTCGCTACCTAATGTAAACTGCTGTTCCTTCCCGAGGCTGTTGAACATTACCTTAGTCTTCTGCATATTGATTTTTAAGCCTACCTTTCTACTTTTTCTGTCTAGGTCATCAATCATTATTTGCAGTTCATTCCCTGAGTTGCTTAGCAAGGTAATGTCATCAGCAAATCGCAGATTACTGAGGTATTCTCCATCTACCCTTATCCCTAACTGCTCCCATTCCAAGCCTCTGAATACCTTCTCTAAACAAGCTGTGAATAGTACTGGGGAGATTGTGTCTCCTTACCTTACACCTTTCTTTATGGGAATTTTGTTACTTTCTTCATGCAGAACTATGGTTGCTGTGCAGCCACTACATATATCTCCAGCACTTTCACGTACGGCTCGTCTACCCCCTGATTTCGCAATGCCTGCATCACCGACGAGGTTTCAACTGAATCAAATGCTTTTTCGTAATCAATGAATGCTATGTATAAGGGCTGGTTATATTCCGAGCATTTTTCTATCACCTGATTGATGGTATGGATATGATCGATAGTGGAGTACCGTTTCCGAAACCCTGCTTGATCCTTTGCTTGATTGCAGTCTAAGGTTGTCCTGATTCTATTAGCTCTTACCTTAATAAATACCTTATACGTAACACACAGTAAGCTGATTGGTCTGTAATTTTTAACGTGCTTAGAGTCCCTTTTCTTTTGAATGAGGATAACGTTTGCATTCTTCCATGGTTCCGATACCTTCGATGACACCAGGCACTGCGTATACAGGGTGGCCAGTTTTTCTAGCACGATATCCCCCCCGTCCTTCAGCAAATCTGTAGTTATCTGACCCTCTCCAGCTGATTTCCCCCTTTTCATAGTTTCTAGTGCTTTCTTGACCTCGTCCTTCGTCACTGGTGGAACGTCTGACTGTTTTTCCCTACCGCCAATCTCAGTACTGTCCTGGCTACTTTGGCTACTGTAGAGATCTGTATAAAACTCCTCGGCTACTTTGACTATCTTGTCCATATTAGTGATGACGTTGCCCGCCTTGTCCCTTATCGCATACATCTGGTTTTTGCCTATGCCCAATTTCTTCTTTACCGCTTTAAGGCTTCCCCCGTTCTTTACAGCATGCTCAATTTTCTCCATGTTACACTTCCTTATATCGGCCACCTTGCGCTTATTGATTAGCTGAAGGTAGGGGAAAAACAGGCAGGAGACAAGGCAGTAGGTGACTATGGCATTGGTTCTAGGAATAGCAGGGGGGAGTTGCTAGTTGAGTTTGCAGAGCGCAATCACTTACGAATCATGAATACCTTTTTCAGCAAACGGAAGAACCGGAAATGGGCATGGAAAAGTCCTAACGGAGAGACTAAAAATGAAATCGACTTCATAATGTGTTCAGCCCCCGCCATTGTGCAGGATGTAGAGGTAATCGGGAAAGTGCGATGCAGTGACCACAGGATGGTGAGGTCCCGAATTAGCCTAAATCTGAAGAAGGAACGCAACAGATTAGTAAGAAAGCAGTCCATCAACGAATTAGCGGTGAAGGGGAGGGCAGAAGAGTTCAGGATCTCGCTACAGAATAGGTATTCAGCTCTAACTGAGGATGGCGACCTTAGAGGCAAGGAACAATAATTTCAGAGATATTATTACTGATTGCGCGGTAGAAGTAGGCGGTAGGATAGTTACAGAGGATACCGGTAAGCTGTCTAAGGAGACGAAAGATTTGATTAAGAAACGCCAGAGTGTGAAAGCTTCCAATCCAACAGACCACATCGAATTGGCCGAGATATCAAAGCTAATCCACTGTCATGCAGTAAGGTATCCATAATTTGGTGCATAAATATTCGTCTGCGTGAACACCTCAATTCGCTGTCGGGCACACGATATTCTCACTTGAAAGATCATTGTATTGCTTGTGGGAAAGAAGGAAAGCAGAAAAGCAAAAGTTGCCACCCTTTGGTTTCAAAAACAAAGATTTGGTTTCGCCAACGCGACAAAACGACGAGAAAAATTACTGAGGCATATTACATCAGTAAGAAGCAGTCGCAGTGTGTCAGCCAGCCTTCTTTGGTGCTTATTGATAAAGAGGTTTCTTTTCTGGATAATGTTTGCTGACAATTTATCATTTGTAAAACGGGCCGTTGGGGAGGAGGGAAGGGGGGGGGGGGCTTGTATGTTTAATCTAGTTTGATAGGGTCTTCCACATGGCTGAATAATAAAAAAGATATATCTTGAATTTGCCTGGTCAAGGGTTTCATTCTTTGTAGCATGATGTGATATATTTTTTGTATAAGAATCCGCTTTCTTCCTATTAAAAAGTTGGTTGCGAGTCAGCGCTCGTGTGTGGCTCTTCTCGTCTTCTGTTTCGTCTCTTCACGCTGTTCCGCCCACTATAGAAAAGCTAAGCCATCATGTAAGCATGCGAAAGATTTCCTATATTTGGGTTTGGTTTGGTTTTGGAGTCAACGCCCCAAAGGGACTCAGACTTCGAGAGACGCGGTTGTGGAGGACGCCGGAAATTTTGACCACGTGGGGTTCTTTACCGTACACTGCCATCGTACAGCACACGTCTAGCTTGTGGCCAGCAGGGAAAAGCGGCCGCCGAGGCCGGGACTCGACCCCGCGTTCTTGGGCACAGTAGTCGAGTGCCCTAACCACGGCGCCACCCGGCGGGCCAAATGTCTTATAAGTAAAATGCTTTATCTTGTAAATAATTTTCAAAGAAGGGCGCCCCTTTGCGGGATCTGAAATGCTTAAGTGTTTGCTTGCTCCCGAATCAAAATATGTCAAGGTCTGGTCTTCACAAAATTCGGTCACTAGGATTATATCAACACAGTAGCGTCAAACCACCAAAAATTCGGCGTCGGCGAGTGCTGGCCGTCGTTAGCGATATGATCGAAAAAAAAAATTGGCTGTGGTTGGATCAATTGCCATCCCGAGTTGAATTGCGGAAGCAACGAATTTCTCAGATTTGCTCGCCTAAGGCGATCAGCCTTTGCTAGGCTCAACTTCTGCATGCCTGACTGCGTCGGTACCTGCGCAGTGTCACATATATACCCTGCGTGCATGCGCTGTGTTTCCGGTGTATGGGAAAAGCAATGACGTCACAGCGCATGTGCGGCGCGGTGACTCGGGGGTGCCACCGCCACCACGTTCGCGGCGCCGGTCATGCGCCGTGACGTCTTCGGTGAGTCTTCGGTGGCCCCGGCTTGCCAGCTGTGTACCCTTTCTCGCCACTCCCTCCTTGCACATTCGCAGCTGCCGCGGCGGTGACGGCACCTCTAAAGTCACCCGACGTAGGTGAAACGAAGAGGCGTCCGTGTGCTGTGCGATGTCAGCGCACGTTAAAGATCCCCAGTTTGTCGAAATTACTCCGTATTCCTCCAATACGGCTCCTCTTTCTCTCTGTCCACTTTCACTCCCATCTTCCTCCCTTCCCTTACGGCGCGGTTTAGGTGTCCACAGAAAACAAGTGAGACGGTTACTGCGCCTTTCTCTTCCTGTAAATGAATCTAGTCACCCGCGCAGCGGAGGATTCGGCAGCGGCTCCGACGCTCAGTGTACTCCGATCGGTGTCTCGGCGAACTGGCTCACCGACTGGCGTAGTGTTACTCCCGCCACAAAATTATACCTAACACTTAAGTTTTGCTGTTAAGCTTATGGCGTAATAGAGTTTCACACACGCACATACGCGTTTAGATGGGGCGAAGCGGAATGGTGTTCGTGTGCTATGCGATGTGAGTGCACGTTAATGAACCGTAGGTGGTCGAAATTTCCGGGAACATTTTTGGTCGTTTTCAAAGTTGAGTCGTTGAATGTCGGAGTCGTTTTAGAACGTTAAACCGTACAAAGCAACCAAGACGCACAAAAAGAAGCACACACAAATGAACTCAAACACGCGCACGAACAATGATATTACTGCGAAAGCCTTTATTGGCTCATCGTTGTCAACAGAGACTTGTCAATAGAAGTGTCACGCTTTCGAGAGCGATAGTTAAAAATAAATTAAGGCACGATATCACCAGCAGAGGTCGAACCTCTATTCCTTCGATTCTCAGCCCAGTGCTTTACGAATTGCGCTGAGGGACTTTTTTTCTTTATTTCCAAATTTATTATCACATTCTGCACATAAAAAATATTACTTCGCAAACACACAACATGGGTTAAAACCGCGCGATTTAGGCTGCGTGATCCATTACAAATCAGGTATTTGCAGCAGCACTTCTATTCTCGGGAGCCACTCAGGCATTTGTTCTTGTGTCTTGAAAACATCAACACCTGCAACGGCTTCGCGAAAATAGTGCCGTATTTTCCTGAGTGGCATTTGTTCTTGTGTCTAGAAAACATCAACACCTGCAACGGCTTCGCGAAAATAGTGCCGTATTTTCCTCGCATCAACGTCTGCACACCTGAAAGCCATTCTGAATCGCCAGATATTCTGCAAGCCCAATGACATGATCGTATTCAGCGGAAGCCCATCCACTTCAATTGGTAAAAATCGAATTCCGTATGCATCCATGGGTATAGGTCTTTTTAATTGTTTGTTGTAGATTGTCCCAAAAGAAGTAGGCTTCCCAGTTCACTCTAAGAAAATGTGTTCGATAGTTTCCGGTTTGCGGCATATGAAACAGTGATTTCCCCAAGGTACAAAAACCTTTCATTTCAAAACAACTCTCAACTTCTAGTGTATTGCTATGGAGCTTGAAAAAAAAGTGTTTGCTCCTCCTGATGCAGCCACATTTTTTACTCGTTTAAGGACTGACTTCCATGGACCTGCACAGTACAACGATCTGTACAATGAGATCTTGGAGAAAGACATCGCACAAGTGTTTATAAAGTTTTTTTTTTGCGTCAAAGTTGATAAATATTCGAACGATAAACGGGCTTGCAACAGAAGACATGACAAGTACACTTCTTTAAGGATTCCGAAAATCCTCCCTTGCATGCTCGCCAGACTTACAACTAAATTTGGTAGCACTTTGTTCAACCTAACCTGACACACAGTTTGTAAACATGGGTCCTTCGTGCAACGAAAGAACATAAAACTGTTAACCACTTGGCGCAAATACAAATGCGCCAAACCATCTCCAGAGTGGACGCGATGGAAGAAGTTGGTTCAGCGGGTGCGCTCTTAAGTACTTTCCCACACACAAATGGCGAACACGCGGTGGAATCTCTCCACATTCACGCGAGAACAATGTAGTACCTGCAACACGTGCCGTATCTCGGTAACAAGAAATAAATTACAAATCGTAGAACGTGAAAACATAAACCAACCGAATCCTTTAGTCTGTCGGCCTTCTCACGTCCTTCTAAAACCTTTTAGTTCAAATATGACTCGTTGTCTCGGTAGTTTTCTAGTGGCACTCCAAAATACTTCACTAGTGTTGTGACCCAAGGCATGTTCACGACAATAGAAGGGGTTGTGAGCCACTCTCCATGCCAGAAACCCAGACATTCAAGTTCACAGGACTACTACTCACAGAACTAAAGTCCACCAATTTGACAACACTGCGATTGCTTTCGTAGTCTGCACAGAAGACAGCAATGTCATCGGCATAAGTGAGTATGCGGACCTCTGCTGCACGCAAACGAAAATCTCGGACACTGCTGCTATCGATAATTCTCAGAAAAAAATGGCTCAATATACAAGCAGGAAAGCAATGTCGCCAGGGGGCAGCCTTGACGCACAGAGCATTGCACTTGGATGCGCTCACCCACCCTCTTATTTACTATCAGGCGCGTGGTGCACCCTGTGTACGCCGTTGGGAATCCCTTGCAAATAACTGAGCCACCATTTGCATGCTCTAAAACTGATAACAAGACACCATGCGGCACCTTGTCGAAGGCTTTCTCTAGGTCAAGCTGGAGCATGGCAACGTTATCATGCATGGAGTCGCAACACTCCAGTACACACCGTGAGTTGTGGATATTAGCACATATGGTCCGGCCTTCAATGCCGCAGGTCTGATGCGGTCCTACTAATTTTTCCAATGCAGTTGAAGCCTTTTAGCTAGAATTTTTATGAAGATCTTATAATCTGTGTGCGTCAAGGATATTGGTCCGAAGCCATAACTAATTGAAGCTTGGCTTCGTCAACGTTTCTTGGTATTAAAATTCTATGAAAGACGGGAGATGAATATCCTTATCATAGACCTCATTAAATATTCTAGTTAAAACTGGGGTGAAATCATCTTTGAATGCATTATAAAGGGCGGCTGCAATTCCGTCTGGTCCTGTAGACTTTCCAGGGTTGAGGTCTTCTATGGCTTTATTTACTTCTCCCTCTAAGTAGACATTTTCGCCTACTACTTCCAGTACTTCACTTGCTTCCTGAGGCTGTTGAACATTACCTTAGTCTTCTGCATATTGATTTTCAAGCTTGCCTTTTTACTTTTCCTGTCTAGGTCATCAATCATTATTTGCAGTTCATCCCCCGAGTAGCTTAGCAAGGCAATGTCAGATAGTAACCGCAGATCCGGACCATGAAAAGGAAATAACAAGAAGAATAAGATTGGAATGCAGCGCATTTGGCAAGCACTCGCAGATTATGACTAACAGCTTACTGGTATTGCTCAAGAGGAAAGTATGCAACAGTTGCAGCTTACCTGTACTCACCTATGGGGCTGAAACATGGAGGCTAACCAAGGGAGTTCTACTTAAGTTGAGGACCACCCAGAGAGCTATGGAACGAAAAATGGTAGGGGTAACATTAAGAGATAGAAAGCGTGCAGAGTGGGTCAGACAAATAACTCAAGTTACCGACATTCTAGTGGAAATTAAGAAGAAGAAATGGACATGGGCAGGACATGTAGTGCGAAGAGAGGATAACCGATGGCCGCTGAGGGTAACCAACTGGATTCCAAGAGAAGGAAAGCGTAGCAGGGGGCGGCAGAAAGTTAGGTGGGTGGATGAGATTAAGAAGTTCGCAGGGGTTAAGTGGATGCAGCTAGCACATCATCATCATCATCATCAGCCTGATTATACCCACTGCAGGGCGAAGGCCTCTCCCATATTTCTCCACTTACCCCTGTTCTGTGCTGCAATGTTCAACAGCAGCTAGCACAGAACCGGGCTAAATGGAGAAATATAGGAGAGGCCTTCGCTCTGCAGTGGGTATAGTCCGGCTGATGATGATGATGACTTTTCCCTTGGAGATTGGCAGCTGTAAACGTTTGTTTTGTTTCGTCATCCACCTTGGCATGACAGAGGAAACTGGACTTGAAGTGTTCGATTTTCCCTTTTGTGTGACTAAAACGTTCGCTGTAGTATTTATAAAAGGCCCTCTCTATATTCGATTTAACTGAATAGACTACACCGTTCTATTCTGTTTTCGATATGTCATTCTTGCGGGCGTGCTTCTTTTCCAATCCAAGAGCGCGTTTAAGTGGGCATTTCGTCCGCTAACAGGCACTGTGCCCTCGCCCTCACCATCGCACCTCGATATCTCTGTATCTATTGCCTCCAATTTCTGCTTGACGAAGCGTATTTCTTCCATGCACGAGCCCGGCTGCTTGCACTCTTGCGACAGTAGAAAGAAGAGGCCGTTTCTAAACGCCTTTGATTTTACCTTTTCTTGCTGTTTTATAGGCAGTTGATCGTTCAGTGGCATTGATCTGATTTCCTGTTTAAATCTTTCCCTCTTTTTTCCTTGAGATTCATTACTGGCAATTTGCATCTCATTCAAGTCTGACACTATTTGTTCCGCAAAACTATAATCTTTCAGAAGCTTCTCATTAAGTTTCCAGTTACCCCTTACACATTTCTTTCGTTTTCCATTTTTGTTACCAATCACAAAGACAACAGTGGCCACTAAACGGCACTGGATATAAGCGGTATTCACAGCAGTATGGTATTAGTTCGGTCGATACGTATGCCCTATCCAAACGTGTGTGACTTCTTCACTGGAAATGGATTAAAAGCGCCCCAGTAGCGCTTCCGATGCTATCACCCACATCATCATGATGGCATTGCTCAATTATGTCACTCAAATAGGCAGTACTCGCATCTCGGAAAGGTGTAGTACTATAGTCTTGTCTCGGGCCGTGCATAAGCTGTTGAAATCGCCAAGTAAAACGATCATACGGTCTGTGTCACAGTAATAGCCGGTATTTTCAAAACGTTTTCGCCTCTCATCTGGATTAGTGTGCGCGTAAATACAGATAATGCGCCACTTTAAACCAGCCAGTGTGATGTCACAGATAATGAAACGACCGCTATCAATGGTCACAACGCTTTCCACAACCGGCCCCAATGATTGGCAGATAAAAAGCACACAACCTGCTGAAGTCCCTACCGCATGGCACACGCAAACATTTTATTGACTGCTGAAAGGACGCACCATACTGTCGGTCTGGTCTTGAGTCTCGAATTTGGTCCCTTACACCGCTACAATATCTAGTTCCTGCTCTGTTACAAGTCGCCACAGTTGATTTTGCTTCCTTCTGGAGGACAGACCCCTGATATTGAACACTTCTACTAGAATGCTCTTTTCAATGGCGTCCTGGTATGGCGCATACTTTTGCGCGCAATGTGCCGCGCAAAGTAGAACCGTTTAGGATTCCGAGTTGTCTCTGCGAGGAAGCGACGATGATCATATCCTTCTAATGACGCGCTGCTTCGTCACATCGGCGACACACCACTGGCGTTCTTGACGCCGCAGTCGCTGCTCTTGGCTCTCTCCAGTCACCTCATCATGGTGCCGTTTAGCCGTCGCAGATTCAAAGTCCATAGATGACAAGCTGTCTTTTCCAGGGGAATGCAGGGCAACTTGCGGGCGAAACGGTAGTGCTGCTCGCGTATCTGTCTATGTTGGACTAAGCTTTGATGCAGGAGTGTCTCCTTCCGCGTTTTCCTCTCCATTGCTCTGCACTGCATCAGTTTGTTTATCAACTGCTGCGTTCGAGGCTGCCTTCTCTGCCTAATCCTCATCCCTGTGCATCCCGCTGTTATCGCCGAACGCTCCTTTTCCAGCAGCTCGGGATTGCACTCTCGTGCATTCCTCCCCTTCGAGCCCGAAAGCATGGCACTCATTGCATTTGGGTACACTGCAGTCACGCCGGATGTGGCCAGTCTTGTGGCAGCGCAGGCATATCGGCGCCCGCCCTGGGACGACGACTAAAACCAAGGCTTTCCCGATACGCATCTAATGTGGTATGCGATCCAGGCTGTCACCTTCACGAAGTATCAGCCAAACTCGGGTGGTCGAGTCAGCGTTTTGAAAACCGCCAGTCTTCCATTTGTGGACAGATACTTCTTTCTTCTACTACTTCTATGATACTTCTATGACTCTCCTTTCTCTCTTTCCACTTTCACTCCCACCGTCCTCTCTTCCCTTATGGTGCGGTTTAGGTGTCCACAGTGCAAGTGCAACAGATACTGCGCCTTCCCTTTACTATGAACCAATTATTCTCTTCTGTTTGCACGAGGCAGCAGAGTTGGCTCAGCTACGGAGCCAGTAGCAGGGCCGTGCATTTTTTTCCTTCTTGCTACAGCCACAACAACACCGACAACGGGCGCGCTATGTACCATCACGACAGGTCGTCATGACGTCACCAGGCGATCCTTGCATTTACGAAGCAGACCGCGCCGGGCATCCGATCCAGGCGTCCGTGAGGCTGCTTTCAATCATCGGTTTTTCGAACGCTGCACCACACAGAAAAGAGAAGCGGACCCAGATGTTTTGGAGGTGTTAGTGCAGCAGGCATCGGTTGCGTTTGAATTTGATTTACAGGATAGAAAAGGGGTTATATCTGTCAATCGCAAATCGCGGGCACATGTACCACGCCGTAAAGGAAGGCAGGAAGGTGGGAATGAAAGAAGAGAGGGAGATAGAGGTGCCGTAGTGGAGGGCTGCGATCCACCGCGCTGCAGTGGCTTTCGCCTGATCGCACTTTTAGAGTCCAAAGTGCACCCGTCTAGAAGTTTTATAGTGCAGCTTTATGGCGCCTGTTTCTGGGTTTCGCGTCGTCGTTGCCGTCGGCGTTGTCCCTCGTAACCAGTTTGACTTTCACTCCCACCCTCCCTGACGGCAGGATTCAGGTGTCCACAGAAACTAGTGTGACAAATACTGAGCCTTTCCATTCCTGTGCATGATTCAGGTGTCCAAGAAACAAGTTTGACAAATAATCCCCGAGCTGCCAGTCGGCAATCGTGCGAGATCAGCGATGAGGCGCGAGCCCACATTCACGTGGACCCCATCCCGAAAAACATGCACCCCGAGTGCAACCAAGAACGGCGGCAGGCGCGGGCCAAGTCCTCGTCGAGCAACACGCCCAGGACCCGCACGCCCGGTTCGTGGACGCTGCGGAATACAAGCGAGAAGGATTCGTGGCAGTGGCCGTTGCGGCGGCTACCGGCATCAAAACAACGGCAGCGAGCGTGCGGTTCACGGACGCCACAGACGCCGAGGAGGTTGCCATCGCTCTGGCGATCTCGGAGGCCGAGTGTCGCACCGTGCTCAGCGACTCGAGGAACGCTGTGCGCAACTTTGCCAAGGGGCGAGTGTGCGCGCAGGCGGCCGCCATCATCAGTAAGCTCCAGTTCAAGACCGCGGCAACACTATCCGCATCAAGTGGTTCCCGGCGCACGCGGGAGATTGTGCATCCTCACCGAATCACAACGAACGGCCCATTCGGCGGCGCGAGCGCTTACCTTCCGCGCCCCCGAGAAGGACCGTTCCGAATGGTGGTTCGAAACAAAATACCGAATGACCAGTTACGAGGAAGTGACAAAATTTTACCGCCTAGCTCGACGGACAATGCCGCCGCCTCACCCGGCACTTAGTCGGGAGGAGGCGGTCATCCTAAGGCAAATGCAAACCGGGTCACTCCTAGCCCCGGCAATGCTACACGTCCTCCACCCAGACATCTACACGAGTGATATGTGCAGTGTATGTCAAGTGGGTCCGGCGGACCAATGGCACATCATGTGGGACTGTGCCAGGTTCCCGACCGAAGCTGCGTCCAAAACATGCCCGCCGGAACTTCAAAGTGCTGTGCAGAATACAGACAAGGACATGCAACTATGGGCTGTCCAGCAGGCCCGGGGTGCGCTCGAAAAGCACAAGCCTCACAACCCACCACAAACGGGCCAAATGAGGTAGTGCAGAGTAGGGCTTAACTCCGGGTAGACGCTTGGCCAGCGTCACGACGCTTTAACCCGTCGTTTGACGGCTCCCTAATAAAGTTATACATACATACATACATACATACATACATACATACATACATACATACATACATACATACATACATACATACATACATACATACATACATACATACATACATACATACATACATACATACATACATACATACATACATACATACATACATACATACATACATACATACATACATACATACATACATACATACATACATACATACATACATACATACATACATACATACATACATACATACATACATACATACATACATACATACATACATACATACATACATACATACATACATACATACAGCACCTTCCCATTCCTGAGAAGCAATTATAAAACGCATGCTTCAGAGCTCACGCGGAATACGTGACCACACATGGTACACACTGCAAACATAAATCCAGACTGATTGATTGATTGAATGTCCTTTATTAAATGGGAAGGCTCATGGCCACGGGAGAGGATAAAGCGGAGTAGACATAATCTTCATTCTTTTGGTCGTCACTCGAATCACATAGCTCTAACCAGGCCACTTAGCGAGCCATACTTGGCAAATATCATCTTTGTGTTAGCATCAGTTTCTAGAAGGGAATGGTAGTTCAGGCGGTAAGGTTTGATCTCGCAGCGTCCAGTAGAAAAATTAGGGCAATCCCAGAGTAGATGAAATATGCCGCCGTGAGCTAGAGTCGTACAGTAGGGGCACGTAATCATTTTCTCCGTATATTGATGCCAGCGGGCCATAATACGTGGCGTGTAAGCCGCATGGGCGATGAGCTTATTCAAAAAGACTTCTTGACTTCAGGGGAGGTGTGTATTTCTCGTAAAAGGTGGGTCTGGTGTGGCCACCTGCATGCGATGCTGACTGAGGCTACGAAGACTGGTCCGAGTATAGTGCATAAGGGCAAGAGAAGGTGTGAGTTGCCCGCCCAAGGTCGAATAAGGATGAAGCAAGGAGGGTGGGGAAGTAAATGTGGACATCCCACTCGCCAAGGCAGCCGCGGCGTGTGCCGCCGCATTGCCCCCTGATTCGTCCGAGTGACCTGGGGTCCAGTGAATAGCGACAGTTCTGGTCGCGAGTTGGTGGCGTTTAAGGAGGCTCTGTATGGCCGTAGCTGTTGCATCTTGTGAACCCGGAGTAGCGATTTTCTTGTAAACTTCATAGGAATCGGTAAGAATACGTATTGAACCAGTTCCAGTGCAAGGCACTCCAGAAAAGGCTCCCCAAATCGCGAGGAGTTCTGCATGAAGAGGGGTACCTTGAGGTAGGTGGCAGGCATAAGCGCCTGAAAGGGAAGGGTTGTCATCGCATACCCAGCCCATAGATGCAACTTCGCTTGTAATCGATGCGTCGGTTTATATGTCGGTCGTATCAGGGAGTCGCTCTTGTCGGTGATGGGCAGCGAGGAGCTTCCGGGGAAGGACAAAATCGCGGTTTATAGGTCGGCGATGGAGGCGTGTGACTACTGGCTGTCAAACTAGCTGCATATACGCAACGCAAACTTTCAAAACATGATGCTTTTCTCTGTCAATGTGTGAGCTCTCGGTTACTGCACATATTACACTGCAATTCAGTCTGGGAAGCTTTTTGACTCACTCAGAAAAGCATCATATTCTGATGTAGTTTGCGTATATACAGCTAGTTTAACAGTCCCATTCTCTAGCCAATTGTCCCTTGGCTTTCGAGAATGGATGGGTTCGGTTATACCCCACCCTCATTTTCCTTTTAAACATACTGCTTGAAATTCTATGAGATACTTGCTAAGTTTGACTACAGCGTTTTAATGTCAGTTTAAATTATTTGCGAAGGTTTGTACTTCTCGCTTGCAGCTTGTGGCATTAGTCTCTTCGCCGCGCAACGTTCCTATGGGCCCACACGCTGCCTCCCGCAACCTCTCGAAAACCTAATTGCTCTCTTCATTTCTCCGACCACAAAGCATCCTTCATGTCAGGTAGAAACTGTTATTGGGGGTTTCTTGATGGAATATCTGAGAAAAATAAAATAGTGGTCTGTAATGATACATAAATCTTTGCCTCAATCTATTGACAAATATCAAACAGCTTATGAGGAGCGCTCAAATTTCGCAATAGGAAGTAACGTAATCGTCGGCAAATTTTGAAAGCGAAAAGCTTCAATAGGCTCGTCAAAACCGCGCTTTGGGTGGGCCGAAGCCTCATGTTTGCCACATCTGCTCATGCGCGACACCAAGTAACTTCATGCACGGCGCAGGTGGCCGCCGTCTCCGCTGACAGCGTCGCGGTCTACTGCGCACGTGCGCCGCCGCTTCTCCTCCTCATTGAGGCGCGCTTGCCCATAAAATAGGCGCAGAAACTCGCAATGGCAGGAGAAGAACCAACAATCGGACGGATCAGAAACACCGATCCAGAAGTGGTAGCTTAGGAGTTGGCTAAAAAGCAGCGACGATATGAATAGCCCAAGACTAGGCGAGCTGCTGAAGCGCCAGAATTACGAGAGGAACGCTTTTCGCTTCGAGATATCCAAGCTTAACCTTAGCTAAACCACAACTATTCTTTTTGTCCTCTTATCGCCTCCCAGGTAATGACGCCATCGCAAAGTTCGGAAGCCTAGTAGAACGCGATTTTGTGATATTCCAAATCTCCGGCCTGTTTGTGTTGCATTTCTTTCGCATCTCGGCATTTTCGCGCCATATAACGCTGACCGCTTCTGCTCGCCCAGCCTTTGGTACCTAATTAGCCGACCTGACGACCTAATTAGCCGACCCCGTTGCCGAGGGTTAAGACCTAGATGCGCCATCCGCACTCAAGATGACGGCTGATACTTAGATCCCACTCTGGTAGGTGACAGCGTATTCATCGCATATGTTATTCAGAAACGCGTCCACTGCGCGTATTATATACGAGAAATGCGAGCATTTTAGGCGCATGGTGTGCATTCTCTCACGACAGCGCAGAACGATCACAGAGCAGTACGATCGCGGGTTTTCTGTGAGTGTCCCACGCTAGCCCTAAAAATGCATGCAAGCAAAAACAAGATTACAGGAAATAGAAATTTACCTTGTGACTAGCCTAATCATTTGATCTTAAAAGTTACTTCGTAAAGACACAGCTGCTAGAATACAGCAGAACTGCTAAGGATGCACTCGACGCATCTTTGTTCCAATTTGCGAACTGTGCTCTGTGGTTATCGAATTCGTGATAACAGCACAATTTGAAAGGCAGAATTTTATTCCCCGAATGCTCGAAGATATTTCAATTATTCTTCCGCGCACATTTTCGCTTTATATAAGAGAACTAAAACACCAAACCGGCGTTTTTGCGATGTTGGACATTTAACGCTATACCATTAAAATGGCGAGCATCGCACTGGCAGGTGGTAGCTAGCAGCTGACGTGGTCTAGTGCTGGCTGAGCGTCAGGCCGCCTGCCATTAACCTTGGCAGGGGCTATTACCTTGGGACTATTCTTTAATATCACAGAATATCAGAATCTGCCTCCCTGAACCATTGTAATCACGTTACATAGGACATACCGGCACAGTAATGCGGTTTGGCTAGAGCTAGGCATTATGTGCAGACTAGTAGTCTATGATATCGCATCATGCCCCTAAAAGGGGATCGTAAGTACTCCATAACGTTTGGCTAGCTTAAAGTAACAAATTTGATCAATAGCCATTTCAACCATGGAAAGAATTCAGTATATCTAAGCCGAAAGCCTTTGTAGGGTCATGTGTGATCTTCACTCGATATATTCGCACGCCGCTTCGGTGGTGGTGGACGACGGCGGTTGTGGCGGTGCGCGTCTGTCTCTCACCTCTTCTTTTTCTTCTTTCTTTTCTATTTTTCACTTCGGTGCGCACGCGGCAGCGGAGGTGGCTCAGCTACAGAGTGAGTAGCAGGTCCGTGCATTTTCTTTTCTTTCTTCATACAGCCACAACAACATCTTTATATGGGTGTTGTTGTTGTGGCTGTAGGAAGAAGGAAAAGAAAATGCATGGACCTGCTACTGGCTCTGCAGCTAAGCCTCCTCCGCTGCCGCGTGCGGACAGAAGCGAAAATAGAGAAGTAAGGAAAAAAAAAGAGGGAGAGAAAGACGCGCACCGCAGCGTGATTCCGTTCCCTCAACCGTATGGATGGATGGATGGATGGGTGGAATATAGGAGCGTCCCATTTGAAACGCGGTGGTAGCAGTAGCTATTATGCTCGTTTTTCTCCCTATATATTAATTATTGATTTAGATTGGTTAACTAAACCATCATTCTATATATTAAATTTTTGTTCCTACATTACTAACATTATGTCACTTCTCTGCTTTTAAGACACCAATCTTCCAGTCGTTTTTTGCTAGTTACTACCGCCGGTTTATTCACCCGGCCACTGTTATCTCTAAACCCCATAGCTTCAGGAACAGTGATTGCGCCTGCTTCAACTTCCGGGTGGATACCATTACATTCGAGTATAATAGGGTCAATTGTTTCACTGGAGTTACCACATACAGCTCATATGTCATCTCCATTGTTAAATTTCTTTTTGTAGCTGCGTGTTCTAAGGCACCCTGATCTAGCTTCAAAAAGTAGGGCACTGCCTCTTGAGTTATCAAAGAAATCTTCCTTCCTGATCTGCATTTTCCACTTTCGGTATAATTCCACATTCTGTTTCTTTTCCATCGAATTTATCCAATTTTTATCTCTTGTGTTTTTCACCTGTTGCTTAATGCTCTTTATTTCTCCGTCCCTGCGACTAGCATACTTACTAGTTAGTTTTCTAGTTCTTTTCCTCCATTGTGAGTCAACGCTTTTTAAGTACTGGTATTTAAATACTTTAGCTGCCCATCTGTTACTGTCCAATTTCCTGAGGCGTTCTTCATATAATATTTTACTCTGAGCTTCCCGTACTTCGAAAGATGCCCAGACCATATCTCCCTGTACCGCCTCATTTGTAGTTTTGCCGTGGGCACGTAGTGCTAATCGTCCAACGGATCTCTGATTTATTTCTAATGTCGACTGTACCTCTGATTTTAGGCACAAAACCGCATTTCCGAAAGTAAGTCCTGGCACCATAATTCCTTTCCTTAGTACCGTTTAAAACATAATACCTATTGTATCCCCACAATGCCTTATGCTTAATTAACCCGGCATTCCTTCGCCCTTTGGCCTTAAGTAATTTTCATGCTTTCCAATGTATGCCAATCCTTCGTTTACCCATACGCCCAGATATTTATATTCTGCTACTCTAGGTATTTCATGGCCTTGTATTTTAAGACCCTGATGATGGATGGATGGATGGAATATAGGAGCGTCCCCTTTGAAACGGGGTGGTAGCAGTAGCTATCATGCTTATTTTTCTCCCTATATATTCATTATTGATTTAGAATGGTTAACTAAACCATTATTCTATTTATTAAATTTTTGTTCCTACAATACTAACATTATGTCACTTCTCTGCTTTTAGTCACCAATCTTCCAGTCGTTTGTGGCTAGTTTCCACCGCCGGTTTATTCACCCGGCCACTGTTATCTCTAAACCCCAGAGTTTCGGGAACAGTGATTGCGCCTGCATCAACTTCCGGATGGATACCATTACATTCGAGTATAATATGGTCAATTGTTTCACCGGAGTTTCCACATACAGCACATGTGTCATCTCCACTGTTAAATTTCTTTTTGTAGCTGCATGTTCTAAGGCACCCTGATCTAGCTTCAAAACGTAGGGCACTGCCTCTTGAGTTATCAGAAAGCTTCCTTCTGATCTGTATTTTCTACTTTCGGTATAATTCCACACTCTGTTTCTTTTCCATCGAATTGATCCAATTTTTACCTTCTGTGTTTTTCACCTGTTGCTTAACGCACCAGGCTGTCACATTAGGCCGACAAAGACCTCAATATGACTGAATACCAGATGTCTTCCCAGTGTGGCAGGTACTGAGGCCGAGGACACCAAAAAAAAAGCAGCCTGTCAATTATCAGTGGACGAGTGTTCGCGAGATTGGCCGCCGAGCAAAATTATTCTCTGTAGCGCGCAGCTAACTCTATCCACAATGCCGGCGGTAAATACTTTCAGCATTATATATGTAAAAAATACATATGATGCATAATTACTGACCTGCACTCGAGCGGAAGTCGCCAAAATACGAGGGGCGGCAGATTGCATGCGGAGTGTCAACGGGAGCATTTCCCAGTGGGGCTAGTAAACTCAGGGTACGTAGATTTCCAGCGCTCGCCGAAGCTGTGAGCAAACTTTCCGAAGTCTAAAGAACAGAGCAAGATGAACAAATAGGAGCTATAGAGATGACGAAGAAGTGATTATTTTCCTGGACCACCGTAGAGCAGCCGATTCTCCTGACTTTCATCGTTGTGTTTACAGTCATAAGGTCTAATCGTTGCGTCGCTGCCTCGCAAGCCGATTTCAGCGCTACTTTGCGCATCGCGCAAGATATTTCTTGCCCCATAATTCATTGGGTTTTAGGAATTATATGCGCGAAAAGAGCAGAACTTGCATTTACAGCAAAACCAACAGCAATCGTTGTCCCGCAGCATGCTGTGTGAAATCCGCCGAACGTTTTACGTAATGCGCCGATGGTATTACATTCTACTGCTCTGCACGGTATGATGCAAACTATTAACAGCTTGCTCTCGGCAACCTGGGAAGTCTAGAGTTAAGCGGCAAACTGGTATCGCTCCTAGTGCAATCGCGATTTTCACAGCGCAAGTATACTGCGAGATATATCAAGTAGAAACCCTATCTCAACCCCTGGAATCATTGACTACACAGAACAAAGTTGAGGCCTAACTTTGTGGTGCAGTGGATACTGCAGTTGGCTATCAAACGAGAGGTCGTTCGTTCCCGCAGAGAATGTAGCATTTCTTAGATATTATTTTCTGCTTTTTTAATATCTACCACTCTATTGCCGCTGACAGGTCTTATTTTTTAACACTAACTTTTTAACCCAGCAACGACAGCCGTAAAATACTGAGCCGTATTCAATTTCGGGTCATAATCTCAACTGGTGAGGTTCTTGTTTTGTATAGTCGAATTTATGAAATATGATTAAAAATAAAGCGTCCCTTCCTTCCAAAGTAATAATCATGATTTAACCGTTTAAAATAGAAAAGGGAGTAGATATAAAAAGGGGAATTTCGCATGGACGACACAATAATAAAAGGATTAAGAAAATGAACAGAATAATGACACATAAAGAGAGCGAGAACGAGAGGGTTGAGTCGGTGGGAGGTTTCACAAGCTGTATCGCTAGTGTGACATTAAAGTTGGGCGGCCGTCGGCAGATAGCTGCCTTGCGAAGGACGCGGCGCCGACACTGACTGTTGTCTGTTTTCGTCAATGCGGTCTGACATAGACGCAGAGATCAGGAAGACACGGTTTTGGCACAAGAATTGGCGTCGTGTCGAGCTAGTGTGACATGGCCCTTAACGTTGCGCCTCGAAGTGTTTCAAAGCTCTCTGCGTTGTCCTCGGCAGACCCCTTTTAGTTAGCCTCTATGTTACAGCCGCTATGTAAGTACAGATAAGGTGCATCTGGTAAGTACATTTTGGTTGAGCGGTACCGATAAGTTTCTACTCATAATGTGCGAGTAATTGCGACAAGCACTCCATATTAATCTCATTTTCTCTTGATTTTTCTTTCATGGTCCGTCTCTGCGGTTACTACCGGTAGTAAGCAATCCTATTCGCTTCCCGCGTCGACATAGTTAAGCCCGGTCCCAGTAAAAGAAGACCGAAAGGGGCAGGAAAAGGCTATCGTCATTTTACCTTTAGGAGCATTGAAGAGAAATCCCGTATTTTAAAAGTATTTCAATCATGGAGATAATTCATTAGAAATAGAGAGGAAAACAACCACATGCTGCAGTAGGTTCCCAACCCGGGAGCTCCCGATTTCGCATCCGGTGCTGTACCCTGTGAGTTACGTTGAGTGCCACGTTTCAAAAGAGACTCGCGGTGGTATACCGGACATATTCCATCCGCCGATATGAACGAGGATAGCGCTGGAAAGCATTCTAAATGATGGGATATGGTCACGGTAATGACTAAGTAGAGAACTCAACAGTCGTCGCTGTAGCAGAGTTCTTAGGAAACAAGGTGCGAAATTTCGGGCGCCTGGGTTGCGGTCCCAACAGTGTACGTAGATATATTTTGTTCTGTTTTATAATGAATTAACTCCACTTATACGCAGTTCTTGGCATGTATCCACCATGAAAATCCCGTTTGCTTCCTTTGGAGGCAGAAGCTGCTGGCTGCGTTCATATTTATCTCGTTAATAGCCCCCTATTCCCCTTTATTTACCTGCTGCTTCAGGTAGCCTAGCCTAATATTTTCAAATTCCAACTGTAGTATATGCTGAAATTTCGCTGCAAATATTTAAGAATTTTTTCACTAGAAACAGGACTCTTACATTTTGGAATTTTTCTCGCATGCATGATCAAGGCCAAGACGTCCTCAGTGCTCCACCAGCCCGTAACGGATTTCGCTGACTCCAAAACAGGAGTGACGATGAGCCCGCCGGTACGTAGCCTTATTAACGTCAGAAATATAGTAGAAGGCTGGGTCTACGAAACAAGAAAGCTGTCGCACCTAAGAGCTTCAGCGTGGAAAAGCATTGATCCTTGGGCTTACCGACTGTATAGCGAAAATTTTTAAACCACGTTATCGGTCGAGCCCAGTAAGCTAAGGTGCCACTCTGAAACGTTTCAATTTATTATACGGCCGCATTATGTGTCTAAGCGTAGAATGCACATTTATATTATTAAAACAAAATTTATCGTTAACAAACGCTCTCTGAAAACGTAATAGCACTTTTTTGTTTCATATGTATGCTCAAAGATCACCATGCTCTCTCCAACATTAATTGCACATTTTTGTTATATATGTCTGCTCGCAGATGACCACATGCGAAGCGGCGATTTTGCGAAAACATGTTGAAATTGATATCCTTATTAACATTTTAGGGGCCTCAAAGGTATAACAAAGCCGATGTCAAAATAAAAATCTAACGCTGCCGCTTTCCTAAACCCCTTTCGATAAGCCAAATGAACGTTTCACCTTTGGGCATCAATCCATGCCAAGGGGTGATATTTGAGGAGAACGCCGAATCTCCTGCTCTAGCGGAGATATGAGGCATGTTCCGGAAGTCAAGATGCACAGGAAAAAATTGCTGTGAAAAATATTGGTTTCATAAATCTTTAAAATTTTTACAGCGCACGTCTTATTTTCCTGCAATCATGTATGCTGTTGTTCAGACTAGAAACCAGAGATTTCTGTCACTGCCATACACCTGATACAGAGTCACCTATGCTGCAGAGGGTCTATAACGTACGAATAATACCGCGGGAGACGTCGGCTCACACGTGCAGATTGATAACATCTTAGGTCGCTATAGTGGCGTGTAGTGGGACAGGCTTGGAAAATGGGTTTCACAAAACAAAGCCCTAATAGCCTGTGCATTATTCTAAGTTGAATGTCTTTTAAACTCAAAGCTTCTATATTTGCTGCTAAGCTCTGAACTGCACAGTTCGGATATATAAGAAAAGCCACTTCTATATTTCTCAAGGCGCAGGAGTTGCTACCGAGTGGTGGAACGAACACAACGACAGCTAGCGCACCACCCATGGCTTTCTTGGAAGCAGGGGGCCACTATGCCAGACCTCGTTCGCAACCAACAGAATTCAAAGCCGACAAATCCACGCGGCAACTTGATAGTGGCTTCACACTTGTCTCGTCCTCGGAGCAGAACTCGTCAGTGGTGACCATTTCTCAATGAAGGCTGTGCGGAGAGGGTTTTCGGATTGTATTTCAATGGCGCTTTTAAAGCGATGAACACGACTGCTGCTGCTCAATTTACACGTGTCTTATGTCGCTGAAGAGAAACATCCAGCAAAATATGGAACTGTATTGCGACAGATATCACATTGCTAAGAGTATATTCTAAACATACACTAATAAAGATGGGATATACTCAATGCTAACGTTGCAGTGCGCTATACAAATACTCGATGTCTCTACGAGTGGAATTTGCAAAATTGCAGAAATGTCAAGTGGCACAGCTGCAATGTACTTAAACAGCATTGCTTTCCTTGCATATGCTTTCCTGCCCGTAGTAGCACCGCTCAATTGTGGCCGGTGCTACTACGGGCAGACAGGCAGGTGTCTAAATGTGCGCCTGACGGAGCACTAATTCTCTGGGAGGGAAGGCGAGTTCTAATCTGGCTCTACATGTGCAATCCCGAGTGTAAGTCGGAGCATGACCCGTCCCTTTTTGCGCCTGATTTCAATAATACGGGTGTAGTTTACAGCAATGGTAATCAACTCTGCAGAGAGTTGGTTGAAGCATTTTACATTCGTAAAGCCGAGGAAAAGTGTGTAGCTAAGGCGTCGGTTAGCCTTCAATGTAAGGAATTTGATCAATTAGAAAAGTCGTTGATTAGGCCTTGACTTTGAATTGGCTTTGAATTTTCTTCTTCATCTTCTTCCCAATTTCCTGCTATTCCACCGGTTGGATTGTGCGCATGCTTTTCGGAAGGAGTATTCGTTGTTTTCTTCTGATCAATAAACATTCAGTTGCTAGTCCAGCCTTGTCCTGTCCTCTTCTTTCCTGTGTCTCGTCCTTTGGCTGGTTAAATATGAACCCCTACCAACTTGCCCAGTCGTCAACCTTGCTGACTTTCCTGGCATCCCAGTTTCACCAGCGACATATGAGGCTAAGCTCTCTCATTTCAACACCAACAATGCCTGCACACATTCTGGATGTATGGTTGCCAGAACAGCCACATGTATCTCAGAGAAACAAGATAAATATAGTATAAACATTTCTACCGCGCATTTTGAACTAAAAGCTAAGGAAATATAATTTTACACGTGCGCAATAAAATGAAGTTTGGCCAATTGTGATATAATTTCCTGGCATTACCCTTCTAGCACCTTTTGAACAATGATGGGTTCTTAATTCTTAGAGCAGCAACCTTCGGCTCTTGCTTGTTTTGCGTCAAAATAGAAATATTCTAAAAACTCTATGCAAAAAGGAGGACAAAGGATTATAAGGAATGATCCTATAAGGAGCCGCACCTGCAAAATTGTAAACATTTGCTCACGCTGCCAAAAAAAACTGCGACTTTAAGTTCAATTTTAAATCTGGTGAAGAGTATTTTTTTATTGCTCCAGTACAATAAAACATCGCAATGTGTGAAGTACTACACTCAACGGCTAATAGTGTGTCAGTTGCATTATAGTCTTTCCTTGTGTGTATCCGTCCTATTGTCGAAGATTTAGAACACGAGAGCTATATATTTGTAAGAACAGCAGCATGCTGTTGTCTAATCTTTTTATCATAGGTAAAGCATAAGATACTCTGAATTATAATATCGTCTCTAATACGCAATATTACGAAATCTAAATATATAAATCTCACAATGGGATGCCGAATATCAAGGGTGGACAGGAATACAACAAACAATATATCAAACGAACGGTCCTCATATCTTCCCTCACAATGAATATTAATTTTTATATCAGTGTCCTGAATTTGGCTGCCTTTCTCTACCAATCAAACCATGATTGATGTATAAAAACTTATTTATGATATTAACCTATACTACGCCGCAATCTGATGTGCTTTTCTATTAGGCATTTTTCACACTTAGCGCAATGTATTGCAGCGACCCATTCAAATTTTGTTTGTAGTTTTTCAACTGCAGACGGCATGAAGCCTTTTCACTTTGAATGTGGCGCACGCACCAAGTTCGGGCTC
Source organism: Amblyomma maculatum (assembly GCF_055883805.1). Classification (NCBI taxonomy): domain Eukaryota; kingdom Metazoa; phylum Arthropoda; class Arachnida; order Ixodida; family Ixodidae; genus Amblyomma; species Amblyomma maculatum. Next base: position 60,256,497 of record NC_139346.1, on the reverse strand, counting down.
TTTGTTTGTTCATGCTCAGTATCACAAAACACCCCTTTCCATCCCTGTGTCAATTTAATTGTTGCACGAGATGCGCCGAGATTAATCTGGAATGTTCTCTGGCAAGCATAACTGTTTCCGTATTATTTCAAAGTTTGCAGGTTCTTTTGGTTGAATATCTAGATATTGCGCCGCCGATAAATTTAGCACTGCCCAATGCAACGGGCATTTGTACTTTTACGAGCCGCAAGTGCGCTTTCTGCTATTGTTGACGGTGAATTGTTCAGTTCTTTTGCGAGCGCAACTCAGCCCAACAGAGTTTATATCAGCATAATATCATGCTCTTCGATCGTTGCCTATGTTCTGGTCACCACTACGTGTCATCTGATAGAAGCGGAGAGGTAACGGATGTTCTTGTCACCGTTTTCATCTGCGAACAACACCGAAGTCGTGTCTAGTTGGAGTGACTTACGAAGCAGCCTTCGTCTTTGGAGGAACCACCAGAACACCGATTGCTACCGGATAATATCCGAGCGCAAACGACCACCACAGTGTCAACGCGCAACGTGTATATGTCATCAACCGCATTGTACTGCAGCAGTTCCGCTTGCCACCCATATTTAGGGGTTCATAAGGTGAGGACCCCGTCGAATGGTTAAAGCCCTTCGACTGCGTCACTGCTTTTAGCAGCTAGGATGACACCGACAAAATGCGGTGTGTCCTTTTCCTCGGAAGGCTCAGCCATGTCCGGGTACAAAAACTAGGAGTCCGGCCTCAGCACATGGGAGACTTTTTAGGAGTACTTTATGAAAGCATTTTCAAGTCTGTTACGAAAGGAGAGGGCACAAATACTTTTCAATCACGCGTACAAGAGCCAAATTAGGTGGTGATGAATTTTACAGCAGACAAAAACAGCCCAACTAGACGCGTTGACAGTCAAATGAATGCGGACAAATAAGTCAAGCTGCTAATGTGTGGTGACAGAGAACAACAGCTTCCGGGCATCATACGCAATCCTCCGCTAACAGTGGATGAGTTCGTTGAAGCGTCCACTTTAAAAAAAAAGGCTCGATGCACTCGCCCGCCATTATGATCTCCCTCCGCAAATCACCAAGGATACAAAGTTTCCGCAGTGCGAGAACATGCGGGAGGTTATTCGCCAAGTCGTATCGGGAAGAGCTGCGCAGATTCTTTGCATTATTATCGTAATCTCAAATTGCGTCTCTCACGGATATCGGTAAGGTTCAAGAGGCGTTGGGCATCATTAAGGCGAGGACTCCAAAAATTCAAGAAGTTCCACAATGAACAATGCCGCTGCATTAACCTCGCCCCATTTCGACGAGACCTTCGAAGCCCATATCGAGGTCAACAATTCCTCCATGAACATTTCCCCCAGCCCGCACCTGCACAATCTACGACCGACGCTCCAGCCTCTGGAAGTGCGACACCTGGAGGACTGCAAACCTCCCAATTGGCTTGCACTATGATGAGGCCGAGAATATTGTGCGCCATAGCATATAAGGACGTTTCGGCCGGCGTCGCTTCCCTATCGCCATCCCACTACCTCGTCCTTGCGAAAGACCGTAAGAGATCGATGATTACATGCGCAGGGTTCTATACGAGTCGTCCACTGACCAAACCCGCTCCCCATTGCCAAAAGCAAAATGGGTCACTCAGTTGGCAATAACAAAATATCGCTTATTTCCATAACTATATTATTCACTTCCATTTACAAAATGATCGTGCATGCATGTCTCAACAGCCGCCAGCAGGTAATCAATAATCGTCTGACTACAAGCTGTGTAGAGCGGCTAAGAGCCGCCATTATCAGTTCTGCTTTCAACATCATGACTCGGTCCATCTGTATTACCAGTGACATGGTGCTTCTAGAGCACATGCAAAAAAAGCTTTAAATATCTTTTTATGATTCCAGACTCCATTTATGATTTAGTTCCTTCTTGAAAAAAGGCGTGCAGAACCTAGAAATGATTGCGATAGTATCAAGTAGTTCAAAGCGTACGTATTCTAAAAATACAGCAATACCTTAGCGTGTCAGTCAACTCAGGCGGCCGGCGCCAGACGGAAAGATAACCAATATAACCGCATCGAAACAATTTTTCCTGAACTCTTTTTCTCTATTCATCAAGCGCGTATGTAGCTAACCGTTTCTTTACACGTGCCGTGCTCTTTCAATTAGAGCACCCTCCTGGGTGGCGCAGTAGTTAGGGCACTCGACTCTTGTTCCCAACGGTGCGGGATCGAATGCATACTTTCAAGAATGTATACTTTCAAAGCACGGTTTAAGAACAGCACATAAAAGAAGCAGTGTCTTAATTACCATTAGTCGACGTTTTTTATGCAGCCCTGCATCCAGCGGCGCAGTAACATCGTATCCCCGTCCCGTCATAGCCGCATAGTTTGCGGGACGTATTTTTGAGCAAAACGTCGAAAAACACATGCTCTCAGCTGCGCCATGAACAAAAGCGACAAATTTGCAGCACATACAGCAGTACTTACTAAAGTGGAGCCGGCTGGCGTGGCAGACGACGGCACTGTTGCCGAGCGCTACTCCCTAGTCGTCGCTAAGCCTAAATTGTTTCACATCCAAGGCATATCCGACAGCGATTTGTAATTGCTCGGCGCTAGAGTAATTGGTCTCTTGTGGGACTGCCTTACTGCCGATCGCATTGTATCACTAAAATAAAGAGGTAAATTACGGTGACGCCTTAGCAGCGGAGCCAGCGTTCGAACGATGAGCCGCGCGCCGCACCAGCGGCAGCTGGCTCCGTTGATATAGACTTGTTTGTGTTACAATTGAAAAAGACATGGAGACTCTCGTGCCGGGCGCAGCCGTTAACCAGCTGAGCTCTCTGCCCTCTTGACCTTTTGTTCAGCGCTCCGACGTCAAACCCTCGTCGTAACAAATTGGGGGTCAGGTGCAGGGTACGCTTATCATTTATTTATTGTTTATTTACAATATACTGCAGGCCCTTTGGTGGGCCCAAGCAGGAGTGGCAACAATAATATTGCATTATATATAAAGAAAAAATTATACACAGCTAGAACACAATAATCATGGCAGCCAGGGGTAGAAAAATGGAACATTTTGTAGAATAATCAAATGAAAAACGTCAGTGAAATCGGCAGTACAAGGGAGGGAAATTTTTTTTGTTATTTAAAACACACACAAATATTTAAAGGAGCAACACAATAACAGGTTAGTCAAGGTAGTCAAGACTCAATTAGGTCAATCGAGTCGATGCTATTTAGTAGGTGAGGTGGCAGTCGGTTCCAGTCTTCCATAGTACGAGGAAAAAAGGGATATTTAAAAGCGTTTACTCTAGAATTGTATGAAGTTATTTTGATGTTCGTGACGATTTCTTGTCAGACGGGTGTTTAAAGGTTTCAGGTAAGGCCTGGAGTTCATTAACAATTTATTTTGTTTCAGCAAGAACAGAAGTTTGAGTCTTTGAATCTTTCTTCGTAATTCGAGTGTTGGGATGTTATGTTGCTTCATTAGTTCGGTTGATGAAACCATTGCACGATACTTGGAAAAAATAAAACGAACAGTTTTGCATTGGATCATTTCGAGTGCGTGAATGTTGAGTCTTGTGTACGGGTCCCAAACAGTGGAGGCATATTCAAGCTTAGGTCTTATGATTGACGAGTATGCTAACAGCTTTACATTAGGCGTAGCTTGCTTTTATTTGTGTCGTAAAAGGGAAAGCTTTTTAAATGAGGATGCGCATATGTTAGAAACATGTCGGTTCCAATTAAGTTTATTAGTTATAGTGACTCCAAGGTATTTGTATTCGCTGACTTCAGTTAAAGGATGAGCCGGAAGGTTGTACTGGAATGAATGTGTGATTCGCTTATTTGTTATTTTCATGAAGACCGTTTTATCTGTGTTAAGTTTCAAATCCCACTCACTGCACCATTCTTGAATTTTATTAAGGGTAGAGTTAAGGAGCAATTGGTCACTAAGATCGTTAATCTCATGAAAAAGAACGCAATCGTCTGCAAAGAGCCAAATTTGAATCGGGTCAGCTATTGCATTGATAATATCATTATATAAATGAGAAACAACAGCAGCCCGAGTACGCTACCTTGTGGCACTCCTGATGTTACTGGAAGTGGTTTAGAGAAATGATCACCTATGCAAACAGCTTGATTCGGTTAGTCAGATATGAAGACACCCAGCTAATTATGAAGTTTGGAGCACCGATCAGATGAAGTTTGTGAATTAGCTTACGGTGTGAAACTAGATCAAATGCTTTACTGAAATCCAAAAATATAACATCAACCTGGCCTGATTTATTCAAAACACTTGTAAAGTTATGGATAACAGAGGTAAGCTCTGTTACAGTAGAAAAACCCTTCCTAAATCCATGCTGATGAGAAGACAAGACATTATTGTCAGTTAGAAATATAGTAATTTCATTGGCGATAATGTTCAATTAATTTACAGCAACATGAAGTAATGGAAATTGGGCTATAATTAGATACCATTTATGCGTCTTCCTTTTTAAACACCAGCACAACGCGTGCTGTTTTCCAGTCAGAAGGAAGGCTGGCAGATGATATTGAGGCATTAAAAATTATAACCAAAATTTTGGAAATGGCTTCAGCATAGCGACGAAGAAAACTGTTAGGTATGCCGACAGGGCCTGGTGATGTCTTTATTTTGAGATTTAACAACATAGCAACCACACCAGAAGGTAATACAATGTCTGGGACAACCAAGCATGCATGAATAACATAGTGCTCATATGTAGAATGCTCAGAAAACACACTATGAATATGACAATTAAATTTCTCTGCAATGGATGGATGTTTTTTCGACGAGGATCACTCACTCATGCATTATTTGATCAATTGATTTTTTCTTTTTGCATAAAGTTCTTCAGAATTTATTTGGTGCAGATCGAATAAAATTCGGCAAGGTATGCTTGAAATAGTACTCTTTGGATTCCCCAATGGCCTTATTAAGTTCTGATTGCTTAGCTTTTATAATGCTACGACAGGTGCTCCCTCGTCTTAACCGCTTAATTTTTCTAGTTAAATGCAAGATTGCTCAAGTTCCCCAAGGCGACTTTTTGTCAATTGTTTTTATTTTATTTGGACTGAATGTATCAAGGCAGTACCTACACACGTCCTTGAATTTATTCCACAAATCAGGAACGTTAGTTCCATGAAAGCTGTCAATTTCGAAGTTTAGGTGATCTAGCACACTTCCATCCTGGGCGCGAGAGAAATCTAATAGAAATGAGTTCTGGGGGAGGCAAGCAGGAAGGTAATTGTAAGGGACAGGAAAAATAAACCATGTTGTGATCCGAAATGCCTTGTTCAATAGAGACAGAACACTGATCAAGTGACCTACTTGCAAAAATAAGGTCAAGCATAGAGTGACAGGTTCCCTGGACACGAGTGGGCTCTTTAACCACTTGTTGCATGTCATGGCTAAACATAATATCACACAAATGCCCACACTCCACTCCTAAGCTTGGATCGGGAAAAATACAATTCCAGTTTATTTCTGGCAGGTTGAAGTCACCCACCAGAAGCATCTTGTCATGACGAAAATTATTCATATGGTCAGCCAAATCTTTTAGAAACTGCGGCGGAGAATCAGGTGTGCGATTGACAGCAAACAATACCAAAGAAATGCCCCAACAAAAAGTTTCAAGGAAACGCTTTCGTGGCCATCAATTTGCTGCACAGTAAAAGCTTTGATAGTGTTATGAACCAGAACCACCACACCCCCACCCCTTGGGGATCTGTCTCGGCGAAATACCTGATATGAGGGCGGAAACATGTCGGCGTCATTTATATCTTCGCGTAGCCAGGTCTCGGTGATACCGACTATATGAGGATCATAACCTAAAATGATAGCTTCCAACTGGTCACTTTTATATGAGATATTGCGGGCATTTATGTTTAATAATTTCAATGTCTTCATATTAGGTGGCGGAAGTCATGGCGTTTCTGTTAGCCTTTTCTGACTATCAGGTAGTCTGACTCTGCAATTTTTATTTTTATCCCACTTGTAGAACACCCCATAAACTCGTAGTTTATCGTTTATTAGTGTAACTTTTGTTTTGTTATCTTTTTCAAGCTTGGCGCTGTCCCACAGGAGTTTTCGAAGCCTAAGCGTGTTCTTCGAGTAATCATTTTGGATGGACACTTTAGAACCTTTAAGCTTAAGAGCATTTTCCAGGATTTCTTGTTTTTCATTATCATCTTGAAAACATACAATTACTGGCCTTTGTTCGCCGGACTTTCCAAGCCTGTGGATTCTACCAACTGAGGTGCACGCGACGCCCAGTTTCTTTGAGAAGATCTCAGTGCAAATCTTTTCTTTCAGAACAGAGTCAGTTTCGTCAGCTTCATCTTCTGTTACACCAAAAACAATTAGATTTGACCTCCTACTTCTGTCCTCGAGGCCATTAACTTTAGCTTGAAGCCAAGATACTGTTTGTTGGAGTGCTTCTATTTTTTCATTTGATCGGATTTCCAGTTAAACAAGCTTTGAGCGGAAGTCAGTTATCAGCGCTTCCATATTAGTCTGCTGAATTTGAAGAGCCGCTACATCTTCTGCAAGTTTATTTTGTCCTGCCAATAATTGCTTGAGTAGGTCCTGAGTACTGAGTTCACCCATGAGTGATCCGGGATTTGCTTCCACATCGCCACAAAGGACAAGCTTACAAACGCAATACGCATCATATGCAATGCATATACATCGTTTTGGGCACGACAGAACCAAAAGGCAAAGGCAATCACTTCTAATAGTACAGTAAGAAGCACAAACCTGAAAAAAGCAGAAGTAAGGCGCATGAGGCCACATGCGGTTGCCTGGTCCGCCGTGCCCACTGAATATGAAGCCTTGGGGACAGTCTTTTAAAGCCTTGCAGGTTGAGGTAACATGGCCCCGAGGTGGCGCTAACTCTGGGTGCAGCGCAGCGCTGTCACGACGCGTCCTCAACCGCTGGAGCTTCGCCGGAGCCGTCGCCTCGCTGGTCTCCCGCCCGTATCAGTAAGCATGCAAGAGATTACCGAGCAGTCCCGAATATCAACACGAGAGCATCTGCCCCGTCTGGTGAAGTACCGCCGACCACTACGAATACGACGCTACTGTTTCGTGAGCCTCGTTCTTTTGCCGGTCAAGCAGGGGAAGATGTTGATGACTGGTTCACTCATTATGAGCGTGCGAGCCCCTACAACTGCTGGGATTCGGTGGCTAAACTGCCTAATGTTGTCTTCGTTTTGACGCAAACCACATTGATGTGGTATGAAAACCACGAGGACACACTGACCATTTGGGACAATTTTGTCGAAGCACTCAGGGAATGCTTCGGCGACCTAACTGCAAAGAAACAGGCCGAGCAGACACTTGGAAAGAGGGCCCAGGCAGCTGAGGAAACTTGCACGGTCTACCTCGAGGCCATACTCAAGTTGTGCAAGACTATCGACATCTAGATAATTGAAGAAGACCATCTGCTAAATTAGTAGACCATAGAAAGTAGACCATCTGCTAAATTACATTGCAGAAGACGTCTACCACTTCATCAGTGCCAAAGACAACATGAGTTCGGTCTCTGACGTTTTCCGACACTGCCGGACATTCGAGACCCTCAAGACCCGCCGAATTACACCGAAGTTTGGACGGCTCGCTAATGTCACTACAGTGGCTAGTATCGAAGAATCGCCATCTCCAAACCTCCTGTGCGCCATCTGTGAAATTGTTCGCGATGAGATGTCACTATGAGACAGCCGGCTCGGCCTAATGGCTTTCCAGGTGACACGTATGGCCTCAAACCTATGGAGGTGCATGACCATTGATGTCAGCAATTGTAACCGACTTCGCCTGCAGCGACGACCTGTACACCCGCGACCAAGCCCTGATGAGTGCTACCAACAATTTTTTTACCATCAGCGCCGAGACCCTCGCTCTTACTCCAATCGTACATCACACCGACTATCTGAGAACTACATCATCCCAGAACCACCATCTGGATATTCGTCGAGGTTTACCATGCAGGAGCCAGTTGACACGCCCCTTTTTGATCGACCTGTTCCGGTGTGCTACCGGTGTGGTGTCGCTGGCCACATTTCCCGCTACTGCAATCGGCGCGCATTGTTCATAATCCCCCGACAGCATCGAACCGACGCGTCGTCCCTCCCTATATCGACACCTATTGGCCAGAACAGCCTCCCAAACGAAGTGTTCCGCAGCCATTCTCCGACGCTTGACCGTAGTGTGACACCGCCTGCTTCATTTTGTGTGCGACGTTCCCCGTCACCACGGCGCCGATCTCCACCACCCTTGCAGGCAAACTAGCCAGTGCGGCCGATGGAGGTGATGTCGCTGGACAATGTGCGCTGCTACATATTATTCCTCCGTCTGTGCACATGTTAAAGAACAAGGTGAATGTAGCTGTTGAAGGTTTGTTTACAATGGCCTTAGTAGACACTGACGTTGCTATTTCGGTCATGAGTTTAGATTTTAGGAACCTTTTGAAGAACAAAGTCATGTTTATTTTGGACAAAACAACTAATTTTCATAGAGCGAGTGGGGAGTTATTGTGTCCAGTTGGTGTGTGCGGTGTTAAAGTTTCTTTGGGAGGCACAATATTTCCGACGGAGTGTACAGTACTGCCCCGATCTATGCACGACGTAATCTTGGGAATTGACTTCCAACTTATGAGCGGCGCTACAGTTGATTACCGAAAGGGAGCGCTATTTGTTAGTGGTTCTCTTCCTCGTGAACTTTTGGAAGAGACGCCAAATTATGAAGATGTCTTGTGTGTGTAATGAAGTCATCCTACCGCCACATTCTGCAGTGGGCGTCCAGGTGTCCTGCTGCTGTGCTATCAACGACTCTTTTGAGGCTACTGTGGCGCTTCTTAATTTACAGTGCGCAAAGAAAAATGTGTTAGTGCTGCATTGTTTGGTGTGCGTGAAAAAGGGCAGTTCCGGACAGTGGACTATAAATTGCTCACCAGAAGCAGTTGTTTTTTCACCAGGCTCTAAACTAACTTCGTGTAACGTAACTCTCCCGCATTATGTGTCTCGTTGCTCCTTTCCTTGATAATCCCGCTACTAACTCAACTGCTGACCAGAGGCTTCTTCCTATGATCAGCGCATCGTTGAACACCTCACAACGACAGATATTCAAGAACCTCTTATTCCAACACGGTCGGTTTATGATTTCGCACAGTCCGAAGGCTCGCAACGTTTTCCGCTGTCGCGCATGCCATAGGTTGACGCGGCATCTGCCAATCCGATCCGCCAGAAGCTGTACCGCGTAGTTCTGTCAGAGCGCCAGTGGATCACCGAGCAAGTTTAAAGACATGTTGAACAGGGGCGTGACTCAGGAGGCATCGAGTCCTTGGGCTGCCCCCATGATATTGGTCAAAAAAAAAGGACGGAACATGGAGGTTCTGCATCGACTGCCGTTGCCTCAACTCCATCACTAAAAACGATGTGTATTCTTTCCCAAGCGTCGACGCTGCCTTAGATTGCCTTTTCTCTGCGTTCTATTTCTCTTCGGTAGATTTGCGATTGGGGAATTGGCAGATTCCGATGGACCCTGCCGACAAGGAAAAACTGCATTCGTAATGCCGGATGGTCTATCTGAATTTATTCGCCCGGCGTCGCTTCCTTATAGCCATCCCACGACCCAAATACCATAAGATATCTATGGCTACGGCACAGGGCTCTATATACAAGTCGTCCACTGACCAATCCCGCTCCCCATTGCCAAAAGCAAAACGGGTCACTAAGATGACAATAAGAAATATCACTTATTTACATAAATAAAATATTCACTTTCCTTTAAAAAATGATGATCGTGCATGCATGTCTCAACAGCCGCCAACAGGTAATCAAGAATCGTCTGACTACAGGCTGCGTATAGCGGTTAAGCGCCGCCCTTATCAGTTCTGCTTTCAGCATCACGACTCGCCACCTATGTTTTACCAGTGAGATGGTGCCTCTAAAGCACATGCAAACACGCTTTAAATATCTTTTTATGATTTCAAAGTACATTTATGATTTAGTTCCTTCTTGAAAAAAGGCGTGCAGTACCTAGAAACGATTGCGATAGTATAGAGTAGTTCAAAGCGTATGCATTCTTAAAATACCGCAATATCTTAGCATGTCAGTCAACTCAGGAGGCCGGCGCCAGACGGAAGGGGGACGAATATAACCACATGAAAATAATTTTGCCTGAATCCTTTTTTTTTTTTTTCGATTCATCAAGCGCGTATGTATGTAACCGTTTCTTTACACTTGCCGTGCTCTTTCAAACACTGAAAAGTAGGCGACATCATTTTCAAACTGCCTTTTTCAGACGCCACGATACCTTCGTGTTGGGAAGCCGGATATGCCCTTAACAGGCTCTCTATAAGCTAGCGTTTCATCAATTCGCAAAAGCTGCTCGCAACGTTCGGTCTATTGACGATTTTAGTTTCGATGCCTGAGCGCAGCCATCTTAGTTTGATGGTGGCGCCCCGTATGAGACAAACTGGAAAGGTCCGCTCCAGCTTCTCTTCGCGCCAATCTTGGGCTGTGCTGTGCATGTTGTTGCTGGAATGCGGCAGTGTAAAGGCGCTGTTTCGTGGTGCTCGTGAAGGCTATCTGACACCTTTGTGATATTTTGTGTTTTATTTGAGCGCGCCAGCAAAACCGTGTACCATTCGTTTGACATGGTGGCAACTGTTGGAAACAGCACTAGTGGCCGGGGCGACTGTGAAGGACTGCGCTCAGAGTTAACTGTGAAGATATATCTGTTGTGTCTTTAACGGTAGACGTATTTTAAATTATATATTTATTCCCCTCCCCCCCAATTATAACTGTACACACAAATACAGAGCGAATGAACCGTACGGGTAGCTACCGAACGCGGAATACCGACACTACGAAGGATGCCTTCCAGTCATTGCCGCATTGATTTAATGTGAAGAGCCACCCAGTTTTTTTCATGTATTTCCTGTCGGCAATCCATAATTGTAGACGATATTGCGCTGCTTTTATTTCGCATTAAAGGCACGGGCATCATTCATCGCGGTTACACCTCTAACCGCTGCTATTGCTTACAGAGCTTGACGAATGCGTGCGTGTCTGTGGTGCGCCGGAGACCGAGTGCGGAAAGCATACAATCGAGCTTTCCTGTTTCAAGAACGTATACTTTTAAAGCACGGTTCAAGAGCAGCACATAAAAGAAGCAGTGTCTTAAGTGCCATCCGCCGACGTTTTTATGCAGCCTTGGTACGTACATTCAGCGGCGCAGCAACATCTTATCCCCGTCCCATTGTAGCAGCATCGTTTGCACGACGCATTTTTGTGCAAAATGTCGAAGAACGTGCGGCCTCAGATGCACCATGAACAAAGGCGACAAATTCGCAGCACATACAGCAGCACTTACGAAAGTGGCGCGGCGGACGACGGCACTGTTGCCGAGCGCTACTCCCTAGTTGTCGCTTAGCCTAAATTTTTTCGCATCGAAGGCATATCCGACAGCGCTTTGTAATTGCTCCTCGCTAGAGTAATTGGCCCCCTGTGGAACTGTCTTACTGCCGATTCCATTGTATCACTATAAGGAAGAGGTAAATTACGGTAACGCCTTAGCAGCGGAGCCAGCGCGCAAACGATGAGCCGCGCGCTGCTCTTAAAAATCTTGCTGTGTTACAATTATCAATAACACGGTAAAGATCAGACCCGCAAGAATACATATATATATATATATATATATATATATATATATATATATATATATATATATATATATATATATATATATATGCAGATAAATGAAGGGGAAATGAGGATGAGGGTGCTCGTTATAATACATGAAGGAAAGAAGCCAACAGTCGGCGATGCCAAGGAAAGCATTGGGGATTATGTTGTATGTTTTTTTTTTTAATTTTTACTTGGATAATCACAGAAAGGAGTAATGTAATCTGCTTAGGGAAAATATAATGAAATAGATATATATATATATATATATATATAAATATATATATATATATATATATATATATATATATATATATATATATATATATATATATATATATATAATAGAGCGAAGGGTACGCTTCATTTAAAGAAACATTTTATTAGACATAGACCACACCAGGGTCCCTACCCAGGTGTGGTCTATGTCCAAATGCTTAAAAAGCCGCAACACTATCCAAGAAGATTCACTCTTGAGAAAGATCGGTCTCCGATCGAAACGTCGAGTCTAATAAAATATTTCTTTAAATGAAGCGTACCCTTCGCTCTATTATTTTTTAAGCCAAGTACGTTAAATGTTCTCGCATCCTATATATATATATATATATATATATATATATATATATATATATATATATATATATATATATATATATATATATATATATATATATATATATTGTCCTGAGCCTAGAAGAGTGCCGAAGTCCGAAAGTGGTCCGAGCAGCGGTCTGAACGCGGTTCCAGGCAACCAACTTCGTCGTCTACGCCAACTAGCCACTGATTGTCTCCGCTTCGTCGTCGACTATAGCTTGTATCCCTGCCCCCCTCCTCTGTAGCGTCGATTCGATGCGACGCGGTGCTACCAGGAAGAAGTTAGCGAAAGGGTGACGTCACTGCATAGGTGACGTCACTGATACGGCGAACAATCTCGTAAAGGCCGAAGTATCGGTGTAGTAACCTTTCAGATAGGCCGCGATGACGAACAGGTGTCCACACTCAGACAACGTCGCCCGGCTCGTAAGTGACGATTCTTCGGCTGAGATTATACCGAGCAGCGTCATTCGCCTGTTGTCGGTGGATTCTGAGGCGTGCTTGTTGCCGCGCTTCCTCAGCACGCTGAATAAAGATGTCGGCGTCAAGTTCGGCGTCAGAGCCGCAAGAAGGACCAACTGGCATCATGGCATCCAACGGCGTGCTCACTTGGCGACTGAAGACAAGCTGGAACGGGGTCAGTCGCGTCGTCTCTTGAGTGGCGGTATTGTACGCGAAAGTTATATAGGCAAAACTCGCATCCTAGGTGCGATGTTCTGCGTCCACATACATAGAAATTATGTCGCTGAGGGTGCGATTGAGGCGCTCCAGCAGCCCGTTGGTCTGAGGGTGATACGCCGTCGCAAGTCGATGGCTAGTGTGAGTCAGAGTCACGACCAACCGGATTACGCGAGCCGTAAAAGCTGTTCCGCGGTCAGTGATTATTACAGCGGGGGCGCCATGACGTAGGACAATGTTATGAACGAAATAATGAGCAACTTCGGCTCCAGTACCTTTAACAAGGAACGCGGTCTCTGCGTACCGTGTTAGGTAGTCTGTCGCGACGACTACTCAACGGTTGCCAGACGAAGGTTTCGGAAAAGGACCGAGAAGATCCATGACCACTTAATGGAAAGGGGTCTTCGGCGGAGCAATAGGCTGAAGAAATCCAGCGGCTTTCAGAGGCGGAGACTTCCGACGTTGGCAGTCACGGCATGAGCGTGCATAGGCCCGCACCGATGGAAGTAACCTGGGCTAATAATACTTTTGACGAATTCGTGCAAGTGTGCGGCTCACCCCCAGGTGGCCGGTGGTGGGTTCATCATGAAAGGCACTCAGTATATCTCGGCGCAACTCGGAGGGCACAAGGAGAAACGTTTCTTCACTGTTAGCAATGTGTCGCTTGTAGAGCACGTTACCACTCAGAGTGAACGTTTGAAGCCCACGATGAAAAACACTGGGAATACGGGCGTCGACGCCCAGCAGATAGTTGACGAGTGACGCTAACGCGGGGTCCATTCTCTGCAGCTGCGCCATTTGGGTTGTACTATAGCCCCCAGAAAGGGAAAATCATCGGCCGTTTCTTCTGGGCATATGGCGATGGGCGAGCGCGACAGACAGTCAGCATCCTGATGCTTCCGTCCTGATTTGTATACGACTGTTACGTCATACTCTTGTAATCTAAGGCTCCATCTATCCAATCGTCCTGAGGGGTCTCTGAGGCTCGCTAGCCAGCATAATGAATGGTGGTCGCTTATAACGCGGAAAGGTCGGCATTAGTGTTATGGTCGGAACTTGGTGAGGGCCCATATTACCGCCAGACATTACTTCTCAGTTGTTGAATAGTTGGTTTTGGAGCGGGTAAGTGTTCGGCTCGCGTAAGCGATGACCCGTTCTGCACCGCCTTGCCACTGAATTAGTACTGCACCAAACCCAACGTTGCTGGCATCAGTGTGAATGTCAGTAGCGCCGTTTTCGTCAAAATGGCCTAGTATTGTGGGATTATGTAGGCGGCTGCGAAACTCAAGGAAAAAGCGGCCTCTTGATCACTTCCCCACAGGAACTGCGTGTCATCTCGAGTCAGTGTGGTTAGCGGTTCCGCGATGTGCGAAAAGTCTCGTACAAAGCGTCTGTAATAGGAACACAAACCTAAGAACCGACGAACAGCTTTCTTGTCAGTAGGGTGCAGAAAACCAGAAACGGCAGCTGTCATTTCAGGGTCCGGGCGAACACCTTTTGCGTTGACCACGTGACCAAGAAAGCGAAGTTCCTCAAAGCCGAAGTGACATTTCTCCGGTTTGGTTGTCAGGTTGGCGTCTCGGAGAGCTTTTAACACAAGGCGTAACCTTTCTAGGTGTTGCTCGAAGGTGGTAGAAAATATGAAGACATCGTCCAGGTAAACAAAACCCGACTGCCCCTTGTGGGGCCCTGCACCACGTATCCGTAAGGCCCGTGCGCGCCGCGCATTCGAAGGCCCCGCAACTATCCCAATGCTCCCTGCGCGGTGCCTGTTTCCCTCTCCCCGCTCGTTCGGGGATAACCGGTCCCACGCGAGGGGGCTATAAAGGAAGCCACGCGCCGCCGTCGCTCTCTCTTGGTCTCTGCCTCTTCGTTCCTGCTTCGCTCCTGCTTCGCGCCTGGAGCTTCTGCACGGAAGACGACCCGCAGGCTGCAGCCCCCCGGATGACGACCTAGCACCGACTTCGACGATCCCTGGGAGATAAAAGATGTTTGTTATACGGCCCACTGTGTGTTTGTCGCACGCATCCATCGGGCAGATGAATCGCCCACAACTGGCGCCCAACATGGGGCTGAATTAGCACCCATGTGGACGATTTCTCTGCCAACGTGGCAGCGCACGGCAACACGACGGGCCGGTTCTTTGTATGTTAGGCGCGACGCCATTTTGAGTTTAATGCTAGCGTGTGTGCATATGAGGGGGAGTGTAGTATATGAGGCGGAGTGTAGTATAGTGGTGCTTGTACAGTGTTTTAATTTTGTTTTGGGCTAGGTGTGTGTTTTTTAGTGTCAGGCGGTTTGTGTTTAAATTTTTTTTGTGCATATGTTAGTTGTTTGAAGTGTTTAGCCTTTGTGAATAGCCTCCTGACGCGGGCTAGGTGGCAGTCGTGCGTGTGCAGCAGTTCTGCGGCTCTCTGCCGGCCTTAGTTGTTGAGTGCAATGCCTCCGAGAAAAGACGTGCCAGATAGGGCCGTCGCTTCGGACGCCAGTGCGTCCGGAAGTGAGGTGAGGGACGCAGTATAGTCTGCGCAGGTTACCGATGCGGCCGCCCTGATGAGGCAGATGAACGAAATGTTGTTGGTGTTCACCCGTCAGCTCGGTTCGGTGGCTGGCGCCAACTAAGCCACAGCTGCGGCGACAGTCTCGCGTCTGCGGATAAATGTAGAGGTTTCCTCCTTTTCCGGCTACACGGACGTGAAGTCAGTCCACGAGTTTGCAAGAACTCGAGGATTATCAGACGGCACTTGGTTCCCCAGTCGACGCGGTGTTAGCGCAGGTAATCCCCGTGGCACTTGTTGAAAGCGCGGCGCAATGGAGACGCTGTCAGCCGGACTTCCAGTCGATGGCAGACTTCACAGATCGCTTCCGCGCCGAGTTCTTGCAGCCCGATTACGAACGCCGGATGCTTGAGGAGCTAGCGTTGCGCACACAGCACCCAGAGGAGAGCCTCCTAGAGTATGTACGCGCAATGCAGGAGCTCTACAAGAGGGCAGATCCCACGGCAACCGATCTAGAACAGGTCACGCGCGTGATGAGGCAATGCCATCCGCGCTTCAGGCCGTATTTGCGGGGACGTGGTTTTGCAAACCTCGAGGCCCTAGCACAGGAAGCGAATGTAGTACAGGCGGATTTACTCGCTGAATTGCGCTACCAGCCACCCCCCAGGCCAGCCGAATTGCTAGAGCCGCGATGCGCCTGGGCCAGAGGCCAAGACTCCGTGCCGCGCGCCAGAGGCGCAGACGTAATGACGGTAGGGCAGGAAAGGCCAGCGGAAGGCTCCGCGATTCCTCGCGCTCTTGACCCGTATGCGTTCGAGCAGCGGCATTGAGCTGGGCTCGCCAGCGACGTCCGCACAGGCGCGGAGAGAGGGGAAAGACGTCCCCAGCCGCTTCGTGGAACGCGGCATCCCCCGACCGCGCGGCAGGGGACCGATCGGCTTTGCTGGAATTGCAACCAGCCGGGCCACGTGGCACGAGAGTGTCAAGTAAGGCGTATGCAGGGAAACGCGGACCGCCGGCGGCCATAACTGGTAACACCAGCCTGTCGCCGTCGGCGGGAGAATTTCGTGGTAGCCACGGCGGAAAATGGCAAATGTACTCCCACGCCGCGTCACCGGGTGACCGCCCCGGGGGGCCAGAGGCTTTCGTCCCCCTCGCCTGCAGAGCGCAAGGAATGTTGTCGCGCTCGAGCCCTTTTATGCAAGTGCGGTTAGCTGGTCAAATTTACTCGGCACTCATTGACACGGGCTCAACTCTGTTACTGGTCGGTGATGATGTGTTAGAGGCCTGCCGTAGATGTAACATCCGTGTCAGGCCAGCAGAAACCCCTTTGAGCTTAGCAGCAGGGACGACAAAAGCGGAAGGAGCGGTACGTCTGGTCCTGTGTTTTGACAGCAGGAAGCGGAGGCATCGCTTCGTCTATCTGCCCGGCTTAGCCATACCAGTTATTCTGGGAAGAGATTTTCTTTCGAGCGAAGGCATTGTGCTTGACATGGGGGAGAATGGCTATCGCTACAACCCCTTCACCCCCCTCATTCCCTTTGTTAGCGCACCCAAACAGGAATGCGTCGCTGAGCGAGCGAGCTTTCACGCTTGTGTGGCAGACAGCTCCCTCGCGACACTGAATGGTAGCCCATTAGAAGCAATTATCGCGTCCTTCTCAGGAACCGGTAGTGAGCGCCGAAGGCTAGTGGAAACTTTACTCCCGTTTTCGGATTGTTTCACAGAGAAACCAGGCAGAACCGACTTGCTTCAGCATGAGATCGAAACGGGTGATGCGCGTGCTTTCAGATGTAACCCGCGGCCGTTAAGCGCGCATAAGAGACAGCTTTTTGACAGCGCCCTTGACGAGATGTTAGATACCCGCGCGGTGAGTCCCTCATAAAGTCCCTGGGCGTCCCCAGTGGTTCTAGCGCCTAAGAAAGATGGTTCGGTCAGGCTGTATGTTGATTATCGAAAGCTCAACTCACTGACGCCTACGGTTTCGTACCCTTTCCAGTCGATCGAGGCTGTGATGTACGCGTTAGGAAACGCAAGGTTCTTCACAGTCCTGGATGCAAGCAGAGGGTACCTGCAGATTAAGGTGGCGGAAGGTGATATTCAGAAAACCGCATTCACCTCTCACCGCGGGCTCTTCGAATTTACTCGACTCCCGTTTGGTTTGTCTAATGCACCGAGCACGTTCATGCGATTGATGGACATCGTGCTGGGCGATGCAAGGTTCAACTCCGCGATGGCATACCTCGACGACGTCGTGATATTCTCACAGTCGTTCGAAGAGCATCTCATTCACCTGAATTCCGTTCTTGAAAGAATGAGACGTGCGGGTATAACGATCAACCCAAAGAAAGTGCAGTTGGCATCAAAGAGAGTGAACCTCTTGGGGTTTGTGGTTGATGATGGCACTTTGAGACCGAACGATGACAAACTGCAGGCAATTCTGAACTACCCCTGCCCGACGGACGGGAAAAGCTTGCAGAGCTGTTTGGGAATGGTTGCCTTCTACAGACAATTCATCCCTAGTTGTTCAGAGCTCGCTAGGCCGTTGAACCAGCTGTTGCGGAAACGCTCGAAGTGGGTCTGGGGCAAGGAACAGAACGACGCTTTTGTTTCCTTGGCTCGCGCGATAGCGAACACCGCTAGTTTGTGCCTCCCCGACCGAGAACAAGCCGTTTGTCTTGCAGACAGATGCTAGTGAGGCCGGTGTAGGAGCTGTTTTGTGGCAGCAACACGAGGGCAAGTTGCGCCCTGTTGCGTTCGCTAGCCGCGCGCTCACATCGGCGGAGCGGAATTCCTCCGTGACCGAAAAGGAATGCCTGGCGATAATGTTCGCATTGTCAAAGTTCGACATGTACCTAGACGGAGGGGTTTTCACCGTGCAGACAGATCACCGGGCGCTTTCGTGGTTAAAGAGGCTGAAAAACCCCGCAGGCAGACTCGCGAGATGGGCGCTGACGTTGCAACGTTACGCGTACGCCATTGAGTACCGCCGGGGCAGCATGAATAAGGTGGCCGATGCGTTATCGCGCGCACCGTTGAAGGCTGGCAGAAGCGCAGAAGAGGCGCAGACCAGCTTTGCTGAAAGCGGCGTCGCCGCTAGTGGAGAGGAGGAGAGGGCGGACCCGAGTGTCGCGCCCTGCGTAGTTAAAGAGAGAAAGAAGACGGACAGAGTTGCCGCGCGGTGCTGCGAGAGAGAGAAGGCGCAGCAGCTGGTGGCGGCGACTACTCGCCTGCCAAGAAGCGAGGCAGAGAGAAATCGGTCATGGGGAGTAGCGGTCAGTAGGGAAGAGCTAATTGGGGCCCAGAAAGCAGACGGTATATGCCAGCGGGTGCTTACAGAGCTTGCGAGTAGTGCAGCTTACACCGGGAACGCTGAGGGCAAGTACGGCGCGTATCTGCTGGGCGATGACGGCTTACTGCTCCGCTACATCCCCAACTTGATGAGGAAGAGACGATTGCATCCCCCTTCCGAGTCGTGGTCCCGAGGAAATTGCGGAAACGATTCCTCCAGTACTTCCATGACTCAGCGCTGGCAGGCCATGGCAGCGGCAGTAAGACTTACGATAAGTTATGCCGTGTCGCGACCTGGCCAGGTATGAGAAAAGGATGTGCTGGGTTACGCCCGTACATGTCCTGTTTGCCAGGTAGCCAAGCCTCAGGCGGGGAAACCCGCTGGCATGATGAAGAAGGTAGTTAACAACTATCCGTGGCAGGTGGTCGCGTGCGATATCATGGGACCCCTCCCTCGCTCCGCGCGCGGACACCAATATATCCTGGTAATAACGGACCACTATTCCAAGTGGGTTGAGGCTTTCCCCCTTATGAAGCTTGTGTCAGAACGGATTTGGGAGAAACTGTTGGAGACATTCATTCGTTTCGGTTTCCCTTCTGACCTGATTACAGACAATGCCTCGTACTTCACAAGCAAAGTCTTTGTTGATTCCTGTCGGGCGCTTCAAATCCGCCACAGGAAAACGAGTCCCTACCACGCTCAGAGCAATATAACCGAGAGAGTGAATCGGAATGTTAAGAGTATGCTGGTCGCGACGACCGAGCAGCACAGAGACTGGGACGCACGGCTGTCCGAACTGGCTTTCGCCACTAGAACAACCGTGAAGAGGTCGGTGGGTATGACACCTGCCTTCTTGAATTTTGGGAAAGAGATCACTTTTCCGCTAGAGAACGTCCTACTTGACGCGGCGGGGCCCGCGCCCCCTCCGCTTACGCAGTACGCGGCAAAGCTCCGCGAGCGCCTTGTGGCAGCGCAGCGCGCGGCTCGTGAAAACCTCGATGTCGCGCGCATGGAGCAAGCGGATCCGTACAACAAAGGTCGTCGTCACGTCGTTTTCAACACGGGCGACTTGGTACTAAAATGAACGCACCCGCTTAGTAACGCAGCGCGTGGTTTTGCCGCTGTCGCTAGCGCACAAGTGGGTTGGACCGTTCGAAGTTACGGCACGGACTACGCCACTCACCTACCAGCTGCGGTTGTTGACGAGCGGTGAAACCGCTGGTTCGGTGCATGTCGCAGACTTGAAAGCTTACCACCTTCGCAAGGACGATAACTGCGAAGCGGGGGAAGCTCAAAGCAATGCAGCGCTATCCCCCAAAGTAAGGCGTACAGGTAGCAATCCGGGTTGCAACCGACGCTATAACCTAAGGCCAAGGTAGTGCACTACTTTGTCTAACGTCTTTGCTTCTTTCAGAATGCATTCTGATAAGATTTTGCAGCAGCCAGATGAACCACCGTCGCTGGGGCGGGAAACCGCACCCAGCGCATGGTTCAAGGAGGGGCCACTTAAACAGGGGGTACCTCCCTAGTTTGTAGTGGTTTGTGGCCCATCATTGTGACAAGCGCGGCCATGCTGGCCGTCTTCAATGAATCTGGATTGGAGCCTACTGCCCAGGCCTGGAGTACGGGCCTCAGGAAGCCAGGTGTGCCCGGGGCGGAAACGCCTGCTGCAATGTGCATCCAGCACGGCGACACGTGGAAAGTGGTCAACAATGTAGAGCAGCAGATCAGGGCCGCTGCCAGGCGTATCCGGGGCCGAGCCCAGCTGCGCTGTGACCCCGAGGATGTGGCCGCCGCCGGAGAGGGACCAGCCGGAACAGGTGGCAGAACGTGGCGAGGTCCAGCGTCGTCTTGAAGAGCTTCTTCCACGGTGCACAAATGTGGACACTCCGCGACGTCTTGGAAGAAGATCACCGTGCCGTTGACGAGGTGCCGCCTCTGAAGTCGCCGAGTTTTTCCTGCGTGCGATAGTTTTGCGTCATGGTGCTCCTCGTATTCTCATTAGCGACTGTGGAAAGACATTTCTTTCTCATGTCCTTGAGGAAGTACTGCGCGCAGCCAACACCGTCCATAAGACTTCTTCTAGCTACCACCCTCAAACCAACGGACTCATCGAGCGGTTTCATTGCACTTTGTCCGACATGATATCCATGTATATCGCTCCTGATCACCGGAACTGGGACAACGTTTTACCTTTCGTCACCTACGCCTACAATTCCGCTGTTCAGCGCACTACTGGTTATAGCCCTTTCTTTTTAGTTTATGGCCGTCAACCATCGACATTATTCGACGCTACTTTCTTCTCTGCTCCCTCTACGTCTGAGTCTCTGGGCGATGAGTTTGCCACTCGTATGGCCCAGTGTCGCCAACTTGCCCGTTTGAACACTGAAGATGCTCAACAAGAACGCAAAGCCCTGTATGATCAACGCCATCGAACTCCCTCCTTTTAGCCCGGTGTTGAAGTTCTCCTGTGGACACCAATCCGCATTCCTGACCTGTGTGAGAAGTTCCTCCATCGTTACATTGGCCCTTATACAGTACTCCAACAAACGTCTCCGGTGAACTATCGCGTTATTCCCTCGCACACCGTCGCACATCAACTTCGTCGCTCCGAAGAGATCGTCCACGTCTCGCGCATGAAGCCTTATGCCCGTCGTCCCTCATCCCTGTAATCAGCGACCAGGGTGGTCGCTCTCTTGTCGGGGGGGATTTGTGTGAGCGCAACGCGTGAACTTTCACCTCTTTCATCTGTATAGATCCATCATCATCATCATCAACGCTGACTGCTGCTCGGAGCGTCGCGCGCTGTGTGCCAGCTGGGTCTGGAATAGAACAGACGTTTTGTGCAAGTGCTGTCCCATATATATATATATATATATATATATATATATATATATATATATATATATATATATATATATATATATATATAGTAAATAGGCGTACTTGGTTGTTATACACAAGTGAAAAATTGCTTCATACTGTTTCCAAGTTTATTTGGAGTTGACGTTTCGACAGGAGCCCTGCCTTTCTCAAGACTGAGGGTACATGGTTCTTGTTTGTCTTCTTATAGTGTTGGCAAGAGGTGATAGAAACATAACATGGGCACGTACAGGTGAACCAGCTGCGCACGCACAACACACGCATACACACACACGCGCGGAGAGCAGGGTAGGCACGAAGGGTCATCCACCCTGGAGTCGGATGTATACAATACAGGCAGCGGCGGAACAACCTCGTGAGAAAAAAAGAGAAAAAGAAAAAAGAAGAGGTGGGGGACGGTGTTTGCTGCTGATGGTATAGCTGCAGCAAACACCGTCTTATAACTTATAAATAAATAAATAGTTGCCCTAATACTTTATAAGTTTAGGACAATGATGGGATGAGCAAAAACATTGGGACAATGTCTTCTATACCAGCCCTGCAGGTTGAATGCTAAGCTCTTATATTACTGTCCCTTAACAGTTTTCGTTTCCCTCCGGTTGTTTTCTCCCCCCTTTTTTTTCTTTTTCGCTTCTTTGAGGCCCTCCATATCCCAATTCTCCCGAAAACCTCCTTCATATTTGGCTCTCACATCTTTTAGCGAAAACCTCAAAGTATGCCACCACTCTACTGTCCCCCAGATTTTTTTTTTATTTTCTTCCTTTGAGGTTCGTTCTCATCGCAAGTTGCTTACCGCTCTAAGCAGGCTGGAACTTCACTCGCCGCTGACAGGTTCTTCGCAATGTCCACCCGGTTGGTGTTTTTTTCATTCTGTTGGGCCTGCGGATCCAAGCAAGGAAGGGGAGGATAACAGATACAGTGAAAAGAGGATAGGGAGAGGGAGGACAAAAGGGGAAATAAAAAATATTCAAAGCGAACCCGTTGACCATTCATAGTCGGCCACTTCTCGCAAAAACCTCCTTCACGTTTGGCGCTCCCATGTTTTAGTGAGAACCACAAATTTGTCACCATCTTCAGCAAACACTGTCTCCCACCTCTTCTTTTTTTTTCTTCTTTTTCTCTCCTTTTTTAGGTAGTTCCGCGGCGCCTTTATTGTATACAGCTGACTCCAGGGTGGATGACTCTTTGTACCTACCCTGCTCTCCGTGCGTGTGTGTGTATGTGTGTGTTGTGCGTGCGCAGCTGGTTCACCTGTATGTGCCCATATTCTGTTTGTATCACCTCTTGCCAACGCTATAAGAGGACAAAAAAGAAACGTGTACCCTCAGTCTTGAGAAAGGCAGGACTCCTGCCGAAACATCGACTCCAAACAAGCTCGGAAACAGTATGAAGCAATTTGTCACTTGTATATATATATTGTACCAAGCCTGAACAGGAAAAACAGAAGATAGGGGAAAAGGCGTTGAAAAATACGCGGAGACTCTCGTGTCGGCCCAGCCGTTGACCAGCAGAGCTCTCTGCCCTCTGGCCCTTTTGTTGAGCGCTCCGACGTCACACCCCCGTCGTAACAAATTGGTGGTCAGGTGCGGTGTACGACTACCATCACGACGCCTCCTCAACCGCTGGAGCTTCGCCGGAGCCGTAGCCTCGCTGGTCTCCCGCCCGTATCAGTAAGCCTGCAACAGACTATCGACCAGTGCCGAATATCAACACGAGAGCATCTGTCCCGTCTGGCGAAGTGCCGCCGACCACTACGAATGCGACGCTACTGTTTCTTGAGCATCGTTTTTTGCCGATCAAGCAGGGGAAGATGTTGATGACTGGATCACTCATTATGAGCGTGCGAGCCGCTACAACCGCTGGGATTCGGTGGCTAAACTCTATAATGTTGTCTTTGTTTTGACGCAAACCGCGTTGATGTGGAATGAGAACCACGAGGACACCCTGACCACTTGGAACAGTTTTGTCGAAGCACTCAGGGAATGCTTCGTTGACCTAACTGCGGAGAGGAAACAGGCCGACCTAACTGCAAAGAAGAAACAGAGCGTTAATTGAGTGCTACCTAGAAAACCTCATGGAAATTGTTGTTTAACACCACACTTCATCAACTTTAATACATCTTTATTTTTGGGGTTCCACATAAGAGCATTTTAGGCACCGTAGTATTTACTAACTATAATAACCACTTATATTAGAAGTCCTCACCGGTGATTTTAAGGATAGGGATCTGTTATAATATGGAAACCAATTTTTCGAATATTCGCAAGAATTGTAGGGAAAACATTGTTTAACGGTAAATGGTAGGAAAACTAATGAAATCACCTTCCGACCAAAGACGGAACACGCAATGACGTTTGATCTTATGATGAGTGGCGCACGAAATAATGTTGTTTACAGTATAAAATGGCTAGGGATGGTGCACGCGTAAATCATCCGCTTGACAAACATATAAACAATGTTCGCAAAAAAAAAGTTTACTCAGTGGTCTTCTGAATCGACTTAGATATACACTTCCTTCAAAAATAAAGACGCTTATGCATAACACATACTTACTCCCTATTATTACCTAATGCATGAGTGTGGGGGGTACCACCACAAATCAGAAACACAAGCAACTAGTTTCACAGAAACATGTCAGAATGATTGCAAATATAACATGTCTCCCATGCGTTTTGTTATTTTCAGTAATCTGGTGTTTGTTCTAATATGATTGCACCGTTCAAATTAGTATGTTCATAAAAATGATGTTAGACAAATAATCAAATAATGCTGGCAGCCTTCAGCCTACAGCAGTACACACTTGTGTACAATACACGATCTCTCTTGCCCTGGCTTCTACCATTATTCCGCACCTCATACTTTAAACGGTCCTTGTCCTATAACATCAAAAATTTTCTTGAAATACTACCAGCAAATAACATATGAACAAAAGTCGCTTCACGGAATCAGATTTTATCACGCATTTTCATTTTGCTGCGAAAGCAACACTGCGCTAGTCCCTGAGCCATTTCGCCCAGCTCTGGAAAGGCCAAGCTGCTCATGCCCAAGAAGCGGGTTACGTCACAGGGTGCGCCGCTGGCACGCTAGTGCTGCCATCACCGCCGTGCGCTCTCCATCGCTTTGCCGATAATAACCCTGTCTCTGTCTCCCTCTCTGATACGCAGTAGCGATTGCGCATAAGAATCTGCGTGGTTTTTGGTGTTTTTACGCGTCTATGGCTACCGCCACGTAGCAGTCAGTAAACAGCCAACCATGGAGTAGAAAAGTAAAGCGGGTGCTGAATGGCGTAGAGAGCCGTAAAGCTTATAGCTCTTCAGATCTCGATGTGGTTGCTTGGTAGAAGGCCCGGTGTATCGTAGCCTTCCACTACGGCCCCTCTATTTCCCTGTTTTCTTTCACTCCCGTCTTGCTCCCTTCTATTACGGCGTGGCACATGTTTCCGCGGAGAATTGTGACAGATACTACCCCTTTTCTATCCCTTAAATCGATTTCAAACGCCGCTGATGCCTTCTGTGCTAATGCCTCCTAGATATATGGGTCTGCTTTTGTTTGCTGTTTTGTGCGGCATTTTAGGAAGCGGCAAAAGAAAGGCGCCACATGGACGCCTGGATCGGATGCTTGGCGGGTCAGCCACAGAGAAACATACGTAAGTATGTTTCTCTATGGGTCAGCTTCGCATATGCATATGTTGTTGTTGTTATGAACTTTATTTTTCAACCGATGTAGGAGGCCCCCTACTCCCCGCCCCCGGCAAGCAGGCCTACGGGACGGAGGCCGGGGCCTCCGCGACTAAAGACAGGCGAAGCGACAGTGTTTCTTCGCGGCTTCAGCCGCCAGGCGGACAGCTTGCTGCTGGCTGGCGGGCGACTCGCTCCGCAGTAGCAGTTCCCAGGCTTCTCTACTATTTATGTTTTCCTTGGCGCCAGGGGAATCAAGGCATTGTCAGATTATGTGATGCAGAGTACCCCTTTTTATATGCATAAATCGCTAGATGACGTCATGACCTGCCGGGACGGTGCATCGCGCGCCCCTGGTCGAGCACTACCAGCATTTTATTGAAGGATTATTATTATTATCATGAACGTTCACCGGCGTTCTATAATCAGTTTACAAGAAAAGGAAAGGCGCAGTATCAATTACGCGCGGAATCCCGCTATCATCATCACGGCAGACAAGGGGACTTATGAAGAGAGTTACACGATCCGGGCCGTGGCGCAGTTGGTGAAACGCTGGGCTGGGTATCCAAGGGATGGAGGTTTGATTCCCGGTAGACCAAGATGGAATGCGAACAAAACGGTTCTATAATCACCATGTCTAGCCACTTCAATGAAACCAGCAGCTTCGACTATAGCGAAAATATTAGGCCTAGCCATAGCAAAACAGCAAGCGTAGCGATGAAGATGTTGCTTTCGCAATCCTCCAGGTTTAACTACAGCAAACAAAGTGGCGTCCGTGTGCTGTGCGATGTCAGCGGACGTTAAAGATTCCCAGGTGGTCGAAACCACTGTGCTGTGCGATGTCAGCGCACGTTAAAGATCCCCAGGTGGTCGAAACCACTCCGTAGTCGTCCACTACGGCTCCCCTGTCTCTCTTTCCACTTTCACTCCAACCTTCATCCCTTCCCTTTCGGCCTGGTCCAGGTGTCCACATAACAACTGCGACAGATACTGCGCCTTTCCCTTCCTGTGAACCAATTATTAATATAACGACAGCAAGCCACAACCAATTTTTAGAGTCTGTTGTTGTGGCACTCTAAATATGTTTTGTGTATTTTAAGTGCGTCTTGTCGTTGCCTGTGCTTTTTGTGTTGTACTTTTTGCGGATAACCATGATAGCTTTACATGATCCCAGCCAACTAGCCCGACAACAACTCTTGTTAAGTATGTTGTTATATTTTATTGGAGATTTTTAGTTGGGCTTGGGAAGAAATCGGCATGAGCCAGACATGAAGTGCCAAGAGAGGATAACGGATGGTCGCGTAGGGTAACAAATTGGATTCCAAGGGAAGGAAAGCGTAGCAGGGGGCGGCAGAAAGTTAGGGGTGCGGATGAGGTCAAGAAGTTCGCAGGGGTCAAGTGGATGCAGCTAGCACAGAACCGGGTTAAGTGGAGAAATATGGAAGAGGCCTTCGCCCTGCAGTGGGTATAGTCAAGCTGATGATGATGAGTTGGGCGCACGCAGCGACAATACGGGTAACAAATGCGCATGCGCAGATTCGTAAGGAACGCGTCTTGTCTTGTTGGTGCACGCACGCATAAATCCCGGCGTATGGCTATAGTGCTCTCTGTCTAAATGGTGGCGTTATTTTCTACTACACTCACTGTCGCCCACATGACAAGGTATCAGCTACAAATATCTCTAGTTTTTTATATATGTTCGTGCATTTCAAGCTGTTAGGCCTATCTGTGAGCTTTATATCTGGTTGACATAGCAGCGACATCCATTGTCAGGCTTAAGCTCCGTATAGCTTTGGCTCGTGGCGTGTGGCTTCTTGGACGTTTTCATTTTGTTCACTTTTTGCCACTTCTAATTAAAAACGTTGGTAACGCGACTGGTATTCTCATCAGTATTTGCAGTTTAAAGATATTTTTTTCAAACCAGCGCGTATCTGCTTTCACGTATTGCAACTAGACAGCGCCACAGTGCGCACCGCTTGTGGCGGACGCTGCGGCACGGCCAACTAGAGGTGTCGTGGTCGCAACATTTGCAGCGCACGCAACGCAGTGAGCGATGTGTACGGACATTAGAGAGTTTTAGTACTGCGTAGTGAGCGCTGCGTACGCACATCCCACGTACTTTGCGGAACGCTACGGCATCGTCGCGTACATGCTAGAGAAAGAGTAGGGCGCAAGCACATACGTGCGCAGGGATCCGAAAGCTAACGGGGCAAGTGGATGGATGGATGGATGGATGGATGGATGGATGGATGGATGGATGGATGGATGGATGGACGGACGGACGGACGGACGGACGGATGGATAAATGGATGGATGGATGGATGGATGGATGGATGGAAGGATGGGTGGATGGATGGATGGATGGATGGATGGATGGATAGGTGGGTGGGTGGGTGGGTGGGCGGGTGGGTGGATGGATGGGTGGGTGGGTGGGTGGATGGATGGATGGATGGAAGAATGGAATATAGGAGCGTCCAATTTGAAACGGGGTGGTAGCAGTAGCTATCATGCTCATTTTTCTCCCTATATCTTAACTATTGATTTGGATTGGTTAACTAAACAATCATTCTATATAATAAATTTTTGTTTCTACATTACTAACACTACATTACTAAAATTAACAGTGCAACGGCCTGTGTAGCGCCATCTCGTAGCCATCCAAAAACTGAATTTTCTAACGCAAGGACGCCTGCTTCTTGGTTTTTCCGACAAGCGAGAGATGGAACCCATGGTGCAAAGGTGCAAGAAGAGTTTAGCTCGGCAAACAATACCCAAACAATGCAGCTAGCACAGAACCATACAAACAATGCAGCTAGCACAGAACCGGGTTAAGTGGAGAAATATGGAAGAGGCCTTCGCCCTGCAGTGGGTATAGTCAAGCTGATGATGATGAGTTGGGCGTACGCAGCGACAATACGGGTAACAAATGCGCATGCGCAGATTCGTAAGGAACGCGTCTTGTCTTGCTGGTGCACGCACGCATAAATCCCGGCGTATGGCTATAGTGCTCTCTGTCTAAATGGTGGCGTTATTTTCTACTACACTCACTGTCGCCCACATGACAAGGTATCAGCTACAAATATCTCTAGTTTTTTATATATGTTCGTGCATTTCAAGCTGTTAGGCCTATCTGTAAGCTTTATATCTGGTTGACATAGCAGCGACATCCATTGTCAGGCTTAAGCTCCGTATAGCTTTGGCTCGTGGCGTGTGGCTTCTTGGACGTTTTCATTTTTGTTCACTTTTTGCCACTTCTAATTAAAAAAGTTGGTAACGCGACTGGTATTCTCATCAGTAATTGCAGTTTAAAGATATTTTTTTCAAACCAGCGCGTATCTGCTTTCACGTATTGCAACTAGACAGCGCCACAGTGCGCACCGCTTGTGGCGGACGCTGCGGCACGGCCAACTAGAGGTGTCGTGGTCGCAACATTTGCAACGCACGCAACGCAGTGAGCGATGTGTACGGACATTAGAGAGTTTTAGTACTGCGTAGTGAGCGCTGCGTACGCACATCCCACGTACTTTGCGGAACGCTACGGCATCGTCGCGTACATGCTAGAGAAAGAGTAGGGCGCAAGCACATACGTGCGCAGGGGTCCGAAAGCTAACGCGGCAAGTGGATGGATGGATGGATAGATGGATGGATGGATGGATGGATGGATGGATGGATGGATGGATGGATGGATGGATGGATGGATGGATGGATGGATGGATGGATGGACGGACGGACGGACGGACGGACGGACGGACGGACGGACGGATAAATGGATGGATGGATGGATGGATGGGTGGGTAGGTTTTGGGTGGGTGGGCGGGTGGGTGGATGGGTGGGTGGGTGGGTGGGTGGATGGATGGATGGATGGATGGATGGATGGATGGATGGATGGAATAATGGAATATAGGAGCGTCCAATTTGAAACGGGGTGGTAGCAGTAGCTATCATGCTCATTTTTCTCCCTATATCTTAACTATTGATTTGGATTGGTTAACTAAACAATCATTCTATATAATAAATTTTTGTTTCTACATTACTAACACTACATTACTAAAATTAACAGTGCAACGGCCTGTGTAGCGCCATCTCGTAGCCATCCAAAAACTGAATTTTCTAACGCAAGGACGCCTGCTTCTTGGTTTTTCCGACAAGCGAGAGATGGAACCCATGGTGCAAAGGTGCAAGATGAGTTTAGCTCGGCAAACAATACCCCCCGGGCTTACATGGAATCACCCAGGCCGAACCCCTTCCCAAGAGATAAGTCCCGTAAATGACGGGCATAAACGCCAGGAACCGCGCTTGTACCAGTTTACGTCCGGTCATCGTCGAGTTCCAAAACGAATCCTGACAGCTCTCCGTGGCGTGTGGCGGACTTGTCAACTACTGCCACTGCTTTGGTCGCGTTGTGGGTCGCTCCCGCGTGTTCGGGCAGGCGGGATCACGACACCCGTGGTACATTTCCATGACGTGCCCCCCTATGATTCGTCGTTGTTGCAGAGGATGAGGATATAATGAATAACTTTGAGCGAATCGGGACGCAACTCCCTGCAAACTTAGTAGAAAGAAAAAGTTAGCAATACGACCTCGCAGAAAACGTAAATCCGTTGAAACAAACCGTTTTTTTCGAGAGAAACAATGTCATGTCAAAACAGTTTTCTGAGTTCACAGTGCGCCTATGATGTCATCATTCAGTACAAATGAAACTATGAACCTCAGAGAACACACTGCGAAATTACACGAAGTCTCATTAGAGAAGCGGAGTATATTTAAAATGCCACGAAACGTATGCCGTAAAACTCGGAAGCATGGCCCATGGAAACATATGCAAATAAAACTTACCAAAATATTTTTCCGGTTTAGGCCAGCACCAATGAACACGGCATATGGTTAAAAGTTAGCGAATGTTTTGAATAAAACGTATGTCAAAATATGCTACGGCTTTTTTTGGAGCCAAACAATGTTTAACGCGCCACGATGAACCTGCGTTGTAAAGACCTACATACGCGTGAAACCTAGCTGTCCGCTCTTCCGAGGGCTTCAACGTTCCCTCTTAAATGTGTCCACTCAAACGACAGAAGCTTTTAAGCTGGAGGTAGTCATCACTCGGCACGAAAAACGAACCGTGCACAGCAGCAGACGACCAGCAGTCCGTCTGCTCACACGAATGTCGTTCGCGGTCGGCGGCGTCGTCTGCGATGGAATAGATTGTCGGCTGCGCAGCCGTCTACTACAATGGACCGTTCCCTTCCGAAGTTTAAAAATGCTTTTTGAATGTAGTTTTGTCTATGGGCTGCTTATTTGAATGACAGGTATTAGTAAAATTTAGTACATACGGCAGCTGTATACGAGAAGCTTCCGCGATTGGGAGAATCACCCAGCGTATAGCGAGCGTGTATGCGATATGTGCGGCTTCACAACACAAATTTTAGGGTTGTTTATAGACAGATTACCCGCGCAATGAGTTAGCATACTTTGTTACACATTGATTCAAAGCACTCGCCAACTTTTAATGATAGGCAGCCGCCATTGATACTTTACGAAACGAGAAAGATACAGCGGTAAGTTGGTTTACATGTTTTCTAAGGGTCCTACCAACTCGTACCCCTATAAGTATCGCAGTCTTATATAGGTATTCCGCCTTTGAAACGGCATTTCATATTTTCACAGTCTGTTCTAAGATGTTTGTACTTGCTCAATACCAAAAAAGAAAACATCATAGGTGCTTCGTGAAGACATAAAACGGCTTTGAAATCTTTCGCTTCCACATCTTTTCATGGGTGGTAGGCCTATACATTTCACCCCCAGTCTGCGGCAGAGTCGCAAGCGCCCTTTTGCTTGTAAACACGGCGTTTGTCTAAGGCCACGGGAAACTTGGTACTTACTGCTTCAGCTTTCAGCGACCCTGGCGAACACCTGCTAGAAGTTGGACCGTTCGCGCAGTGCATCCATATAAAACAAATTGTGCGTCGCATAAGGCACAATTTGAAATTCGGGCCCTCTACTTCGGAGCAAAAAATTAATTAGACGTTTTCACTTCTCGCGAAACGCCCAGTCATCTGCAATAAAAAGAAAAAAAGAACGGCGTGTTTTCTGCTTATCATGCGCGGACATATAGCCAAACGTGTCTGTCGAGCTTTCTCATACACGAGAGCAACACACAGACGGATCAGGGAACGCACGCAGATGTAGGGCATTCTGCGTATGCAAGCAACGTATACGCAGTACGCAAGAATCGTGCTGCGTATGACGCATGCGCAGTAATCAACACGCATACAGCCTACGTAAGCAAGGGTCCTGCGTATGCTTACATACGCAGTACTAAAACTCTCCATTTACTGCTTACGCCAAACAAAAAGTCTCTATTATGTGAATTTTGTGTGTAGCATACGCAGTGAAAATTATGTGGTTTTCCCCTTTTTCCCTTTTTATTGGAATTCCATTTGTCACTATAGCCGTGTGTTTGCGAACACACGGTTTTCGACTGCTCCTTGGGGCGGTGCGTGCTAATTTAAGCTGCAGCATACAGCCTTTTAGCCAGTGTCTCATCTTTCTATTGCAGTGTGTGTGAGAGAAAAATAAACTTTCAAATAGAATTAGTGTAGTCAAGCGTTTCACGAAGCGTGGCTCGAAGCCATCTGACATGTTATGATGTAGTAAGTTCAACAATATGTGTTGAATTACCTCACAAGGTTTTTCCTTTTCCTTGTGAACAGCATATGATGACTGTTGCTGGTAATCATAGCCGTTTGTCAGCAGTTAATCAAAATAGGCACTTTTTTAAAGACCCCTGCAGAACAGATTTATTGGCACGACATTTACCTGGACAATACAAGATAATATAATTGCCATACTGTCTAAAGGTAGACTTGAGCCCTAGTACTAAATATTTGTATAAACCAGAAATTGCATAGATAATTAGTTCTGTTCTATGGTTAAGGCTTATTCCCAAATCTCCTTCGCTGTTTAGCGTGCGCTTCTGTTCACAGCCGGCCGATGCAGCGAAATTGGCAACTAAATTCCTTTTTAGCAGCACAACTATTAGTTGCAAGCCATTGCTGATGTACGAGCGTGGGTTAATAATTTTTTCCTCTGCCTTTCATGTCCATACCTATTTAGCATCTGCCTTCACAAGAATGATTCCAGTCCTATTACAGTTCTTATGAATTAACCGTCCGCAGTGGCTATAAATTCCCGCTTGCATCGCTCTTCTTCCTTAATCCTCCACTGCAAAATAGCTACAAACATAAATTCAAACCAAATAAATTTTCCATAGTTCCCTCTAACATTTATCTGCCTCATCCGTACCTGCTTGGGAGTTTCGCATACACAACTCTTCCACGTGGCTGAACAATGCCATGGAATTTCCGCCGCAAACAGGCGCATCGTTGGACGTTGCGAGAGAGATCGTAAAGCTGCAGAACAGCTGCGATACGCGGTCGTGTCGCCCGTTTTCTGTCTGCGGGAATTTCTGTTGGCCGTTAGGCGCATAGCAGCCACTGGTATCACATGCTATCAAGCTTTACTTTGACACCGCACACCGAGAAAAACGGAGGCCGAAGAAGAGGTACAAAGATGGTGCCCCGAGCTAAGTTATCTTTCAGATTTCCCAACCATTTCTGAGCTCGAAGAAGCGGTTGCCCTGAAAAAAGAACCTGCTCCTTTCAGTGTCATCAGAAAATGGCCAGTGTAAACTACGCACACAACCCCTCCCTACTTGAGCATTGCAAACGTGAAGATCAAACGAGCGAAATGGCAAACGCTCCGCGACTGTTCTTGCTCACAAAACTTCTGTAATCTTCGCTGCCTGTTCAGGTAAGTTCGGTTGGTCATCTAGTTGGCCGCACTCCGGCATACTCGAAAGTTATATCTTTGCGAGTCACAAATATGGGCAAGTGAGAGAATCGTCTTACCTTGCTTTCAGGAGCTGCGACCTTGATTGCCCTCGGTGTCAGCAGCAACGGTTTCATTATTCATCAGGTCGAATCCGATCTGCTTCCTCATGGCGGCTTCCAGTGTCGGGGAGAAGGCGCAACCCATTTATCCTCAGGACTGTTGCTGGACGATACCATTGGCAGCGATGTGCGCTGCATTCCTCTTCAGCATGGCGCAATCAAGCACGGGTTATTTGTATGTGCTCTTTATGGACAAGTTTGGCATCAACCGTGAATTGGCATCGTGGCCCGAAAGCATTATTCTGCTCACGCAGAATCTAGGTGGTAAGTAATTTTCCACTTGCTGATGAAAACATAAACCCGCTAGCTACTCTTCAAATTCCTCGCTTATATTTTCATTGTAGGACGGGCTTAATGCATCTACGCAGGTTACACAGATGCTAATATTTAGTCGTTTTACATACGGCATCAAAGAACGTTTAGTCAGCGCTCATGGCACTAGAAAAACAGTAATAGTAATAAGGTACCATTCAACTCACGGCATCAGCTACGCACACGTGAGTGCAGAAAGCAGATGGTTTGCGATATGTCTCCACAATAGTTCCCATTGGTTGCGACGCTACTCATAACCAACAGTAATAATTGCCGGTCTAATCCGTGCTATGCAAAGATTATTCCATAGCACGGATGTATGAGTGCTGGCCTACGCTTTTTTGGCACGAACAAAATGCAGATTGTGAATAAAGGTAGTTTTAATTAAGAGTGTGCTCCTGTGCTGTCCAACGTAAGAGCTATAGTACCGGCGTGTGCTAATTGAGTTAACGCAGACTTCATGCCGTTTATATCGACATGTGCAAATTCGCATTTAATAATAAATTAAGACTGGTGGTGGAATAATAAAAATAACCACCGCTCATAGTATCTCAGCCACATAGTTGGCAGTTGACAAGTGAGAAATGCAAACGGAAAACGTGGTCGTTTCAATACAAGAACCTAATTTGAGGAGCATACGGCTACTTTATTGACGTCAATAGCGCGATTGAAACAGACTTTTGGCGTGCTTGCGGCGCCATGCGGCGACACTGTTCCTGCAACGGCATTCCTTGATGCAGGGCTAGAAGTGTTCACACACTAACGGTCTATTATCTTCGTTATATCGTTGGTGGAGGCAGTGATAATTCAAAAGACTATTCACAGTTTTTACTTCTTTGCCTGACATTATGTTGAAGTGTCACTTACGATAATGACACATGAAAATGTCTGAAACTCCTGCTATAGTAACATTTCTATGTCGGGATATCCATCTGCCTTATTGGACTTAACCATGACGGGCAACGAAAGTTGAAAATGTAGCCGGTAAATAGATTCGTGCATCGAAAACACTTAGAAATGTGATTAGAACACTCCGTTCTCGTCTATGGAATGGTCATAAATAAGTCAGACATAACCACACTGCAAAAACCAGGTTCGATTTAGGACATAGCAAGCTGAATCTTTACTCATGACATATATTTCTGAAGACACTTTTTTCTATTGAGCTTAAAAACTTTTTAACAAATACTTGATTGCTTTAGTTATGTGATGTTAGGAAGATAGTGGGAGACCGGAAAGCGTGGCGTGACATGGTCCATAGGGTCACGAAGAGTCGGACACGACTGAACGACTGAACTGAACTGAACTGATTGCTTTGGCTTGAAATGTGCGCTCTTATAGACCATACCGGGAATCAAGGGATTAAAGAAGGGCTGTATTTGGTACAGATGTATAACAAAACGTAAAGCTCACGCTTACTCTCATTAAACGAGGAGGCTTATGCAGGAATGGTTCTTTCGGAATGGTGAGCAGGAGTGTAATTGTAGCAAAAAATTAGTGTTCCTGTTATTCTATGATGCACGATCAAATTAATATCCTACAGAGAATGCATTCGATGGCTGGCAGCTCGAAAAGGGACAAACGTCAAAGATTAATTGCGCTGGGCAGGCGGGTATTAGATTCCGGCCCACTTACCTCTAAGAACCTCAGGGGTCTACTTTCCTGACGCGGCTAGAGGCGGATTCTATGCATTCATGCTCTCAACTTCATTTATACGACCATCGTAACTTATTGTTTACTGGGTGCTTGGTTCGAGATTATCACTGGAGTACAAAGGCAGTGCAGTGCTTAATCACTAAGCTGGCGTGAAATATCCTCCTGCTTTTTTCCTGTGAAAGTTGGCAGAAAGAGGCAGCAGGAGACGCCCTTCCATATATAACCACAATCATTGACCACATTGCGGCTCTTCGTTATGGCTGCCATTCGCATCAGCGTTCCCATGTCAAACACAGCCTGCTGGTCGCAGCGTCTTGGCGAAATATTGTAATCATTTGTAATAATTTCGCGACCTTATTTTTTTGTTTCTCGGATGTTATCAGCAGCGGGGTCAGATAATTTTAAACGTTCGTTGATTACGGACTTCTAGGTGCCCGGTCATATGTTGTATCTGAGAATGAGAAACTCTGTAGGGCTTAATCAAGTAGCCAAAGTAGACGTCAATCACCTTTTGCCTGCAGCTTCATGGAGTAGTGCATATTGCCTATTCTTTTAACGCATATGTAACCAATGTGACATCACACATAAGACCTGCTATACTTAGTATAAGAGGAGCATGGAATAAATACACATAAGCGCCTGCGTAAATACACCGCAATAAACGAATTTCAGAGAAGCTGCAGTTTAAATTGTTCCTGTGGCGTGGTCGTTGGTGTAATTGCAAAGTACTGATTGCGTGTTCGTAGCTGTGAACGCTTATCTCAAGTCTGCAATGCAAGCCAAACCCAAGCGTAGCCTCCTAATATTATTCTCAGAATAGCTAAATGCTACTAATCGAGAATCTATATATCTCCCAATAAAGCTGCCGCAACGTCAATACTGCATTTGCTTTAAAGACCCACGCTATGATGATGACGCTGCCTCCTCCTAGTGCGCCACTTCGGCCTGTCTACGTATATTCACTGGAACAGCAGAATAGCGCTACCACCCGGCTTTATGGTCTATTTGTACTTACCTAAAATGTAGCTCCAGACGTCCGTACATTGGACATATTCGTCAGTGTTGTCCACTGCGAAAAGGCGTGCGGAAACTCCTTTGTTCATCATGGTTCGCTGCTGCTGGAATGTTGGAAGCTGTGTTCGTTCCACAAAAGCTTTTCTTTTAAGCTCTGTTGTCTGATCGTCTTGGCAGCGAGAATGAATAAAAAACAGGCTTCATAAATTGAAAATGCTCGTTTTGCAATATGATAAAGGCGCACTTCTGAGACGCAGTGAGCGTCAGCCTGGATTAATCCATATCAGAATAGCATAAACATTGATATACAGCCTCCCGTTGAGAGTTCTGCAGCTTCACTGCATGTTCTTCTTAATGTATAGGTGGTCAGGCGCCGCACCTTTTCCCTACTGCACGCTACTCGTAAAGCTGCACACATGTAACGATTTCCCGCAAACTTCTGTTACACGACATCAAGGCAAGTGCTACAGCTGGTTGACGAAAGGAGAGTCTTTCTAAATGGCATTTGCTCGAGCATGTCGCATATATTTCCAAAAGCAAAACATGATGCTGCTGCTGAGGAATTTCGGTAGCAAAACCCACTTGAGGCTAGTCGACAAGTCATTACTAAGAAGGAAGCCCAAGAGTGAGAAGTACACTCGGGCTTCATCTATTGTAATACATAAGGAACCTAGTTATGATTCCAGACAATGCTGAAGCGTCACCTTGTAGGAACCCTTGCTCCTTTTTAGGATTTCTTCGTTTTTTCTGCTTTTACCAAGACAAAGGTTCAGAACATGCTGCACGTTATTTTTGCAAGCGTTTCCAATGCTCCACATAGTGTCGGGAATATCTGGGCCTATTCGGTGTCCAGCAGCATTTCTCCTGAAAAAAGGCTGTAGTGTAGAACCCACATGTTTCTGCTAGTTTGCTGTCAGTGGAAAAAAAAAGCAGTGATTCATATACCGAAGGAGCGAGAAACAAAAATAAGAGGTGGCCACCGAGCCACGAACTGAGTTTAATGTGAAATAAAGGTTTGTGGTTTTGTGGGTTTGTGGGGTTTAACGTCCCAAAGCGACTAAGGCGACGTAACTAGCGGAAAAGGGGAAAAGACAAAAAGACATCAAAATACTTAGGAAATTAATGGTAGTAAAACTCGCACGCAACCCAGAGACTTGCTCATGAAGAGCAAGGCAAATCAATCAGAACAAAAGCAAGCGTCTTTCAAGATCGGAACCTTTTTCTCGGAACGGCTTACTCCCTCTTGACGGCCACTTTGTGTGCTATAACAGCTATAAAGGTTCTGCTTCAAGGTTTACAATTCGAAAATGCAGAAAACATCTGCTGCAGTGCATGCGCATTGTTTCTAGCCAATCCTGTTACTGGTATGCCTGTGCCGCGGTGCCGTCTCACGATAGCATTGACCTCGTAACAGTGACCTCGCAGTCATGCCAGCAGGTGCACGTTTTCCTCTAGGCCTGGAAGCATTGCATACATCGGAAAAGCGTTCCAGAATTACAAGGACACCAAGAGATAAATCAAGTACGAGCTACAAAATATACAGATTCTAGGCACATAGCCTTTCATAGCAACAGCTGCAGATGTTTCTCATTATCCCGAAGGGCAGGTTGTGTAGCAACCACAAGGAAAATAATTCAAGCCTTGCTGCATTTTCCAAAAGAGTATGCAGCGACGACGTCTGATGAAGAATGTCCTTGTCGCATACACCAAATCTAGTGGTAGCGACTGTTCACGGTTGTTTTTGACCGGCTTTACTAGTGTGTTCTTTTTCTTCTCCACCTAAACCTCTTAGGCTCGCAGTAACGCTGCGGCACACGTTCGCAATAAACCTGCATGCCACGAGACCTGGAGGCGGCGGTTCTCCTTGAGTTGACCGCGTATGCTCCTGCTCTGTTGGCTGAGAACACCAACTGCACTTGTTTTCGCCCTGTTGTATTTAGAAGCAACTTCATAAGCATAGAAACTAAGACTTGTATAAGGTGCTGGTGCTGTTTGGTTTGGGAATATGCTGTATGCTCATTTCTGCCCCACGCGAACAGAAAAATATTGCTTAAAAGCGAAAGATGATACCCATATTGAGCTCCAGCCTAATCCTCCGCCCCTGTAGTGCGCAAAATACGAACGAATCAAGGGGTCACTGATGCCATACAATTCTTTACTGCATTGATCGTTTAGAAAGGACAATGTAATCTTCAAGATGAGCGATTACTATGTACAAGAAAAGATAAAATGTCGCAGTCGGCATCAGAGCCTATGGCCGGCGAGTCAAGTTTAGGAAATGTGCAGGTATTTATTTAATTAATAATAAAGGCCACGCCCTTAAAGAAATGGGTTTGCGAGCCATGGTCTCGCCCGGAGAGTAACAAATCCAGTCTTTTTTCAAAACACCGGTTTATTCCGGATAAACGAAAAAGCAGTCAATAAAAAGAAACAACATCGAGCGCTACTGCGCCGGAAACATACCTTTCATGCGCGTGGCAATAGAACAACAAAGATGAAGCAAAAGGAGGGCCAGGGCTTTTCCGCGGCGAGACACGCAAATACGACTAAGCCATTCCTGCCGGCCCTGCTTCCGTCTTCTCGCAGATCTTTGTGTGGTCGTTTGTGCACATTCGGCTGGTCCTGAATGCACGCTGGCCGCCCCACGCTAGTCTGCCGGGCAAAAAGCAACGAGCCTTGCTTTAGACGCGCTTATTTACTTTCGCTTCCCCGCCTATACCATTCCACATGCGCACTAGGCCTGCTCGCGCAAACACGAATGCAAACAGAAAAAAGCGCGCGCGCTTTGAGACAATAACAATGGCCGCAGTGCCCCCAAATGAACAGAGGCACGCGCTTTGAGACAATAACAATGGCCGCAGTGCCCCCATATGAACAGAGGCAGTGTGGTTGGCGCGTAAGCTATCAGCTGCTGGTGCTCCCCTGAATATTGTGATCTTCTATGGCTTCAAGCACATGCACAAGGTGCGAGAAATACCGCGGCGGCCCGACTTCTGAACGCCGATTTCAGTCAGTGATGGCCAGCATGTTTTACTTTCTCCACACTAAGCCAATATAGCCCCTTCAAAGCGGCAACAATTTCTGCTTTTCGTTGCCATCGTAAATCCTTGCCTGCTAAATGTTACAGGTAATACAATAAAATGCAATCACTTTGCATCTTCATCTTCCTGGCCACTTATATGTCATCTTCAATCGTCGTGCTATTTTTCAGTATTCCTCACCGCCTGCTTGTTATCGTTGTACCAACTTGTTCACTCTTCCCCTTTGACTAACCTTTTCTTTCCCAAGTCCTGGATTATATAAACCGCTGTATATTCTTGTACGCTGTTTTTATCCAAAAATAAATTTTTAACTTCAACTTCAACTTCAACACATGAACGTTCAACGTGTGTTTTACCAACAGTGTCGTTCAGAGTACGTGAACAGCTGCTGAAGCATGTAAATGAGTATAATCTATCAGTATCCGGCGTTTCGCCATCCTAAGTGTGCACAAACGAAATTCTTAAAATTGTTGAAATATATTCGGCTATGTTTAACTCTTACTGGCTGGCAACAGTGGAGTGTTTTTTTTTGCGTTCGGGGTTTTCTTCGCGTTTTTTTTCTTGTTCTGATGGATGATTACCGAACTATTTCTTGTACTCAGCAAACCTCTCGTATGTTTCTGGTTCGTTTGGTGCCTTGAATGACACTTAACGTGGCAATGTTTTATTTATCGCAGTGCATTTTATGACAGGCGATGAAAATAAAAGAGCCCAAAGTGCAGAAATTTGTTCACGAGAGCCACAACTCAAAACATGGTAAACATGTCCCGCTGAGCTCTCCTTTAATGTCATTGCCTTGCTTCAAAAATATGAAATTTATTTAGGCATAACAAACAAGATTGCTGCGATTTTTGTGCTGGATCCTTCATTTGGTTGAAATCATTCTTCTTCGTCTTCTCCTCCTGCTCCTCCTCCTCCTGTTTCTCTTCCTTTCAACATACGGAACACGGTGCCACGGCGCAACGCCGACGGCTTGAAAACTTAGCGCAGTGTAGTTTTCGCTACGAAATTATGAATTTACTTGGTGAAAGCATTTTCTCTCGATTTGAGACTGCAACTGCCCAGTAGTGTGATCTTGACAAGACTAGATACCCACGAAATAATGGCTAGTTGCCGAGGCGCCGGGTGAATCTGAGGTTTCTGAGAGTGTGTCCAAAGATATATTGAAAAAGGAAGTGTCATGCCTCACTGGAGCCATAAATAATTCCCCCAAGAGCAAATGTCCGCTACAATATAAACTGACCACAAAAGTGGGCATTCGCGGTTGCAAAAAGAAAAAAAAAACGCCTCTTTATAGAAAGCTGTCTTCTTAGTCACGAAGAAGTTCGCCGCTAATAGCTAAAATTGTGAAGTGCTGCCTTTTTCAGCCGATAATATTTAGTGGTTCATATATTGCATCAGTTCAGTTCAGTTGTTCATAAGTGTCCGACTCTTCATGACCCTATGGACAATGTCACGCCACACTATCCGGTCTCTTACTATCTTCCTAACATCACATAACTTCATCTGCAGCGCCTCGAGGATGCCATCTAGCCATCACGTTCGCTGCCTACTCCTTCTCCGGTGACCCTCAACCTTTCCCAACATCAAATCTTTCTCCAGCTACTCCTCTCTTCTCACGAGATGACCAAAGTAGCTGAGCTTTAACTTTACAATTCGACCCTCCAATGAGCAGTCAGGGTTTATGATCGACAATATAGACGGATTTGATCTTCTGGCAGTCCAAGGAACTCTCAAGAGTCTTCGCCAGCACCACAATTCAAACGCGTCAATTCTTCGGCAGTCAGCCTTTTTCACAGTCCAACTCTCGCATCCATACATCACAACTGGAAAGACCATAGCACGAGTTATACGGATCTTGGTTGGCGGACTAATGTCTCTGCTCTTTACTAGGCGGTCAAGGCTAACCATGGCTCTTTTTCCCAGAAGCAGGCGTCTCCTAATTTCATGGCTGCAGTCTCCTTCCGGAGTAATCTTGGAGCCCAAGGAGAGAAAATCTGTCACAGCTTCCAGTTCTTGTCCCTTGATGCTCCAGGACTTGATAGGCAAGACGCCATAACCTTTGTCTTTTTAATCTTCAGTATAAGCCCAAACTTCTCATTCTCTTCTTGTACGAGCATCGGAAGTCTCTTGAGTTCCACTTCACTTTCTGCCAATAAAGTGGTATCATCCGCATATCTAAGGTTGTTGATACGTTTTCCAGCAATCTTCACTCTATCTGAAGACTCGTCCAGGCCGGCCTTTATTATGATGCACTCTGCATATAGGTTAAATAGGCAGGGCGACAGTATGCAGCCTTGTCTCACTCCTTTCTCAATCGGAAACCAATCAGTAAGACCATGCCCAGTTCTGACTGTGGCCTCTTGCCTTTCATACAGGTTCCTGAGAAAACAGATGCGGTGAATATGAACTACCATATCTTGTAGAGCATGCCACAATCTGCTGTGATCTACTCAGTCAAACGCTCGCGCATAATCAATGAAGCAGAAGTAGATGGGTTTCTGGAATTTTCTTGCTTTTTCCATGGTCCAGCGAAGTTTGGCCATCTGGTCTCTAGTTCCTCTGCTCTTGCGAAACCCAGCTTGCACGTCCGGAAGCTCCCGTCCACATACTGCTGTAGCCTACCTTGGAGGATTTTCAACATCGCCTTGCTAGAATGCGATATAAGCGCGATCGTGCGGTAGTTGCAACAATATTTGGTACTGCCTTTCCTTGGAATGGGGATGTAAACTAACCTCCTCCAATCCTGTGGCCAGTGCAGGGTTGTCCAAATTTTCTTACATAATGTATGCAGAATGTTGACAGTGTCATGGTTGAGGCTTTGAAGTGACTCAGCTGGAATGCCATCAATTCTGCTAGCATTTTTTTAGCAAGGCTGACTAAGGCCCATTCAACTTCACTTATCAGGATGCCCGGCTCGAGATCAGTAATCACAACCGTCTTATGTTGGGTTTGCACATCCGAGTCCTTCTTGTGCAGTTCTTCTGTGTATTCCTGCTACCTCTTCTTAATCTCTGAGGCTTCAGTGAGGTTCTTGCCTTGTTTCTCCGTTATTACGCCCAGCTTAGCACAGAGGCTTCCTTTGATATTTTTGATTGTCTTATACAGAGCTCTTGTGTTCCTTAATTGCCTTTTGTCCTCAACTGCTTAGCACTGCATGTTCAGGAAGGCATTCTTATCTCTCCTTTCTATTTTCTGAAAATTCGTATTGAGAACCTTGTATCTTACTCTTTTCCCCATAAATTTGACCATCCTCCTTTCCTCCGCTATTTGTAAAGCCTCTTCAGATAACCAGTTTGCTTTCTTGCATTTCTTTTGCTTTGGAACTACCTTAGTAGCAACTTCTTGTATTATATCACGAACATCAGTGCACATCTCTTCAGGCTTTCTGTCTTCTAGATCTAATTCTTGAAACCGATTCCTCACTTCCAGAGCATATTCTGATGGAATTTGATCCAGATTATACCTGAAAGGCCTTCTAGTTTTCTGCTTTTTCCACAATCGAAGCTTAATTTTAGCAACAAGGAGCGGTTGATCGGGGCCACAATCGGCCCCAGGCCATGTTTTTACTGCTTTTATAGCGCTTTCCATCTCTTCCGGCAAAGAACATAATCGATCTGATTCCTGCACAGACCGGCCGGTGAAGTCCATGTGCACAGGCGCCTCTTGTGCTGTTGAAAAAGAGTATTGGCTATGGTCAGGTTGCTCTCTTGATAAAACTCTACTAGCC
The DNA here is from genome assembly GCF_055883805.1 of Amblyomma maculatum. Taxonomy (NCBI): domain Eukaryota; kingdom Metazoa; phylum Arthropoda; class Arachnida; order Ixodida; family Ixodidae; genus Amblyomma; species Amblyomma maculatum. The sequence continues at coordinate 60,213,458 of NC_139346.1, read as the reverse complement.
TCTGCCCAGCTTTACTCAGCTCACCAAGACCGAACTTGCCTGTAATTTTGGATATTTCTTCACTGCCGACCTTCGCATTCCATTCTCCTATGAGAAAAACGACGTCTGATGATGGACTGCGGTCTAAAAGGCATTGCAGGTCAGCATAAAATCTCTCATCGTCAGCTTCTTCAGCAGTAGTGGTTGGTGCATAGACTTGGATAACTGTTATGTTGAAAGGATGACCTTAGATCCGAATTGAAATCATTCGGTCGTTTTTGGGGTTGTACCGTAGCACCGCTTTCCCCATTCTTCTGTTTACTATGAGAGCGACCCCATTCCTTCTCTTGGATTCGTGCCCACCATAAAATACATAATGGTCGCCGGATTTAAATTCTCCCATTCCGGTCCCCTTGAGCTCGCTGAAACCCAAGTTTGCATAATAAGGGGAAAATTGGAAAGTATTGCAGCCAATCTGTACATATTCTATAAGAAATAGGAAATACGGAATATACGAAATACGCTGCTGTGGCTACTAATAGGACACACTGAGTGATGAGCGTGGCAACCTTGCCGTGAACACTGTACCGCAAACAAAACTGCGGAACTTGTGTTTCGCCTTTTATAACGTGACCGGAAACGAGTAGAATCATTGTCCCGCTCGTTGGGCGTGGCATTGTTACAGTGCCGGATATAAGAGTCATTAGCGGCAAAATTTTGTGTTGCAACTCTGAAATCACGCCATCGAGAACAGCACTGGAAATGAGCAGACACAAGAAGACAGACACGAGCGCTGATTGATGCGTAAGGCAACCCTTGTATGATTCTGTCTCCTTGCGGCCTTTTCCTGGCGGCATTTCGTTTTTTTTTTTCATATGTCATCTGGCCCCGATGTTTTCCGCAACGCACCCATAATAACCTCTGTACGCGAGAATAAAATCCGAGGAGCTAGGAGCAGTAATCACAATGTGATCAATCCCAGTTTCTAAATCTGCAGGTAAGACAATAAAATATGCGAACACACCTGTCACAAGCGCACGCCACACGAAACATGTACTAAAAGCATTAGTGGTGCTCCGCATGTCTCGATCAAGTTATTCGAGACAGGTATAATGCTTAAAGAATTGTAAATTTCAATTGTGAGGCCAGATTACAAAAATGGTCAGAGGAATTTGTGCGCAAACTGCAGGCCGATTGCTGCACATGCACACATGGTGGAAAAATATATATTCTCTGCAATTCTGTCATTGTGCGAAAAGTATTGCCTGAATAACACGGCGAATTAGGGGTCCACAAAAAATAAAAAGTTCCTTGCTAGAAGAATTCTCGTATTATATAAGCACAGCATAGAAAATAATATTGGAGTTTTAGCTATATTCCTATGCTTAACAAATGCATTTAATACGGTAGAGAATAATTTATTACTGATGAAGTTAGCGAAGCTAGGTTTCACGCTTTTATTAATTTTTTTTTTTCAGAATTATTTTGCTCACTGGCTGCAGTGCGCTAAACTAGAGGACCGTTGATGTTAATTTCAAATAATAACATTTGTGTGCCGCAAGGAAGCACACAAGGCCAATACGTCATAACATATAATTTCTGATCTCGGAATGTTGCCGCTGAATGAAAACAACTTTCGCTACCATGATGACAGAGTAATTGCGCTGAAAATTCAGCATTTTCACACGGGACGTCAAAGCTTTCAAGATGGCATATCAGCGGTTGCACAATAGTTCTCCCAGATTGCGATTTTCATAACCATCAAAAATTACCACTAATGTGCTTCAGAAATTCTGATAAGATGCTTTTGTTGAATAGGAACAAATATTTACATACCACTAATTGTACCATATGCTTTTGCGAACATTTACAGTTCGAGTCAGTAGTTAAGTGTTTAGGAATCTTGTTTGACCAGCATTTTTCCTGGAGCCACCTTGCCACGTACGCGTGCGGAAAGCTGAGAGCTGTTGCGGCTATGATTTATTGAATGCGAGGGAAAAGTCATGTCATGATTAGAACTATGTATAGGCTCAGTCGAAAAAACAACTACAGAAATTAAATGTTATGTAGTTCTGTTGCAAACGTCAGAATTTACTATGGATCTGTATATTTCCTGTAGCTTTCTGTTTTTTGCAGTCTTGTTGTACTTTTCTGTTGTAACTACATAAAACTCTAATGTTACTACAGAAAGTTCTGCTTTGACAACAGGTTTCCTCTCAAGAGCAGCACAAACATTTTGTCGTAAATAAAGAACATTTTTTGTAGCTTTTTTCGACTGGGAGGCACTAGCCGAATAAGTTGTTGCCTATGGTGTCACTTTATATGGTACACGTTTTCATTATAAATAACAAACTATTGACCGTGTATTTAAAAGAATTGTCAACATCATAACCTATGAAACCGAATGAGAACAAGCAGACACAAAATAAAGCACTAAATTCGGGGAATGCTTTCAGTACATGAGCTCTTTACGCACACTGTCCTGACCTGAAATTATTATTCAAACGAATTTAAGTATCAGTAAAAAAGATCTATCGTTGCAAAAAACATAGGGATACGGTTAATCGTGGGTACTCACTATGGAAAGAAAGCCAGAATTTATTATGTACCGGGTACGTTTACGAACTAAGTGAAACATTGCATGGATCAAAATCATAAACTAAAAGGCTGACAGACGTAAGGAAGTGGTGTTTAACATTGTCTTGTTAAATGTTATTTTACATATGACTATTTTTGCCTAGTGGGAAACTTGCTGTTATTTTTGTTTGTGTGTGCGTGTTGTTTTCTTTCCCTCTTTCTTGATAATGAATCGTTGCAGAAATTGTAATGATTTATTCCCACTAAAACATGCAACATAGGCTGCCTGGGCTTCTCACAAGCATTGCGTGCTGTTTGATCAGCATACATTTCTGTGTATTCATGTTGGGAAATAAAAGTTGGTATATGATTGATTGATGACAGTCCTAAACACCTGAATGTTTTGTGCGCTGACTTGTCTGAGAACATCATGATTAGACATGGTGAATTTCTTAAGTCGTCTCCTTGACATAGTTGCTATATCTGATAAATCCTTCGCTGTACTTATCTTAAAGAGTTCACAGAGTTGCAGGCAATTGCATATTACTAACCCATGGTTGTAAGCGAAGAGGAACTGTTTTATACTTTCTCAATTTCAAAGAGCATAGGACTAGGTCGCAGAGTGGTCGGACATGAATTTTCACATTTTTAAACGTTTTGGGCTATAAAATACTTGTCGCACTAATGGAAATAATTCAATGTTCTCATACTTCCCGAAATTTTTAGCCAATGCAGAAATCACTTCAATCCATTTCTTTGACTGTCGTGCAGGGTTCTTAGTAACTGTTCTTCAAACGAAGATCCCTGTCTATTATGTGGCCGTGCTGTCAGCCTTTCTCAGCGTCATCGGACTCGTGGGTGCGGCTTTCTCTCCAAACATCCAATGGATGAGCGTTGCACTCGGTGGTATTTACGGTAAGCTCTCTGTGCAGTATTCTGCTACAAGACTGAAACAAATTAATTGGCTAGAGGCATAAGGAAGAAGTGTAAAACAGACAGGATTTGTCAGTAACGTAAGAAAACCCGATTTGAATTATAGTGATACCTGCAATCGATGTAATCGATGCAAATGTAATTATCGATAATACAAACTTGACAACTAAAACCTTCAATGAACCAACGTTTAACCAGTTTCCTTAAAGGCTACTCGAGGGTCGATAATACTATATTTGCAGCCATGTGAAAGCTATCTGCGCCAAATAAAAATATCACAGGTGACTAATGGAGGGCATACGGTATGCACGCGAGGATGCATCGCATTATGGACAGATTATGACTACCAGCTTACTGGTATCGCCTACGAGGAAAGTATACAATAAGGACGCGGGATCGAATCCCGGCCTCGGCGGCAGCTTTTCGGTGGAGGCGAAAAGCAAGGCGTCCGTGTGCTGTGCGATGTCAGCGCACGTTAAAGAACCCCAGGTGGTCGAAATTTCCGGAGTCCTCCACTACGGCGTCTCTCATAGCCTGAGTTGCTTTGGGACGTTAAACCCCACAAACCAACCAACCAACCAATTTTACCTGTACTCACCTATGGGGCTGAAATGTGGAGGCTAACCAAGAGGGTTCTACTTAAGTTGAGGACAGCGCAGAGGGCTATGGAACGAAAAATAGTAGGGGTAACATTAAGAGATAAGAAGCGCACAGAGTGGGTCAAAGAAATAACTTAAGTTACTGGCATTCTAGTGGAAATCAAGAAGAAGAAAAGGGCATGGACAAGACATGTAGTGTGAAGAGAGGGTAACCGATGGTCGCTAAGGGTAACAAACTGGATTCTAAGAGACGGAAAACGTAGCAGGGGACGGCAGAAAGTTAGGTGGGCGGATAAGGTTAGGAAGTTTGCAGGGTTCATATGGATGCAGATAGCACAGAACGGGGTTAATTGGCGAAATATGGGAGAGGCCTTGGCCCTGCAGTGGATATATTCAGGCGGATGATGATGATGATTATGATGATGAACAGGTATGCAGGAAGGACTTATACTTCCATATGATATGATATGATATGATATGATCATGCCATTTCAAATACAAACAAGTAAGAGCGCAATCGGTGATCATTCGTCAATCATTTACAACAGGTTTTGTATTAGTATGCTAGTTATTCTTACGCGATTGCGCATTGATCTCGTTCGGCCAAATTCCCTTCGCCATACCTCAGGATTGAGATGCGCAAGAGAAGTGTCGGAAACTATATGGAATAAAACATCCACGTGGGTTTGCATCCAAACTATGCGGCAGCCGCTCTTAGTGCGGCGTTCAGGGTGACCTCATACCAATTTGCTGTCCACATAACTATAAGGTTGCGATGAGAATTTGAACCAACGAGATAAGTACCTCACATTGAAAACCTTTATTTGTAAGCGGAGGCGTTCGCCGAGACGTCAGGCAGAGGAACCGCCTTCCTACACCCTACCAACGTGAAACAAAATACGTATAACAATTTGCGGGACCAAATGGTTCTGCAAAAAGGCGCTATCGAGTCTGCTTTTCAGGAGAAGCTTGAGCCTCCCCCAACTGTTTAAGCGATGTCACTATCGCACCCACAACTGTTTCCCGTGCTTTAAGGTAACGCCCACTGTAGACTTAATGACCGAGCACCGGCAACCAGCGCACCTCCGACCTGTTACTGACACTCCATGTCACCTGCCAGACTACCTGCCCGAAGGTATGCACATAAACATTCCACGCTGCGAGGCTTTAAACGGAGAGTGAGCAAGGGTTGCGGTATTTGTCATTAGGTGACACAAACCGCCTATATCAAAGTTGAGCTCTTTTTTTCAAACCTGCGAAATTGCATCCCGGGAAATAAGGGCCACGGAATTTGTCATATTTTATTTCCAACCCTAACAGATGTATGTTTGCAATTTCTGGGATGGGCGTACGAACACTGTCGCACATTGCGCATCAGTTGTGCTAGCTGCCATGCAAGCGATTTCTTCAGTCTACCAAGCATCAAAAAGTCGACGCCTACACCGACAGAAATTGTTTATTGCGTAAGCAATACTAAGCGGGGGCAGCTATGGCGTAGCGGTAGAACATGCGCCTCGCAGGCAAGAAAAACGGGGTTCGAATTCCGGTGCCGCGCAATCTCTACCGGATAAAAAAAAAAAAATCCGCGTGTCGATGGAATTGCATAAACAGATTTGGGGTGCAACCAGATGCCGGTGAACACCTCCGGCCACGCACTCCCTCACCGGGACAGGAGGTGGCCTGCTGGTGCAGTAATTAGCCGCAACCTTCAATGATTATTCCTATCAACCACGGCCCTCAGTTACCAGCGGCTGCGGAACTGATCACGACGGCGGTTAGACCTGTGAGCAGTAAGGAGTGGTAAGAATTCCTGTACCTGCTGGACAGGCCGCCAGTGGAAACGTATAATTAGGGACAGCGCAAAGGACGGGACACAGAGACACAAGAAAGCACAAACACAGGGCGCTGACTATCAACTGAGGTTTATTGCAAAAAAGCAGAGATTACATAGCGAAGACACCTGGGAGTTGAACATCGATAAAGATAGTGCTCAGTCAACAGCCGTCAGAAGATAGTCACGTCCCGAAGAAACTGTGGTGAAAAAACATCCCTGAATGTAAAACAAAATAAACAATAGATTAGCAATAAAGGAAGATGACATGGAAAAGCAATGGCGGTAAATACTATAAACCTAAAAATTAAAAATTCGAAATTGTGGTGAAAACAGCCGTCGATGGAACACAAGATAAGTAATGGATTAACAATAATGAGAGATGAAAGGCAACATCGGTAAAATATATAAAACCTAAAAGGTGAAATTCAAGGTGTAGAGGGCCTTCGTGAGAATAAAACACACTAAAGCAAACTGAAGCCGAAGGGCAGAAGCAATTGTCAGCGCCCAAAAGGGTAAAATCGTAAAAATCTTTAAAAGTATAACATTATGAGGAGTAACATGGCTACGGGTGAAGAAACAATTACAACCAGTAAAATTGTAGATACAGCAAAAAGCCAGGCGGTGAACAATAAAACAGTAAGAAAGGAAAGGAAACCATTATAACGCATGCCCGGAGGCGCTTAGAAATTTCAGTTCTTTCTCCGATAATGAGATTGAAGGTGTGCTTACACAGTGGTCCTTGGCGCAGCGGATGTTGATATCTTCAATAATCTCGCTGAGTACGCTGCAGAAGTAGGCGGTCGGATTGTTAGAGAGGATACCGGTAAGCTGTCTAAGGAGGCGAGATATTTGATTAAGAAACGCTGGAGTATGAAAGCTTCAAATCCACCAGACCAGATAGAATTAGCAGAGATATCGAAGCTGATCAATAAGCGCAAAGTGTCCGATATAAGGAAGTATAACATGGGGAAAATTGAGCATGCTGTAGAGAACAGGGGAAGCCTTAAAGCGGAGAAGGAGAAATTGGTCATAGGCAAAAATTAGATGTATGCGCTAAGGGACAAGGCGGGCAACGTCTTTACGAATATGGACAAGATAGTCAAAGTAGTTGAGGAGTCCTATACGGATATCTACAGTAGCCAAATTAGTCAGGCCCATAATGATATTGGCGGTAGGGAAAACAGTCAGACGTTTCACCAGTGACTAAGGACGAGGTTAAGGAAGCAATAAAAACAATGAAAAGTGGAAAGCTGCTGGAGAGGATCAGATAACTATATATTTGTTGAAGGACGGGGGGGACATTGTGCCAGAAAAACTGGGCGCCCTGTATACGCAGTGCCTGGTGTCATGGACGGTGACGGAACAATGGAAGAACTTAAACATTATCCGCATTCATAAGAAAGGGGACGCTAATTACTGTCTGTTACGCATAAGATAATTACTAAGGTAATCGCTAATAGATCAGGACAACCTTAGTCTGCAATCCAGCAAAGGATCAAGCAGGTTTTCGGAAACGGCACTTTATTATCGATCAAATCCAGACCATCAACCAGGTGATAGAAAAATGCTCGGAATATAACCAGCCCTTATACATAGCATTCGTTGATTACGAAAAAGCATTTGATTCAGTTGAAACCTCGGCGGTGATGCAGGCATTGCGAAATCAGGCGGTATAAGACCCGTACGTGAAAGTGCTGGAAGATATATATAGTGGCTGCACAGCAACCATAGTTCTGCATAAAGAAAGTAACAAAATTTCCATAAAGAAAGGTGTTAGGCAATGAGACACAATCTCCCCAGTACTATTCACAGCTTGCTTAGAGGAAGTATTCAGAGACTTAGAATGGGAGCAGTTAAGGATAAGGGTAGATGGAGAATACCTCTGTAATCTGCATCTTGCTGATGGCATTGCCTTGCTAGGCAACTCTGATGATGAACTGTCTGATCTTTGTATAACAAACAGCGATATTCACGGTACAATAGCAGGAGTACTGCTGAGTGACGTCAGTGATCACCTATCAACTTTCTGCTTCATTCAAAGGTCATATAAACAGATCGTCGAACGTACCGATCGACCACAAAATTTCCGGATTATAAGCAAGATAAAAATTGACCATTTTCGTCAACTCGTTTCCTCTATAGACTGGAGCGAATTACTATGCGAGGAGGATCCTAATATTTTGACGACAGATTCTTGGATAAAATAACAAATTTGTATGAATGTGCTTTCCCAGCTGTAGCAACTGCCAAATGCAGAAAAGGAAGGAAGCCTTGGATTACGCAAGACCTGCTTAGACGAATCAATGCACGAAATAGACTTTTCAGCCAGTTTATAAAATCGAAAGATTTGTCAGTCCTAAAAGAGTATAGAAAAATTAGAAATAAGTTAGGTGCTGGTATAAAAAAGTCTAGAATTAACTATTACGCTCAGAAGTTCTCGGATGTTTATTTTGGCTATGGAACGAAAAATGGTAGGGGTAACATTAAGAGATAGAAAGCGTGCAGAGTGGGTCAGAGAAATAACTCAAGTTAACGACATTCTAGTGGAAATTAAGAAGAAGAAATGGACATGGGCAGGACATGTAGTGCGAAGAGAGGATAACCGATGGTCGCTGAGGGTAACAAACTGGATTCCAAGGGAAGGAAAGCGTAGCAGGGGGCGGCAGAAAGTTAGGTGGGCCGATGAGATTAAGAAGTTCGCAGGGGTCAAGTGGATGCAGCTAGCACAGAACCGGGTTAAGTGGAGAGATATGGGAGAGGCCTTCGCCCTGTAGTGGGTATAATCAGGCTGATGATGATGATGATTTTGACACTCAAAAAACCTGGCGTACAGTATAAGATCTTCTACAGAAACCGGAGAAGAACGTACCAACTCAAATGACAATTCAAGGAACTGATCTTAGTGGTAAAGATCTTGCTAATGAGTTTAACAGGCGTTTTTTGGCACTTGGAGCCTTTCGTGCAACAACGTCCAGAAATACTGGACAATACGTAGAATCTAATGTACAACATAGCCTTTTCCTATATCGCACAACTCCTTCACAGGTTAATGACATAATACTTGGCCTCAAAAACAGCTGTTCCTGTGGTTTTGATGGCATTAAGGTAGCACCAATTAAAGCAATTGCTGACTTAATAGTTAACCTACTTTGTCATCTGACAAATCTAATCTTGACAACAGGTGTTTTCCCCGACAAAATGAAGATAGCAAGAGTGGCTGTTTTGTTTAAAGGCGGTGCTGCAAATATCATCAGTAAATACCGACCTATATCAGTTCTCCCGTTGTTTTCCAAATTAGTAGAGAAAGTGATTAATATTAGAATCACTAACTACCTTAATAAACATGAGTTAATCTCTTCTAGCCAATACGGATTTCAAAAAAATAACTCGACTGAATCTGCTTTGCTTAGTATCAAGGAAAAGCTTATCAAAAACATAGAAAATCATCTGTACACATTAGGTGTTTTTCTAGATTTTAGTAAAGCATTCGATTCAATTAAACATGATATACTTCTTAACAAACTGCCATTTTATGGAATACGAGGGGTTCCACTTAAACTATTGCAGAATTACCATTCATGCCGCTCTCAGTATGTTGTTGTCAATGGTTTCACCTCCGAGGTAGGGTCAATTTTAGGACCTACCTTGTTTCTTCTGTACATTAACGACATTGTATCTCTACCAGAAACTCCTCCTATCATCCTTTACGCCGACGATACAAGTGTATTTTTTTCAGCAGAAAACTTAGACTCCTTAATTCCACATATAAATCTATGACTTGAGAATTTATCTGATTGGCTTATTGCAAATGAGCTAGCATTAAATGTTGACAAAACAAAGTATATTGTGTTTACTCCAGTTAACAAGGCTGTTCATATTAGTAATGAAGTGATATTTCAGTCGCGACCACTAGAACGGGTTTCAGAAATCAAATTTTTAGGCGTTCAGTTTCAGGAAAACCTGAGTTGGCCTTGTCATGTTCGCTTCATTAAACGCAGTGTTGCACAATGCATTGGTATGCTCAATCGGTTTCGTTTACTGTTGCCTCGTTATCTCCGGCATCAGCTCTATTTCAGCACTGTTCACTCGCGGCTACATTACTGCCTGCTTGTATGGGGCAGCACTTCGAGGACAAATATGGAAAGCCTCTATATATTACAGAAGAAAGGTGTCCGCTTTATTGAAAATCTATCACGACGTGACTCGACATCAATACATTTTAGGCCAAATCGAATTCTGGACATTGAATCATTATTTAAGCTGCGATTGTCAGAGGTTGCCTTTTCAGATTTTAAAAGCAATCCAGCACTATTCATATTCAAATATACAAAACATGAGCCACATTACGAATTTAGGAAAACCATTTTTATCAAGAACAACTGCCGGACGAATTATGGTAGACAATTATTCAGTTGGCAAATTCCTAACCTCCTGAACCTCTATCCTGACCTGATTGATACCATGAAAACCTGTTCCTCTCTGCCTGCTTCCGGAAACAGGCAAAGATTTTCTTCTTTAGTCATTTTCTTCAGCGAATGCCACGTGAATAAGTTTAAACCAGCTGGCGTGTGTAAGCAATGCAATGTTCGCATATTATACACTGTTTGGAAGATCAAGTTCTTCTGGAATGTCTTTCTTTTCGCTCTGTCAAATTAACGTGTCTGTATGTATTATTTTTTTGGAACAAAGTTTTTTTTTTGTCAAGCAAACCTATCTGTGGGTATTGTTTGTTTTGTAACAAAGGTGTTTTTTTTTCCTATGTATATATTGCAACATGAAATCGTTTGCTGTGTTCTTGCTATGCTCCAAACTTGCTGTGTTCTTGCTGTGTTCCAAACTCTGTCTGCATGAATGCAGGGTGTCTAGGGCCCAGTCAGGTGACCACGCGTGTCACCTTTAGCCCTCTTCACCCAGACAGTTTTGTCTAAATCAAATAAACTCAAACTCAAACTCAAATAATGATTGATGACCTAGACAGGAAAAGTAGAAAGGTAGGTTGAAAATCAAAATGCAGGAGGCTAAGGTAATGTTCAACAGCTACGGAGAGGAGCAGCAGTTTACATTAGGTAGCGAAGTGCTGGAAGTAGTGTACTTAGGAGAGGTAGTAACCGCAGATCCGGACCATGAAAAGGAAATAACAAGAAGAATAAGATTGGGATGGAGCGCATTTGGCAAGGACTCGCAGATTATGACAAGCAGCTTACCGGTATCGCTCAAGAGGAAAGTATACAACAGTTTCATCTGATCTGTACTCACCTAAGGGGTTGAAACGTGGAGGCTAACCAAAAAATTTTTACTCACGTTGAGGACAACCCAGAGGGCTATGGAACGAAAAATGGTAGGGGTAACATTAAGAGATAGGAAGCGTGCGGAGTGGGTGAGAGAAATAACTCAAGTTACTTCTATTCCCTTGCAATGTTCATTGGTGAAACTGGATGGTATCTAACAAAAAGACGTCAGGAACGCAAAATAAATCTAAGGGCCACAAAACACAGGAGGAGTGAAAAACATTATACACAATGGAGGGGCTTCTTAATCTCTTAAAAGTTTGCGAATATTCGCTCACGTACAATACTTGCACTTTATTGCTTACCTTTTGAAGCTCTGTTTTTTCTCGAATAGTTTTTATCGGAATCCTCCTAACATACCGTTGCGCAAAGAATAGGCTACATGAACATAAAGCGGTACTTCAACCGTACGAACGCGCCTTCGTGGCCTACGGGTAGTATGCTTGCCTCGCAATTCAGAGATTCTCAAAGGTTTGACTTCCCTCATGCTCCCATCTGATTGTGTAGCCATGTTGGAAGCTGTCACATGGTTGTATGATGTCGCTCAGGCCTGATAACCAATTAGCGCCTTGTCACGTCATCTGCCATCAGTGAGCGCTCCTGGAAATGCTCGATTTTTTGTTGACAGCCAACAGTGACGAATGACATTTTTTTATAGCAAAGCTTTCAACATTGTAGCATTTAACACCGGAACACCTCTAGAAGGTTGACAGTACAAAATGTCGTGGCCTCAAAATTTTCATATAATGTTGTCACTACCTTCTCGATGCACCCGAAGGAGAAAATCTGGTCTATTTTAAATGACAGATATTGTATGAATAATTGCTAAGAAGGAGGCCAGAGGATGAGATGGTTATCTGCCACATACATGTGATTTCCTTTATCTTTATTGTGTTGTTAATTGCAACTGTTTTTTTTTATAAGCTGCTTCGCGGAACAACATCTTTACTTGGCAAGTGCTTGTGTTTGCGTTTGTTTCGCATCTCATAAATATTACTACAGCACTTTATCCCTCACTAAGAATGAGCTCGATTTTGAACATTTATATCTCTAATAAATGCACATTTCTCTTTTCCGCTGCAGAAGTTTTGATAATTATCACATGCCAATCACCAATATTTGCAGCGCACATGCCCAATTTACCTATAATATCCCACACCGCGGCGATTTGGGTATGGATAAATGCCTCACCATGGTGGCAGAGCGCTTAGGGCGCCGAGCTATTGAACACATAAAGTCAAGCTCGGTGGCCGTACTTCGACGGAGGAAAATGCATGTGACCTTGTGCTGTACGCGTAAAAGACTCAGATGGTCAAAACTATCGGTAGCCCTCCGCCGCAACGTGTCTCATTGCTTGAGAGGCTTCGGGAAGTTATGCCCTGTAAAACGAAACAGAACCATTGTATGAAAGAAAAAACAACTCAAAAAATGACAGCACCCACTAGTTCGTGAGTGAGCAACACACCGGAACCACCCAAGTCTGTCAGTTACCTGAAGAATGAATGCCTCTCCTGATCCTGAAAGCAAGAAGCAAAATGCAAATTAAAAAAGCTCCCTATGTTTTCCTTAGCCTCGCCGGCTGCTGGCTTCATTTCTTGATGTCTCCGTGAGGAGCCCCTCATTTCAAACTTCATTTTCTCCTAGATTTAGAGTGTTTCTAAAAATACTCAACTGAGTGAGAGTAGGGGAAAAGCCAGGCTATACGGCTGCTGATATATTTTCACGATTTTACTGAGTACGCCTATAATCACTCAACATTGACTAATTATTCACCTTTTCTCGTTATATGACAACAATTGTAAATAGTGATCATGTGTCCAGTATGTTTTCCAGTAACAATAGTGAATTCAAATTGTCATGTAAATGCCCTGACTTGCCCTGGCATTATGCAGGAAAAATACATAAATTTTTAGCTCTTGTCGTTTGCTTCGTCGATGACTATCTAGTAAAAAGGACGTTGAATAATCCTCAGCAGGCGGCTTTCCTCGAAACCTGTATCCTGAGAATGCAGTCATCGTATTCTTAACATCATGCTTGTTAGGAGTAGAAAGACTGTCGCCTTCCTGGTCACGACGTTGTTCGGGTACCTCCAGATAAGGTGTTCATTATTTGCGGCTTCTTCTCAGGTTGTTGTGCTGTCCACCGAGAGTCGTCTAAAACCTATTCATGCGGATAACAAGTGACAGAGTAAATATAATGGCGAGGAAAACACTGGTACCGAAGACATGAATGTAAAGCTTAGATGGGTGATCATTACTGTTAGCCCACTAAATAGACACGGCGAGGTAGGATTTATTTTTAACTCTGCCCTGACGAATCTGTGTCTGCTATTTTCGGTTTGGACCAGATGGCATAAAAGGAACAAAGGCTTCCCTGCCTGGTTGCCAGCTTTCCGGAAAGGACCCTAGTGAAAAATCCCGTATCGCGACAAACGGGTTTGAACCGGTCCTGTATTATTCCGTATAAATTTGATACCGGTGTGACCAGTCCTATATGAAGCTTAAACGGGTTTATATCGGACAGGTCATGTCCGGTATGAATCTCAAATCGGACGGTCCAGTCCGGTATCGAGTTAATACAGGGCAGACCATTCCCGGTATGCAGCTTATACACGACATCCCAATCCGGTATTGATGTGAAACAGGGCGGACCAGTCCTGTATGAAGCTTAAACGGGTTTATATCGGACAGGTCATGTCCGGTATGAATCTCAATCCGGACGATCCAGTCCGGTATCGAGTTAATACAGGGCAGACCATTTCTCGTATGCATCTTATACACGACATCCCAGTCCGGTATGGATATGAAACAGGGCGGACCAGTCCTGTATTGACTGGTCCGTACAAATCCGGACAAATCCGATATGAATGAAACTGATACGGGACAGAGTATTTCCGCTTCTCAGTACAACTCGGGCGGATCGTGAAGCTCAGCCAGGACGACCACGTCGGAATATGCCTTCACGCTAAATAAGCATGAAACCATATATAATATACGTTAAAACTTTTCTGTATATGTGGAGTACGCGTTGTTTCGTACATACCTAGAAGATATGAAGCCGTGGATGTGTGCGCTAGCAAGTATATACATGCATCGCGTTTTGTTTTTGTGCGTGCAACAGTCGCTGCAGCTTGTACGATATTGCGGTGCATCTTCATAATCTGCGACTGAAGATCTGCCACCTTCAACGCGAAAGTGCAAGCAAGAACGTAGCGGTTCGTTAGCGCGGATAAAATACGCTCGAGAATAAATGAAACATCGCTGACCATCGAAACATGCACAGGTCAGGCGAATATCAAGAGTCGCTTCCTCAAGTGTTTACGCATGCAAAACACTTGGTCAGAAGTAAATTCATTGACGTCGCGGCTCCGCTGGCAGCAGGTGAAGCTAAAACAAGCAGTATTACAAGTGTTGGTGCACCGCATATATCTATATGTAGCAAAAATTGCATGCGTTCGAAGACGATGACAAAACACATAAGCACTAGTAAATTGTGACATTCGGAGGTTTGTCTGCAAGAAAGCGATACATTGTAAAGATGCGGGACGCGGATAACCCTTCGTGATAGCCAGGAAAAAGATGCAGCGTGTTTCAAGGGCGATCGTTCAATTACGACCACAAATTCTACACCCTACAAAAATACACAAACTACAAAAGAGCAATCTCGACTACATAAGTAGATATATAACCACCAACACCGTGTCCTGCTGTGGTGTAGTTTTTTTTTTCTTTATTTCCTGACCGAGGACGTACACAAAAAAGACACATGTGACATCAATAACATGACAAAATAAAAGATCAAGCATTGACTTAAAGCTTCGGCCTTCCTTAGCTAAAGTTGTCGGATTAAAAATCCCTCATATGTGACAACCCTTCAGAAATAACCAACCATTCTGACTCTAGCTTTAACGCTTTCTGTTCATCCCCATATGCCCGTGGTTAAAGTGCGTGCTTGCAGGCCTAAAAGACCGAAGTTCGAATCACATGCAATTTTTTTTTTCCTTTTCTATTTTCTTTTTGTTTCTTTTTCTTTTTTGCTTTTCTTTTTTTTTTCTTTTTCAAATGTAGTAGTGTTATGTATTATTCAGCCTGTATCAATTAACCAGAAACCGGACGAACACGTCATTTCTGGAACTGATACCGGGCAGAGTATTCCGCTTCTGAACAGAAGCCGGGCCGATCGACGAAGCTCAACCAGAATGACCATGCCGGACACGCCAGTGCACTAAATAAGCATGATACCAAACATCTTATACAACTGTTCTGTATATAAAGGGCGCGCTTCGTTTCCCAAATACCTCAAAAATGCGAAGCCGTCGAAGTGTGCGCTAGCAAGCATATACGCGCGTCGCGTCGCTTTTGCGCGTACAACAGTCGCTGCAGCTCGTACGATCTTGCGGTGCGTCTTCATATCTGCGACTGAAGATCTGCCGCCTACAACACGAAAGTAGAAGCACGAACGTATCGTTTCGCTAGCGATGACAAAAACTGTTCGCGAAAAAATAAACAAACATCGCTGACCATCGAAAGATGCGCAGATAGCCGCACACCGCGCGACGCGTTCTCGAATGTTTACATATTGAAACCGATCAGTCGGAAGTGTATTCATTGGCATCGATGCTCCATTGGTAGCACGTGAAGCTAAAACACCCAGTATTACAAGTATTAGTGCAGCGGATATCTCTATGTAGGAAAACTTACAAGCGTTCGTAGACGATGAAAAACACATCAGCACTAGCAAATTATGATATCTCGAGGTTTGCCTTCAATAAAGCGATGCATTATAAAGATACGCCACATTTGTGAACCCTCGTGATAGCCTGCGAAGATATTCAGCGTGTTTAAAGGGCGATCGGTGAATTACGGCCACAAATTCTACTGCCAAGGAAAATATACAAGTACGAAAGAGCAAAAGTAGCTACATATACTGAATAGTAACCACTGTAACCATAAGCCGCCGTAGAGTAGTTTTTTTTTTTGGTTAAGGTGCCCGTCTGGAAACCATAAGGACCGAGGTTCGATCCCACATTCGGTACTAAATTTTTTTTTATTTTTTTCATTTTATATATTATTTTAAATATAGTCGTTTTATTTTATATTGTCGCATGCTTTTTCCACCCTGGCGACGCGTTTTTTTTTCGGGAAACGAGGGCCATCAACCATACAGGCCATTCCCGTATCAGAGCTCCGCGCGGTTTCATTCCGGACTTTCCAGGGCAGTACAGGAATTTGCTGAAATAGCCCCCAATCCTGTATCCCAGATCCTGTACAGTAAACCTGTATACGATTTCCTGTACGAATTTTATACAGGATTTTTCAGTAGGGTAGCACGAGCACTTTGCCACAGATTTGGTTTATTCTGCTCGTGGTCGCCAGGAATGGTATGACCGGCGCCAGCGTGGAAGAGGGAGTTCTTTAAAGGCAGTTTTGAATGCGGTCCAAGCTGTTTCGACATTTCTTACCGCTTAAGCTAAAATTCTCCGTCTTCCAATGTTCCAGCTAACAAAACGCAGAATGCATATCAAGAAGTTTAAATCAGGTTTACTGTTGCGATTCATATTCACTGGATAGCGAATAAGATGCCAGACATATAGACTTGTTCGGCTGCGATTCTCGTTAATATAACCGTAATACTGATGAAGGTAGAATCGCTAATAGAATCAGGACAACCTTAGACTGCAATCAAGCAAAGGATCAAGCAGGGTTTCGGAAAAGGTAGTCTACTATCGATCATATCCATACCATCAATCAGGTGATAGAAAAATGCTCGGAATATAACCAGCCCTTATACATAGCATTCATTGATTACAAAAAAGCATTTGACTCAGTTGAAACCTCGGCGGTGATGCAGGCATTACGAAATCAGGGGGTAGGCGAGCCGTACGGGAAAGTGCTGGAAGATATATATAGTGGCTGCACAGCAACCATAGTTCTGCATAAAGAAAGTAACAAATTTCCCATAAAGAAAGGTGTTAGTCAAGAAGACACAATCTCCCCAGTACTATTCACAGTTTGTTGGAGGAAGTATTCATAGACTTGGAATGGGAGCAGTTAGGGATGAGGGTAAATGGAGAATACCTCAGTAATCTGCGATTTGCTGATGAAATTGCCTTGCTAAGCAACTCGGGGGATGAACTGCAAATAATGATTGATGACCTAGACAGAAAAAGTAGAAAGGTAGGCTTGAAAATCAATATGCAGAAGACTAAGGTAATGTTCAACATCCTCGGGAAGGAACAGCAGTTTACATTAGATAGCGAAATACTGGAAGTAGTAGGCGAATATGTCTACTTAGGACAGGTAGTAGCCGCAGACCCGGACCACGAAAAGGAAATAACAAGAAGAATACGATTGGGATGGAGCGCATTTGGCAAGCACTCGCAGATTATGACTAGCAGCTTACCGGTATCGCTCAAGAGGAAAGTATACAACAGTTGCATCTTGCCTGTACTCACCTATGGGGCTGAAACGTGGAGGCTAACCAAGAGAGTTGTACTTAAGTTGAGGACAACCCAGAGGGCCATGGAACGAAAAATGGTAGGGGTAACATTAAGAGATAGAAAGCGTGCAGAGTGGGTCAGAGAAATAACTCAAGTTACCGACATTCTAGTAGAAATTAAGAAGAAGAAATGGACATGGGCAGGACATGTAGTGCGAAGAGAGGATAACCGATGGTCGCTGAGGGTAACAAACTGGATTCCAAGGGAAGGAAAGCGTAGCAGGGGGCGGCAGAAAGTTAGGTGGGCGGATGAGATTAAGAAGTTCGCAGGGGTCAAGTGGATGCAGCTAGCACAGAACCGGGTTAAGTGGAGAAATATGGGAGAGGCCTTGGCCCTGCAGTGGGTATAATCAGGATGATGATGATGATGATGACGACTGATGAAGGCGTGCTTTTGTAATAATAAAGCCGCATCCTTAAGTTTAGATTACCATTTATTCTGAATTTATTACCTAGCCTGCTATACCTAATAGACCCGAAGACTTGAAATGAATTTTTATTTTCCTCTCTCGACCAAACTGTGCTCTTGGAGAAACTCTGAAATCCCTTATGCATCATTGCTCTATTCTTTGCAGTGAACGTCGAAAACAAATTTTTAAACCATACCACATCTGCTCTATATATTTTCTACACTATCCATAATAGGCGCCTCACTCCAATTCCGCGGCTTCATAGCACATTATTTGACATTTCTCGTTCCGTACACCTCTCTCCTCCGTTGTTTCTGATCCCATTCGCAAAGTAGCAGCCCAGCGTGTCTGTAAAACATGCTTAAATTTCCTTTGATTTTAAAAACAAGATTACCCCCTCTTTCTCTGGCTCTGTTGCTAATCGTACTGTTTTTTCTTTCTTTCTTGCGCAGGTACGGGGTGTGGAGCTTCGATTATATCTTATACGGTGTACACTATGTTGTATTTCGACAAATACAGGGCCACCGCTACCGCCTTCAAGTATATCGGCTGGGCAGGGTCTGGACTTGCGGGTCCTTTGGTTTTCTCAGTCCTTGCAGACCATTACGGCCTAGGAGGCAGCCTGCTCATTGGAGCAGGAATCACATTTCACGCAGTGCCAATAGCGATGACCCTTCGACGTCCTCAACAGCTCAGATGCAAGGCTGTCAAGCGCTGTTTTCGGAATAAAGCGATCAAACATATAGAGCACCGGGTGGAAGAAGAAGGCAGAATCACTACTGGGGGTGGCTCTCAAACAGAAGAGCAAGTAATGTCGCAGAAAGGATCACCTACCGAAATGCAACCGGAATTCAAAACATCCGGCAGCGATTGGTGCACGTGTAAGAAAGAAACGTCGGCAGTGCGACCGACGCCGGTTACTCACAACCAAAGCTCGGACGTTTCTTTTGCCGGGGGTGGGTTTCCTTATATGTCGAGCGGGACTAATGACAACAAAATCGTTCTAAATATAGCACCACCATCGCACGTTCATATGGCTAGGAGGCAGCCGCGGTCCGATCAAGAAACTAGAGATTCCTTGAGACAGCTTACCATATTTTGTGAGCCTGCATTTTACGTGCTCTTAGTAGTCTACGCCTTCTGCGACTGCGCCATCTCAATGCACACGACAACCGTTGTGGACTACGGCATGGATAAGGGATCTCCCTTGGACAGGGCGAAACTTGTACTCACTTATAACGCTGCGGGTCAGTTCGCGGGGAGGACACTCCTACCGCTTGCCTCGGACAACGTCAGCCATAGCCGATGCCCCTTCGCTGTCGTCTGCTTCGCCTGTGCTGGTGCCTGTTTGCTAGCCATGTCGGCGATGGAATCGTTCCCTGCATTCGTGGCTTTGAACATGCTCATCGGAGTGTCAGAGGGATTTGTGACATGCATCCGAAGTGTGCTGGTAAACGATTACCTTGGAGTCGACCGGTTGCCGACATTCTTCGGAATCCTTGGCTTGGCGCTGGTTCCACTTTCTTTAAGTGGGCCTACTGTGATAGGTGAGAAGTTCACAATTACTCCACCTCTTGATAAGGGACACTAAGTAATAAGATATACTGTAGCACTTTCAACCGCCTGAAAAACTTTATTCCCTGAGTTAATTCAGCAATTGCCGCTTATTGTTTCAGGAGGCGATGAAGACAGCTACAATGAATTATTGTTGTCAGTAAATAATTGACGCTTTCCTAATTAGCGGTATGCTGACGTTATTCCGAAGAAGCAAACATTGATGTAAGATGAACGTCATCTATAAAAATCTTAACTTTAAACTCTAATGTACACACTCAGATGTAAGTACTTGTTGCTGCAAGTGGAAGTGTGCGGCTCTCTAAAATAGCCTAATTGAAAGTCGTTCAGTGAATAGGTGTCGGCGCATGAGCCAATTGTTTTATATTTAGGCTTTCCCGGCCTCTATTTAAGTGGTGTTGTAAACTGCAGATTGCCGTAGTCTATCCACAGTGTCCGATTTCTGTTTGGCGGCTCCTTTTAAGGCTGTGGCTGCAATAACCTATGCTATGTAATTTTATGAATATCGACGGAAATCTTCCCTGTAGAGGCCTATTATAGGGTGACCCGTTCTGAACTGAAAAATGTATTTCCTTTAGCACGCCAGGTATAAATCTGTAATGCAACTAGGATATCGAAAGCTTCATTTACCAATGAAAGTCTCAACCATATACCCTTTGCATGCTAGGAAACAATGCAACTGGCGCACACATGTCGATGCTTCAACCGTCCTGATCTAGTAAGCGTACATCATTGAAGTGTAGGTTCCTCAGTGATTTTAGCGCTACCTTCTCCTAGCAAGCCCTTTTAGTGTTTCACACACATTCTTGGTGCCGCGAAGTTTTATGCAGAAAAAGAAAGACGATATATCTCAATTTATCTGCTTTATTTTGCTTTGTCACACTCTACAGACTCCTATAGATTAATGGTTTCATTTTACAAACTACCAATGTCTTATCTGAATAAAACATTAGAATATTTGTGTGTGGTGTCTTCGGCAAATACAAATGTGTCAAAAATAAATGCACAAAATTAGAGTTGAAAATTACTGATCTTCACCTGGAGCATCTTGTCTCAGCGCCAGAATAAACGCTCAGGTAATAAAAAAATGGAAACACCTCAGCGCCAATATCGCTATTAACGAGGGCTACGTATTTTCACGTAATGGACTTGGTGTCTTTGATCACCCAGGTTGCTTTTTTGTAAAGTATGAGCAGCAGCATTAATTAGAAAATGGATTCTCCATAATGTTCTTATGTGTGTTGATGAGGCGCTTAAAATGTCAACTTACTGGGAATCGTTTGAGCGCAAAGCATTTCGTGGAAGTGTTTCCAAATGTGGCACGCCAATGCCTGTATATGTGTACTAACATATTTACCACAATGAACAATTTCGATAAGATAAGTGCTGCTCACGTATAAAGTGCACAGCGTATTAGGCCAGGTGCAGTGTTTGCCATCCCCACTAAATTTATATTGATGAGCAGAGATTGAGTCGGCGTAGGCGAGAAGAACACAATACATCCAGGGAGAGATTTCTGCAGATAGGTATAAAAGCGACAGATTTCGGGAGCCCGGCGAAGCAAAAGGCATCAGTTTCAGCTGAATATTCTTCAGTTAAGCATTCGGACTATCAGTGACTGAAAACAAAGAAAGGCTTCGGAAGCGCAATTTGCAGGAGGCATACAAAATTCAGGTAATAATCACTGGTGCGAACAACAGAATTACATTTCCGCCTTTTGTAGCCTTTCTGATTATTTATATTAAACGCACTAATATTACACGCAGGATTCTTTCGAGACACCCTTGGGTCATACAACAACTTCTACCGGATGCTCGGCGCCATGAATTTGTGCATCGGTGTACTCCTCGTCACCCTGGTGTTGCGGGACAAGAGAAGACGAAAAACCTTTGATCTGGCTCCCGCAGTGATCAGGGAGAAAGATTAAGACAGGCAGCAGCTCCCTTTGCCGCGGTGCCTTTACACTTTGTGACGAAACAGGACGAGGATTGCAGCGACAGACGTGAGAATGGTAATGGTCTGACTCCTGTGAAAGAAAGTAGAACAGCGCCGTGCGACAAGGATGATTCCTATCTTAAAATGAAATAATGCATTTGGGTAATTCTATTCATTTTTCGTTTCATCGGGCCAAATGCGATAGTCTCTACGGGCACCTCTGAAATGCATTGGGTTAGCTATGTATCAGTGTACAAGAACATTATGTGGAGCAATTCATTGCGAAGATTCTGTAGAGTCTACGACAGCATTACCACACTCTACAATCATTTCGGCCATTCAACTTCGCCTTAATATTAACAGAGAGCTCAACCCAACGCTCGTTTCGGCCTGCGGCGGCGCCAGTTTGTGTAAACGTGCATCGTGAACAGAGCTTCGCAATGACATGAATGCGAAAGAAGCCCCTTATATCTCAATCTGACGAAAAAACTTCTCGTTTGCTCTGTTTGCATGCATTCAGATAAATTGAGTTAACGTTAGTCATGGGTAGCCATGAGTATTTTCATAGTCATGGTTAGGCATAGTAACGCTTAGACATAATCAGTCTCGGTTTTTACAATCATGGCCATTTGGTAGTCATAGTCATATTCATAGTTATTCAGTCATTGTCTTGAATGATAATTAGTTTTAGGCAGAATGGTTAGTCAGTCATAGTCATGGCAATAGACTAATTATAACTACCTAACTATAAATATCACTAAACATGGGTATGACAAAGTATCCCTATGAATAACTTTGAGAATGAATAACTAGGACTCTGACAAACCATTATTGTGACTCTTCTTCATCATCATCATCATCATCATCATCACCAGCTTGACTATACCCACTGCAGGGCGAAGGCCTCTCCCATATTTCTCCAATTAACCCGGTTTTGTGCTACCTGCATCCACGTGACCCCTGCGAACTTCTTATTCTCATCCACCCACCTAATTTTCTGCCTCCCCCTACTACGCTTTCCTTCCCTTGGAATCCAGTTTGTTACCCTAAGCGGCCATCGGCTATCCGCTCTTCGTACTAAATGTCCTGCTCATGCCCATTTCTTCTTAATTTGCACTAGAATGTCAGTAACTTGAGTTATTTATCTGACCCATTCTGCATGCTTCCTACCTCCTAATGTTACCCCTAAAATTTTTCGTTCCATAGCCCTCTGCGTTGCACTGAACCTAAGTAGAACCCTCTTGGTTAGCCTCCACGTTTCAGCCCCATAGGTGAGTACAGGCAAGATGCAACTGTTGTATACTTTCTTCTTGAGCGATACCGGTAGGCTGCTAGTCATAATTTGCGAGTGCTTACCAAATTCGCCCCAGTACAATCTTATTCTTCTTGTTATTTGCTTTTCATGATCCGGATCTTCGGCTACTACCTGTCCTAAGTAGGCATATTCGAATGCTACATCCAGTGCTTCGCTGCCTAACTTAAACTGCTGTTCCTTCCCGAGGCTGTTGAACATTACCTTAGTCTTCTGCGTATTCATTTTCAAGCCTACCTTTCTACCTTTCCTGTCTAAGTCATCAATCATTCTTTGCAATGCATCCTCTATATTACTTAGCAAGACAATGTCATCAGCAAATCGCAGATTACTGAGGTATTCTCCATCTACCCTTATCCCTAACTGCTCTCATTCCAAGTCTCTGAATACTTCTGCTAAGCAAGCTGTGAATAGTACTGAGAAGATCGTGTCTTCTCGCCTAACACCTTTGTTTATAGGCATTTCGTTACTTCCTTTTGCAGAACCAGGGCTGCTGTGCACCCTCTATATATAACTTCTAGCAATTTCACGTACGGCTCGTCTATACACTGATTTCGGAACGCCTGCATGACCGCAATAGTTTCTTTTGAGTCAAATGCAACAAGGGCTGGTTATATTCGGAGCATTTTGATCTGCTTGATCTTTTGCTTGGTTCCAGTCTAAAGTCCTCATTCTATCAACGATTACTTTTGGTAAATACCTTATACGTAACAGACAGTAAGCTGACTGATCTTTAATTTTTCAAGTTCTAAACATTGGCTTTCTTATGAATTGAGATAATGTTTTGGTTCTTCCATGGTTCCGCTATCGTCGATGACACCAGGCACTTCGTATACAGGATGGCCATTATTGTGGCAGTTACTGATCAAAACTTAATATTGGGAATTATTATATGATTGATTGCATATTATTGAGTGTCGACTGGATGGATAACAGGTGGGAAAGTTGTTTTCCGGTTATGCTTTCTGGTGACAGTTTCTGATGACGCGAAGCGTGGGAATATGTGCTGTCAAATCAATAGCAGTGGTGCGAACGGGAGCCAGGTTTGGTAAGCCAACCAAAATGCGTGGATATCGACCGCTATGTTTAGTTGGCTGGTGCTATTTTTGAAGCCCTCCTCTGGGGCAGCACTTCCTCTCTCCTTTTTATCCCTTTTCCTTCCCTTACGGTGCGGTCACATTTCCAACCTAAATTCTGACAGATACTGTGCCTTCCTCCTACCCAATTTACAATTTTACAAATAAACAGAAACCACTGCAACGTACTGCAGTGATCACCAAGGCTGTGTCTGTAATCATTGCAGCGTGAAAAAAAAAATGGAGTAAACTTCAAAAGAAGCCTTGCGTCTTATAACAGCAGAGATACTGGTCAAGATTCGGTTCAGCAGCAATGAACCAAGCTACTGTTTCTGGACGTGCATCCCTGAGCTAATGGGCGTTTCTTAAACTTGGATCAACCGTGGATTTTGTCCAGGCTATGCAGAGTTTAACAGCGAAATCCCATGGGCTGCTCAGTAGCATGCTATCGTAAATAGATTGGTACATGGTATTGTTACAGCGATGAGTAATGTATAATATAAGCGGGAAATGAATGAAATCGGGGAGCAGCCAGCATCCACACAAATCGAAACCCGAGTACACGCTGCTTGACCTCTCCCTGCTCTGCCTTTAGTGCTGTGTCTGGCCGTGCAGCGTAATTGGCACAACTCTCCCCGGGCAGAAGACGTTTCTCTTCGAGCGAATCAAAGAACGTTTTAGGATTGGGACGTTTCAGTGGAAGCACGTGAGTGATCTGCATCTTCTATGAGCAGTGAATCACGAGGATACTTTTGCAATGGCACTGCTGATGTCTTCCAGCATTGTGACAAAGAGAAACGGTCCTACGTATTGGCACAAGAATATCTCGTCCTCGGTGTCGTAAGCTAAACAAGATCATCATCATCAGCCTGATTATACCCACTGCAGGGCAAAGGCCTCTCCCATATTTCTCCACTTAACCCGGTTCTGTGCTAGCTGCATCCACTTGACCCCTGCGAACTTCTTAATCTCATCCGCCCACCTAACTTTCTGCCGCCCCTTGCTACGCTTTACTTCCCTTGGAATCCACTTTGTTACCCTCAGCGACCATCGGTTATCCTCTCTTCGCACTACATGACCTGCTTATGTCCACTTCTTAATTTCCACTAGAATGTCGGTAACTTGAGTTATTTCTCTGACCCACTCTGCACGCTTTCTATCTCTTAATGTTACCCCTACCATGTTTCGTTCCATAGCCCTCTGGGTTGTCCTCAACTTAACTAGAACTGTCTTGGTTAGCCCCCCCGTTTCAGCCCCATACGTGAGTACAGGCAAGATGCAACAGTTGTATGCTTTCCTCTTGAGCGATACCGGTAAGCTGCTAGTCATAATCTGCGAGTGCTTGCCAAATGCGCTCCATCCCAATCTTATTCTTCTTGTTATTTCCTTTTCATGGTCTGGATCTGCGGTTACTACCTGTCCTAAGTAGACATTTTCGCCTACTACTTCCAGTATTTCGCTATCTAATGTAAACTGCTGTTCCTTCCCGAGGATGTTGAACATTACCTTAGTCTTCTGCATATTGATTTTCAAGCCTACCTTTCTACTTTTTCTGTCTAGGTCATCAATCATTATTTGCAGTTCATCCCCCGAGTTGCTTAGCAAGGCAATTTCATCAGCAAATCGCAGATTACTGAGGTATTCTCCATTTACCCTCATCCCTAACTGCTCCCATTCCAAGTCTATGAATACTTCCTCCAACAAACTGTGAATAGTACTGGGGAGATTGTGTCTTCTTGACTAACACCTTTCTTTATGGGAAATTTGTTACTTTCTTTTTGCAGAACTATGGTTGCTGTGCAGCCACTATATATATCTTCCAGCACTTTCCCGTACGGCTCGCCTACCCCCTGATTTCGTAATGCCTGCATCAACGCCGAGGTTTCAACTGAGTAAAATGCTTTTTCGTAATCAATGAATGCTATGTATAAGGGCTGGTGATATTCCGAGCATTTTTCTATCACCTGATTGATGGTATGGATATGATCCATAGTAGAGTACCGTTTCCGAACCCCTGCTTGATCCTTCGCTTGATTGCAGTCTAAGGTTGTCCTGATTCTATTAGCGATTACCTTAGTAAATACCTTATACGGAACAGACAGTAAGCTGATTAGTCTGTAATTTTTTAGGTCCTTAGAATCCCCTTTCTTGTGAATGAGGATAATGTTTGCATTATTCCATGGTTCCGGTGCCGTCGATGACACCAGGCACTGCGTATAAGAATGGCCAGTTTTTCTAGCACGATATCCCCTCCGTCCTTCAGCAAATCTGTAGTTATCTGATCTTCTCCAGCTGATTTCTCCCTTTTCATAGTTTCTAGTGCTTTCTTGACTTCGTCCTTCGTCACTGGTGAAACGTCTGACTGTTTTTCCCTACCGCCAATCTCATTACGGTCCTGACTACTTTGGCTACTGTAGAGATCTGTATAGAACTCCTCGGCTACTTTGACTATCTTTTCCATATTAGTGATGACGTTGCCCGCCTTGTCCCTAATCGCATACATCTGGTTTTTGCCTATGCCCAATTTCTTCTTTACCGCTTTAAGGCTTCCCCCGTTTTTTACAGCATGCTCAATTTTCTCCATGTTATACTTCCTTATATCGGCCGCCTTGCGCTTATTGATTAGCTTTGATATCTCGGCCAATTGAATCAGGTTTGTTGGATTGGAAGCTTTCATACTCTGGCGTTTCTTAATCAAATCTTTCGTCTCCTTAGACAGCTTACCGGTATCCTCTCTAACTATCCTACCGCCTACTTCTACCGCGCACTCAGTAATGATGCCTCTGAAATTATTGTTCCTTGCCTCTAGGGTAATGTAGCCATCCTCAGTTAGAGCTGAATACCTATTCATTAGCGAGATCCTGAACTCTTCTACCCTCCCCCTCACCGCTAATTCGTTGATGGGTTTCTTTCTTACTAATCTGTTGCGTTCCTTCTTCAGATTTAGGCTAATTTGGGACCTCACCATCCTGTGATCACTGCATCGCACTTTCCCGATTACCTCTACATCCTGCACAATGGCGGGGTTGAACACATTATGAAGTCGATTTCATTTTTAGTCTCTCCGTTAGCACTTTTCGAAGTCCATTTCTGGTTCTTCCGTTTGCTGAATAAGATATTCATGATTCGTAAGTTATTGCGCTCTGCAAACTCAACTAGTAACACCACCTGCAATTTCTAGAACCAATGTCATAGTCACCTACTGCCTTGTCTCCTGCCTGTTTTTTCCCAACCCGGCATTGAAGTCGCCCATTAGTACAGTATACTGCTTCTTTACTTTTCGCATTGCCGATTCTACATCTTCATAGAAGCTTTCAACTGCCTGGTCATCATAACTACATGTAGGTGCATAGGCCTGTACAACCTTCAGTTTATACCACTTATTAAGCCTAATTACGATGCCTACAACCCTATCATTAATACTATAGAATTCATCTATATTACCCGCTATATACTTATTGACAAGGAAACCTACTCCTAGTTGTCGCCTCTCTGGTAAACCTCGATAACACAGTAAATGCCCATCCTTCAGTACAGTATATGCCTCATTCCGCCTCCTAACCTCACTAAGCCCTATGATATCCCATTTCATGCCCTCTAGTTCCTCTAACAGCACTGCTAAACTAGCTTCACTAGCTAGGGTTCTAGCATTAAACGTTGCCAGGGTCAGTTTCCAATGGCGGCCTGTCCAGCGGAGCCAGGCTTTCTTAGCACCCCCTGCTGCGTCATAGGTCTGACCGCCGCCGTGGTCAGTTGTTCCGCAGCCGCTGGTTATTGAAGGCCGGGGTTTTATGGAGCTTATCATAGGAGGTTGTGGCCAATTACTGCACCAGGGTGGCCACCTCCTGTTCTGGTGAGGGAGTGCGTTGCCGGAGGTGTTCACCGGCATCGGGTCGCACCTCAAACCTGTTTATGCAATTCCATCGACGCGCGGATTTTTTTTTCATCCGGTGGAGAATTGCGCGGCACCGGAATTTGAACCCCGGTCGTCTTGCATGCGAGGCGGGTGTTCTGCCGCTACGCCACCGCTGCACCCTTCTGCAACAAGATCTCTGGTGGCTTTAGATTGCTTTGCATCGCTTGAGATCACGGCACGTCTTCGGGATGCGGTGGTGCGCAGATGAGCTAGACAAGGATCTTTAACGTGCAATTTAAGTGCATGTAAAAATCCCCAGGAAGTCGAAAATATTCTAGCGCCATCATATAGGGTGCCTAATTCTCTCTTTCGTCTCTTACTCCCTATTTCTCTCTTCTGCTGATGGTGGGTGTTAGACGAAGACAAGTCCACTTGTCGAAACGTTGGCTCATCTGCGAACTGAGGCATACCCCATTTACCTTTGTTCAGTTCTTCATACCATGCAAACTATCTTCTTCCTTTTGTTCTACCTGGATCCTCAACAACGCAAGATGACGACGGAACAAGGTAAGCAGCCTCCTCTTCTTTCACTGGCACACATAACGCTTATCGGTGACAGTCAGTACAAATACATTCACACTCACTTTTCTTCTGGAGAACACGCACCTTACATTAGGTTTCAAAGCGGCGCCAAGACTGATTACATAAGAAAACGCATAGCCGCAGCACCACGATACATCACCCATTTCATCATTCACTGCGGTACTAAAGACTTAAAACACAGCACCGGAGAAGAGATGATGCAGGCTATGCAAACGCTCCTACATGGTGTTCATGTCAACAGACCAGACGCAAAACTCACACTGACGACCATCCTACTTGGGCTCACAAACAAGCATCAAATGTACATGTACCACTCACGCACCCTAGCAGCACACGCAGAGAATGCATTTAAAGTTAACCACTTCTTGCATGACATGGAACTCAGTCATGAACACGTCGATGTCATCCACTACGCAGAAATCCACTATGAACCACACTCTTAGAAAAAAGGTTAGTAAGAAGCTAGTAAATGCAGCAGTTACTAACTTCGAATGGGTTTTACTACCTTTTTACTAACCTTGAACTAACTCGCAACTTTTTGAGGTAGTAACGGCTCCCTTTACTAACAAGTGAGTTTCTGTTAGTAGTTTTGACGAGTTAAATGATAGAATCCCTGGACAACTTTACCATGGTATCTTGCTAGCGTAAATTTACCAATATTTTCAGAAATTCATGATTTGGCTGTTCTTGCCAGTCATACATTAAAACTTATCCTGAAATTAACGAGATACATTACTTTCGATCATTTAATGGCGTTCGTTTTAGTTTATTTTTTTTTTTGAAATCTATGTTTTTGTGCACACTTCAAGCTAAAGAAAAACATTACAGAATTTGAGTTTTCGTGCCCCATGCGAGCTTCTGACAGCGTATTGCGGTGACGAAAAAAATCAGAGCGACACTTAGCTCTTCCAGGAAAAGCCTGCAGTATAGTGAACTGGGACGCTTTGTGGGAACGACCTACAGTCAGTCACGGACAAACGCTCAAGTGCGGATGGCGTCATTTTAGAAACAAGACATTTAAAAAAAATTGAAAATAATTTGTATTCACGTTGCATTGAATAACGTTTTTGCGTCTACTGCTGTTGTTTTGTTCATCTTAACACTGTGCTTTCCACCAGTGCAACAGAAATGCACAACGACACGAAATCAATGCCTTCCCCCTCGCATGTAGTTGCCTGCAATCAACTTTTATTCCATTTTCTTTACGTATGGTCCAAGCATCAACACCCTGTAAGCAAAAAAAAAAACACACATACACAGAACGGTGCCGGGAAGAATGCGCGTGGGCTAGACGGCTGGCACGGGCTGTACCGTCGACATTTGATCCAGGCATCCAAACCGTCCAAACTTGCCAGCGCTGCAGGTGGGCGAAGTACGGCGGACGGTAGACGCCGAAATATGAAACGGTTTCACGCGCGGCTATAAAAAGAACAATGGGGCGATGGCTAATACTCGGGCATATTCCCCTCTCACTTTGCGCATGCTTTCCGCTGTGCGAAACGGCGCGCTGTGGACGGGAGCATCGTCGTTGTGCTGGTGGAATGGTGGTTGTCGAATCTCACACTTTCGTAAATGTCTGCGTGTCCTGGTCCACATATTAAAGTTCATGAGCGCCATCGGAAAGTCCACACATCAAGCACAACGTAAATGTTGCTCTTGCAGACATCGACTCCAGGACCCCATCGTTTTTGACAGCAGCGCCGCCGCTCGTTTGCCGCGCATTGCGCCAGCATCGACTTGTCAGACTGGCTTATTTTCATTCGTTCTGCTTCGAGGTGCTGGCCGTCTGCCACCGATACTGATATTGGCGGGAAGAGTGACGCCGAGGCGCTGTGTTCGTCGCCCATGTCTAGTGATTTGGAAAGACCGAAAGAGAAATATTCAAGCCAGCGGGCAGCATCGGCAGGAAGATCTGATAAATGCTTTGCTGGATGGCGATTTAGGGATGGTGCAGAAAACGTGCGCTTCGAGGTAAGTTGCCCGTTTTTATCTTCATTGCTTGGAATGCAAAGACCTGCGTATTGCAAACGTAATTATTTATCGCCATTGTTAGTAAATTGTTGCCGACTGTTTCCTGATCCTGACAAGAAGTAAACGCCGTAGAAATAATGCCAACTCTGTTGAAGTGAAATTGAACAGAGTAAGCTGCAGAGCCATTTGCTACAAACATTATGCTCAACGAAAACGACATGTCCTGTTGTCGCTTTTCTTTTTCTTGTGAAAATGCTGTTTTTGTTGAGCATAAACACCGCTGAAAGTAAAACGAACCTAACACAGTAAAAATTATGCATCGTGCGAAGGAAAGAATGTGTCCTTTTTTTTTTTTTTGAAATCAGGTTTGCACAAGTATAACTAAATCATGTTTTTTCGCACGTGATTACATCGCAGTTCTATCGCGTTTTTGTAGTAATTTGTAGGTTTGTATAAACCCAAACCTTGTGGACATCTTTGTTATCTTTTGGCACCCGCAGTCCTAGAATTTTTTGTAGCAAACTGTAGGTTTGTAGTAAATTTAAACTTTTGCTGACATTAATAGAGTCGAATGATGAGCTAGTTGGTCACACATCTCTTGGAGGAAGGCAGCAGAGCAGGTAACACCAACACAAAGCAAAAGAGGCACACACACACGCACACAAGGACTACGCTGCACTGACAACTATTTCAACTGGAAACCGCACACCTTCTTCTTTCACTTCTTCCTTCACTTTACGTCTGCAGCCAACTTCTTTCTTGTCGTTAACATCCTGCCGGTTTGCGCAAAAATTTACTTCCTTCTTCAACAAAACCACCGATGGCATGCTGACACATTGGTCTCCCAAGTCACAGATTGCATATGCTTCATAAATCTCTCTGGCTAACTTGTCCTTTATCCTTCTCATAACCTTAACATTGTGAAGGTCAGCCGGACATTTTTGGTCTCTATAATCAACGCAGTCTTTGCAGTGCACAGCCAGATTTGTGCCAGACTTGTCCGATATTGCCTTAGCGTGCTCTCTAATCCTTTCATTGAGGCATCTTCCTGTTTGTCCAATATATTTCTTTCCACAATGCAAGGGAATCTCATAAACAACCCCCTGAATGCACTTAGAGTACCTAGTCCGGTGCAAAGTTTTGCATCCAGAGTTGAAGTCCTGGTCATTAACCTGCATTCCGACGGCACCAAACAGGGCTAAAGGGATGTGTGTGCAGGTTAATAACCAGGATTTCAACTCTGGATGCAAAACTCCGCACCGGACTAGGTACTCTAAGTGTATTCAGGGGGTTGTTTATGAGATTCCCTTGCATTGTGGAAAGAAATATATTGGACAAACAGGAAGATGCCTCAATGAAAGGATTAGAGAGCACGCTAAGGCAATATCGGACAAGTCTGGCACAAATCTGGCTGTGCACTGCAAAGATTGCGTTGATTGCAGAGACCAAAAATGTCCGGCTGACCTTCACAATGTTAAGGTTATGAGAAGGATAAAGGACAAGTTAGCCAGAGAGATTTATGAAGCATATGCAATCTGTGACTTGGGAGACCAATGTGTCAGCATGCCATCGGTGGTTTTGTTGAAGAAAGAAGTAGAATTTTTGCGCAAACCGGCAGGATGTTAACGACAAGAAAGAAGTTGGCTGCAGACGTAAAGTGAAGGAGGAAGTGAAAGAAGAAGATGTGCGGTTTCCAGTTGAAATAGTTGTCAGTGCAGCGTAGTCCTTGTGTGCGTGTGTGTCCTCTTGTGCTTTGTGTTGGTGTTACCTGCTCTGCTGCCTTCATCCAAGAGTTTTGCTGACATTTTTGTTATTTGTTGGGAACATATAACTTGGTCACGAACTTACTTCAAGACCGTATGAGCTGAGTTTTTCTGCTTTGTTTTGTATACAATTATTGGATCCTAGTGCATCTGCTCGAGCTACGCGCGTCGTTAGAAATATGTTTCTGTAATCTGTACGCATTCCGAAAAATTCCTACAGCCTTGTCACAAACTGGAAATGATTTAGTCAAGTGAAACCAATTGCTGGGCTAGTTGGTGCATTTCACAGAAAATGAAAGATTCACAGCGCTAGCAAGTACGCACACATAGACACACATGGAATGATAGAATAGACGCCGACTCCAACTTTTTTTTTTCTTTTTCGAAACGACAGCAAAATGAAACGTATGTTTTTTTTAAGAAGTTTGGAGTCAGCGCCTGTCCTGTGTGTGTCTGTTTGTGAGTGTGTATTTTTTAGCGCTGTGAACCTTCCCTTTTTTGGAAATGATTGTATAAAATATACATCCCAAAATTTATATCTGTGTGTTTATATCTTTTTGGAAGAAGCATCGTTTTGGTGAAAGGCACTTACTAGCTTATACATCTGGTGTTACTTGACTAAATCGTTTCCAGTTTGCGACAAGGTTGTAGGACGTTTTTGAACTGCATACAGATCTTTTTTTTTTTTTTTAAGTTTGATTTTGGTGTCCTTTCGAAACAGAAGATGGAGTCAGCGCCTTTCTTGTGTGTGTGTATTTGTGAGTGTCTATTTGTTAGTGCTGTGAATCTATCCTTTTCTGGAAATTATTCTATAAAATACCCATCTCAAAATGTATATCTGTGTATCTGCATTTATTTTTAAAATTTCATTTTGTGAAATGAACCAACTAGCCTAGCAATTGTTTTTACTTGATTAAATCATTTCCAGTCCACGACAAGGTGTAGCAATTTTTTGAACTGCATATAAAATTCTTTTTTTCAAGAAGTTTCATTGTGGTGATTCGAAAAAAAAAAAGGATATTCAGTGCCTGTCATATGTGTGTGTGTATTTGTTAGCGCTGTAAATCTTTTCTTTTCTGGAAATGATTGTAAAAAATACCCATCCCAAAATTTTTACCTGTGTGTGGTATCATAATTCTATGAATGTTGCTTTGTGTTTAGCAAAAACAAAACAGCCTGTAAATCTAAAAGCACCGGAATATATGAAATAAAGGTAATATTTTTCTGTGGAATTTAGGCGTGTTCAATAAACTGCGGACTTCATTATTTGAAAAAAAAAAACAACAATTTCATACGTTCCAAGTCTCTATTGCTCCCTTTTATTGTCATTGAAGAAGTGGTTTTAAAATATGTCAATTTTGTAATACTTGCAGATCACTTTGCTATTGAATGGTGGAACTTTTGCCTCTGCATGGTTGTGAAAGAATTGAAAGCCACATTTCCGGGTGAGGCCAGTAAGTATAAATTTGCTATAAATTCATTTGTGCCTTCTAATTTAATTACTTTCTATGTTGCATTTTAGGACATCTACCCAGCATTGGAGTGCGTCCAGATGAACCCTGATGACGCCGACGCAATATATGCTGGGTTTGAAGATATCAAGGTCGAATGCTGAACGTCATCGTGGGACTCACGCATGCCATTGAGAGCTACTGGATATTTAATGTCAGGCATTCAACGCGCAACGAAAACGTTTGCGCAGTGCTAGAGTATTTATGCAGCCTAAGAAGCTCATCCGCAGTGCTAGAGTATTCATGCAGCCTAAGAAGCTCATCGCCACTATGCATTTCTGCAATTGAAAAGGGCATAGCCACACTGCCTTTGAATATGAATAAAGTGAGTATTTGTTGTCCGCAAATTTTGTCGTCGTCATTGCTTGAAGACTAGTGCGAACAAGGTAAAATTAGTTAGCGTCTTGTTTGTAGATCAGCTCAATGTTGCACCGAACTTGAAGCCGATGACAATTGACCACATATTACGAATAATACAATTAGTTTTAATTACCCAATCTTTATTAAGATATTCAATATTTTCAGAAATAATTTACCTATCGATGCATATATTAGCTCCATACAGGTAGCAATTGATACCAGGTTTCTGCCGCAGTAAGCACTAGGACCTATGTAGTGAGAACCTCTAGGCCATGTAGTATTTTATACTAAAGAAAAGGTTGCACATTATACTACCTTTTCAATGGTAACCCATAATAAGAACTAGGTATATGTTGTAATAAGTACTACGACCTATCTAGTACGAATCTCTAGGTGCGGTAGTACTGCGTACTGCCGCAGTACTACCTTCTAGGTAGTACTGCGTGCAACCTAGAAGGTAGCATATTCCACTACCCTTCAAAGGCAAACTATAATGCACGAAGGTGTTGGTATTCACTAACCTACTACTAAGTGGCGCTAGTACTGTTCACTAACTTCCTGGGGTAGTAAATTTTACTAGCTGTATTTTTACTACCTCGAGTTACTAAGAAGGTAGTGATCTATGTGACAAGTAAAAGGTTAGTAGTTACTTAGTGAATTCACCAACCTTTTTTTTAAGAGTGCAGAGGCACACCTGGCCAGAGATGGACTACACCTCAACTTTCGAGGCGTCCGAATAATGGCAAACATGGTCAAGTATAAAACCAGGAACTCATTTAAGTGGACGCAGCCATGTGAAACTATCACACGCACCCCTCTGGCCAGCACGGATCAACTGAACACACACAAAACTGACAACGAACCGGAACGCCCACGACCTCCCATTGTCAGTACCCGCGACATGTACACACAAACGGAGTCTGTAGAATCAACACAAGTGAAACGAGACGCGAGCACAGACAGAAGACATACCGCAGTTTCTTCACACAGACACCCACCCATTCTAGGAGAAACACCAGCTGCCAGGCGGACACCGAAATGGACTTCACCACGAACACCAACCCTAAGTCAGCTACCCCCAAACACCTAACGCTTGTCAGGAAGTTCACTCGGAACAACAACAAAATGAAATGACCCGCTCCTAGAGCCGAAATCCCCCAGCCTAAACGTCGCCCTTTTCTTGTTGCTAGGAAATTAGCCGAAAGCACAGTAACTACATATCGCATTTAGATACTTACAAACAATTTTTAACGAAAGCAATGGTACCGAAAGGACTTAGGATAAATGTGAAGTGCGCTCTCGGCACACTTCGCCCTGAACTATTCATTCGCTGGAAAAATATTTAGATGACGCGTCATTAGCTTTGACAGCCATTTTACAACAACACTGTCAGGAAAAAGTAGATGAACTTGACGACCAAATGGCCAAACTAACACTAACCGCGGACGAGCATCAAGTTTTTTTTTATTATTGTTTTTTTGGTTCTAAAAGAATTCGTGAAAAGGAAAGAACAAAAACTTCATGTTAAAAAACAGCTTAAATTCAGAAGGAAGCGAAGAGTACCTCCTGCAGTTTCACAACAACGTCGGATATCACCTACGAGACAGGACATAGATGATAGCAACATCATTGACATTTCTAAATCTCTAAGCGATAGTTATAAACAGATTCTAAGGCGAGGCCTGACCTTCTGCCCAACGAATAACAGCTTTAATGAATATGAACCTCACAGAGATATAACTGAATTCGCAAAAAGAATGCGTATTAAAGAATTCTTCGCTGAAAATCCAAACAATGTACCGGAAGCTTCTAACCTACCCAGAGCCCCCAGCACATGGTTTCCTGATGCAGAGCGCAGTCCCGAACTGGACCTATACATTAAATCCGTCTCAAAAGAAATTATTGAAAAAACAAAGCTAGCTCGAAAGCCCAAATACCTTTCTTTAACTGAAAGAGCAACTCTTGATAACCTAGCTTCTAGAACTGACTAAATTATCAAGCCTGCAGACAAAGGTGGTAGCATAGTGATTCTCCCTGTTGAAAATTACAAAAATGAGGCATATAGACAGCTTAACAACTCTTGCCACTACGAAAAGTTAAATACTGATCCGACAGAACAGTTCAGTGAAGCCATCCTGAATAAAATAAGAGATCTATTAGCCAGGGAATTAATTACCTAGATGGACTAAAAATTTATTCAGCCGTCAAACAAAGAAGCAGGCCGATTTTATCTACTGCCCATGATCCATAAGGTTTCCGCAGAAGCAATGTTTACCACAGAGATACCAGGAAGACCAAATTGTTTCTAGCAATATTACGCCCACAGAAAACCTCTCAATATCTCTAAAGCACCACCTATCAAACCTCCCGACCCAGCTTCCTTCGTTTGTGCAGGACACACCTCACTTTCTCCGAATTATTGAGCGTATTAATAAAACCACCAATCTTGCAGATGATTGTACACTTGTTAAACTTGACGTCATGGCACTCTACACTAATAATCTTATCAATGATTTTATCGCCGCTCTTCAAAAGGCCCAGACGGAGACAAGTCCACTTGTCGAAACGTTGGCTCATCTGCGAACTGAGGCGTACCCCATTTACCCTTGTTCAGTTCTTCTTCATATCAAGGAGGAAAGTGTCTTTAAGTGCATATTCCAGAACAGAATTGAAAAGAAAGAAATAACCGAATGCAGTCAAATAAAATACATAATACAATCATCAAAACCGATACAAAAGTTCTGACAAAAACACGCAGGTTTAAGTTTACAATATCCTTACAAATAGGTAGAAACAATTTCGATAATATTAACGTTATTAAACTGGAGGAAATGCCCACATAAAGTAAATAAAAATAATTCTTGAAAGGAAACGGGATATGTGGTAAACAATATTGTTCGGATTATAATCTAATCAATTTCAAAGAAAAATTAAGAAAGGGACTTTCAATAGATATAAACGTGAGGACAAAAGACAAACAGCTTTCCATTCTCTCCAGAGGAGAGCGACAAAGCAGTAGTGGGGAAACTTGAAATGGTCTGTACTTCCTCCTGCTCCTCCCCAGAAGTCGCAGTAGGATGCTCTCAGATATCTGTGGTATAAAATGTGGCCATATGAAGTAGTTTGTACAAGTAATATCTGCCCTGACACGACGGCCGCTAAGAGAAGGAAGATCCGGCTAATTACTCCGCTTGAAGCGAGAGCTAGAAGTTGTACAGGAGAAACGATGTCGAAGTAAGGCCAAACACATTGTCTACTCCCTCATTTCTTAAAGAGTTCGATTTCCAAGCACCATTACAAACAACAGATGCATGGTCAAGAAGCGCCAAGCATGCGGAGAAGTACAGCTATAAGACGGGAAGTGAGATGCGGAAATATTTGGAAGGCCTACAGGTGAAACCGATTGTGCTCATAGCCCGCAGACCAGTGTGTTTAGTATGAGAGGAGATGTTGAAGGCACGGCTGGAAAGTACATCGAAATGCTTAATTTCATCCACCGTGGCAAACAGCTCAGAAATAGTAGAATAAGCGCAAAGAAGGCTAAGCGTTTTGGGAGTAAACGAAAATATTACAGAAATCAGATATATCCGATTGTAAAGACAAGCAATCTTGAAAAGACCGGATTATCTTGCGTATATTATATCCCAAGCGTAAAAGACGAAATTTGACTTGTTAACCACGAAAAAAATATAATTAATAGAAATGAAGACGGGAAGCGGGCCTTACACGTAACCTTCAGGAACACCACTGGCAAACAAAATAAACACGTTCTTTGAGGCTGGCAAAGCAGTCGCGATCGAGTAGATAGCTATGAAGGAGGGCTGCGATTGAGAGTTCGATTCCATGGTAGCAGACGCTTTTTGAGAAGTAATGAGTTACAGCGTTGAAAGGTTTGCTCAAATCACAGTACACAGTGTCGGCCTGCCCTTTGTGAACGACTGCAGCAGATCGATGCGTCGTAACGTGCACGGTTAGTTGTAGCAGAACGACTCAATATGGGAGTATGCTGATTCCGTATGATGTCAGATTTGAGGTGGAAAGAAAGTACGTTCTGCAAGGCTAATTCAATAACCTTAGAGATTGCACACACAAGAGAAATGCGGCAATATTCCGAAACAACAGAAATGTTTCCTGATTTGAATACAGTAAAAACACGTGCTATTTTCCACACGCGAGGAAAGGCTGAACTTTGCAAGCCTTTATTGAACTTTGTGGTTAAAGCGGGCACTATATTACAACTGAAAGCGTTATTATGGTGGCCTGAAAGCTATCAGTTTCAAGAGAAAAATATACCTTCACACGGTTCAGACTCGCACTTATCAGCCTCTGAACAAGCAGAACAGAATTACGTTCACCAAGTGGAAGCTATACGGGTGGTTTTGCAATGTGGAGGTTTAAACACGCAGAAAAAGTGATGGGCAAAGCTACCGGCAACATTCATAATTTCAGGCCCGTGAGCGTCAACTGAGTTTATACTAGAATCAGATATATGGCGCGCTTGCGATTGCACCAGAATTCACTCGGGCAATTCGAGCCATTCTCCTCCAAAGACACAGGATACGAGTCGTGATACCGCTTATACAGGCGTTTGCAAAGAGAGCGCTAGCGGCGAAACTCATTTACCGACCTGTCACGCTCATTGCCTTGCGCTTTTGTTGTGAGCCCTCTTGGTAAATTTTAGACAGTTGTTATTTATTTGGACACCAAGAAAAGAAACTTGCTGCTAGTATGAGTATGCAGTGTGCGTACTGATGCAAACCATAATTACCTATTTCAGTGCACCTCCGATCGTTTTCACCAGATTTACTGGATTTGCTTAAAGGAGGCCTCCCTAGAGAAGAAAATAAACCGGAGATAACCTCAAAGTCCCCGCGTGTATATGCAGAACGGGGGGAATTCCCCGCAGGATGTGAATGAGTAAAATGTGGTACAAAGAGAGAAGCCGCACTTAAAAGTGGACGATGAAATTTCTCAAAGCGAGTCAGTGATGTGTCAGAGCTCTAGACTCAAACAGTTGCAAAATTAGTTAAACAAACATTAAGACTTTTACCCCAACAGTTTTCGACTAGACTGTGCTGCTGGAGAGAGATAAAAGCTTAAAAACATAGTAACATTTTGCACCTGCTGGCTATATAATGATTGCTCTAAGAACAAATAAATGAGTTCGAGGTAATAACAGGAGTACTTAATCATGAAAATTATTATAGTTTACTTGCTGTGAAAGGTGATAATAAGACAGAAATAGGTACATCATTATTGGAAGGAGGGGGCAGATTTGGAAGAGCGTTGAATGCTGTCAAACGTTTTTCCTATAGATTTAAAGTACGGATTCATCAATCGTTTGCAGGTCAGAATGTCGTACACAATAAACAGAACTGTCATTAGCGATGACCAGTCCCCCTTCGTTTTGTTTATGTTCTGTTTATGGGTGGTGCTTTGATGAACAAGATAGTTGTTGAGAAAGAAATCAAGGTAAGGAATATTTCTTGGCAGCCAGGTTTCAGTAAATGCAGCAGCGACCTATCTAGAGGCCAAAACTTGAAATAATGTTTAATTCCTTTAGTCCGAAGACCTCAGCCATTTTGATAGAATATGCCCAAAAAGGGGTCAATGCCTCTTAGCGCCAGCTCAGAGGTATGCAACACATCATCGTGAAGCGTTAAACGAAACTTCTTCAAAATGCAGCCAGTCAACCCCATAGAGGGCTTAACAAGCTTATTGTATGATTCCACACTAACTGAAAGGTTGCAGGACGAGTAGGAATGACACGTAAGTTTGAAGTGTCGGCAGGAAAGTGGGGTAACATGCACTGACTTGAAGGGTTTAGTTAGATCGACCGATGGTGCTTGAGAGACGAACGACGTGCATGTGGGGGCTGGGCCTCGATAGTGTTTTGTAGCGCTAGATAGGTTTAGCACAAGAGAAGGAACCGAGACAGTAGGTGAGCAGGCAGCCGAATCCCCGGCAGCCATCCCTCGGTGGGGAACCGCAGGTCATATTGCAACTGGTTACTCCTGATGTCATGTCTGGGTTCCCACAGACAGTGGCTCGAAGACATGAGGCTGCTTCCTGCTTTTTAGATGAAACAGGGCGCCGCGAAAGCTTCTGGCGTAAATCGCGAAACATCAGCACGAAGCGCGGCAATAACCTCGGCGTCGTGTGCGAGGGCCCGCGAGTTGCCGCCACGTAGGTGTTCGTCTCCTTCTAGCAGCAGGACTACTTCATCGCTCTGAAAAGAGAATCCGTCGAGCACATCAAGGAGCAGCATCCGCCGCGAGCCAAGCTCACTGGACTGTTCGCAGGTCGCGGATAAAAAGGGAGAGCCGGTAGGTTGCTTGGGGATCAGTGGGGTGACGAGATCACCACTGCTAAGCTTAGCACCGCCAGAATATGAACACAAATCGCACAAAGATAGCCTCAGATATATATACTCAGTTCACGGAAATTATTTACACCCGAAACTTTTGAGTTACCGTAGGCATCATTTCTTAGGATATATTTTGATGATGCGGTCGACCCTGCTTCTTCAACGATCTGAACACACGCCGAAGACAGCAGTGCCGTTTTCAGCACACTGTTATATTAACATGGACCATCGTTATGTCTATATACAAAGGCACAAAACTCTACATTAAACAACCGACTGACCTTAGTTTTGAGCAAATGAACTATAAGAGATGATGCCAAGATAAAGATAGGGTACTATTGAAAGATTGGTCTTGTTTGGTTTGTGGGTTTTAACGTCCTAAAGCGACTCAGGCTGTAAGATACACTCCAATATATTTAACGCTGTATACGTAAGAAATATGCGTTCATTTACATGAATCATAGTTCGGCTTATGCAAGTAGTTCGGCATGTTAACTGGATCCAAAAAAACAGCGCGAACAAACGTTGGCGCTGTATTTTGGATTATGTATCACCAACTCGCCCGCTTAACAACCCTGTTGAAGTTAACTGGAGTAGTTTTCATTGGGGACAGAAACCAGATTAGTTGTGTTTAAGCATTCATAATGCGTTCTATGTTATCAAACGAAATTATTGCATTCTTCACGTTTTGCAATATTTCATCGGCCGTTTTATCAGATAGATGTTTTGCCAGTACAGCATTATTGTCACCATGCGTATGTCGGCAGACAGCAAACATATTCAAATTGACAAATGAAATCTACGCACTAAAATATGAAATAACATACGCGATAAGGTAG
The DNA here is from genome assembly GCF_055883805.1 of Amblyomma maculatum. Classification (NCBI taxonomy): domain Eukaryota; kingdom Metazoa; phylum Arthropoda; class Arachnida; order Ixodida; family Ixodidae; genus Amblyomma; species Amblyomma maculatum. The sequence continues at coordinate 60,172,172 of NC_139346.1, read as the reverse complement.
ATCTCTGAAGAAAATCTGCCCTCAGCGACAAATTACGACTAAAAATGCCCTTATAATCGGTACCACCCACTTGAAAACGGTTACTCAGATAGTTTTAGAGACAGTTGTAACAAGAAAACTCACGGATTCTCTAAGAATACAATTTCCTAACAAGATTTTATGGTTGATTGTGTCAAACGCTATTGATATATCTGAAAAAGCGCACACGTTAAAAGAGTTTGCTCGAAAGCTCAGAAAATTTATTTGAAAATTCCTCAAGCTCTGTAGCAGTACCACGCCCAAAAACGAAGCCCAATTGATGATCACTCAGGATAGAATACTTGTTCAGACAAGAATATAGAGTAGACAAGAATATTTTCTAAGACCTGCGTAAGTACTGGTACGATATAAATGGGTCTCTAGTTGTCTATTTTATCTTTCTTCCCAGATTTGTGTACAGGCAAAACGACTGGAGTATTTAGACGATCCGGAGATTCTTCACCCTCCAGGAAATCATTCATTATATGAAGAATAAAGTTAGCCAGAGGATTAAAATATTTTGTTCGGACGGAAGCTGAAACGCACTTGTTCCATTTCACACCTCAAAGTTCTAGGCAGAAAAGCTGATGCGCATACAATTTGCTTTCCTTTTAAACCGGATCTTGTGAAAGAAGGCAGAATACTTTAGGACACTCTTACAAAGAGCCTCTTGAACGCGTCTTTTACAGCTGCAGGGGGTTGTGGAGAAGCGTTGTAAAGCATCTGTTTATGAGGACCCGCCCTTTGTAGATAATTCACCGAAGACAAGTTTTGCGTACCTCTTTTGAACGCTGCTAAATTTTTTCAGAAAACTAACCGCGTATGGTGCCGTGCAGAAGAGCTACATCTTTTTTCCTTGTCGACTTGTATTCTAGTCGCAATGCTTGGTTTCCAGGACATGTTTGGCAGCTTTTCTTCAAAGCTTTTCTACATAAAATGTCAGTAAGAATTTTAGCGTTTATACTGTAGAGAACCCTTCTTATCTGTTTGGTTACTAGTCGAGTTCAGCGTATTTCAAATATTTTGCAGCTGCATACAGAATTTTTTGTACACTTTGCACAACGAAGCTTCGTTAGGTAAAGACTCCCAGTAAAACGAAATGGTAATATTGTTGAGCTTAGACTGGTTGGTACAAGGACAATTCATTTACACTGCACAGATTCAAGTGCCACTGAAGTATCCGGAAATAAAAGACGACATGCCAAAAAGTTGTGGTCAGCCAACCTAAAATAGTAAAATAGTCCAGGTCCTAAACGAACAGTTGGAAGCTCTGACAGCAGTTTGGTTTGATTTGGTTGGTTTGTGGGGTTGAACTTCTCAAAGCTACTCAGGTTGTGATAGAGGCCATAATGGAGGATTTCGATCACCACACACACACACAATTTCGATCACCTGTGGTTTTTTAGCGTGTACTTAAATCGCGCAGCACACGGGCGCTGCGCTATTCTCTTCATCCAAAAGCGGGCTCCGAGGCCGGGATTAATCCCGCATCCCTGGGGACAGTAGTCGAGAGCCATAACCACTGCGCCGCCACGGCAGGTTGGCAGCTTTATGATCAAGGTATGACTGCGCTAGTCTATTAATTTCTCTCTAGAATGATCTCAAACTGCGCATTCCAAATCATAAGTAAAGAGCATAGATAGACCGTTACATACACTTTTCAGAGAGTATGATGATGATATTAAGGTACCCAATCAAATAAAATGGGTCTACTGAGCTCCAGTATATAGTGATAACAGATGCGCAGAAAAATACCACTTAGACACTTTCACCATCAAAGATTTCGAATGCAAAAATAGCTGTCAAAAGAAAAAAATATATTTTGTCATTTAAAAAAGGGGCGATACTTCCACCGTGACGCGTCTTGTAACAAAATGTGTAGAATAGTCCTGCCATAGGAACGCATCAAGACAAGCCTCAGAAACATTGATTTTTGTAACTACAAAAATGTCTACAAAGCCAACTGCTGACAAGGAAGGCTATAAACCTAAGCTGTTGTCAGTATTTACGTAGACTTCGAATAATACAACTTACAACAGTGAAACGTTCTTGTCAGTTAGATCAACGTTCTGTTTAAAACAAAATGGAGTGTTGTAATGCACAGAACAGACTTACTGGCTAAGCATTATTTTCTAAGCCTGCTTGTTTACTGATTCGAAAAGGGGCGCTCTTTTATTCATTTTAACGAAACCTTTCCCTTCATTCACCCAACAAAACTTATAACCTTCCTCCTTTGTCTTTGTTTTTGCCTTCCAGAAGAGGTCACAGCTTTCCTGAAGTTATCAATAAAGTAAGGGCTTGGAAGCGATTCCTAGGTACGTAGTTACGTGAGGTTTTCACATGATTCAAACCATTTTTATTTCCAAATGACTGACGTGCAGCGGACCCCGAGAATACGCGTGCCATCAACATTGGGTTTCACGTGATATGTAACCGATATGTCGTCCGATGCACACATTGCCAAATTCAGCTTTGAAGCAACATGCACCAGTGCTTATGTTAAGGTTTCACTGCAGTTTTCTGCCGAACCATGAATCTCGAGATTGTTTCACCTGCTGTAGTGCTTCACTTCGCTTTTTGTTTTCCTCCAGTTTTTACATTAACGCTGTCTCGCCTGACACTATTGGTTTCAGAGCATCTAGTTCAGAAACTGTAGCAGCTTGAAGTTTGTGATTTACCTGATACTGTTTGAGACAGACTAATACTTCTGAGGCAGAAACCACATCGATCTTTCGAGCTCCTTAACTGATTCTGAAACTGCCACGACCTCTGTCCGCAGCAGCAGAAGAGAATGAATCTTTTTATGAATAATGTATTAAGAAATAAAGCTAATAATAATAACCAATCAATCAATCTTGATATGAGTGCGCGAAGGAGCAACCACATAGCCTTGACGCTACACTACGGATAAAAATAAAAAAATCCGCACAAGCCTTACACAGAGATAGAAGGAAAAAGAAGAAACAAATAACACATGAAATTGAGTTTATATGCAATGAGCCGAAATATCATAAAACGTTTATTTTCTTAGGTCTTGAAACGGTGCCCGCGGACACTTTTGTGTTGTAACTCCATCGAAATTCGGCCGTCGAGGTGGTGTTCGAAGTGAGGAACTCAGCATCAGGAGCCGAGCGTCTTAACTACAGAGCCATTGCAGCTGGCGCCAAAAGATGACCGCGTTGCTAATCCCACATGAAGCCCTACGGTGATCGCACCGCTGACCCACATTCCAAGAGTGCCACACTCCAAAGCCAAGATTTCTCTACATATGATCTCATTCTAGAAAAAAGCGCTTTGCGTTACGAAGGAGGACAGAAGGTTACAGACTCGAAGAGCAGGCACTTTCTGGGAGTGGGTGATAAGGGCGCGGTTCAGATTTATTATCATCAACATCACAGTCAGCTGCGCTATACCCAATGCAGAGCCTCTCCCTCTCCTTAATTGCTCCAATTTACCCGGTTTTGTGCTGGCTGCATCTACTTGGTAACTGCGAACTCCAGTTTCCCAGCTGACTTTCTGACGCCCCCTGCTGCGTTTCCCTTTCCTTGGTATGTAATATAATACCCTTTTCTATTATCTATTTTCCTTTCTGCGCACTACATACCCTGCCCAAAGCCATATCGTCTTCATTTCACAAGAATGTCACTAACTAGAGTCATTCCTTCGACTAAATCTGCACGCTGCCTCTCTTAAAGTAAAACACACCATTTTGCGTTACATAGCGCTCTGCGTTGGCCTCTTCTAAAGTTGTTGTGACCGTAGAAAGAAAGAAAAACTCATGACCTGCTTACTGGCTCTATAGCTGAGCCACCACCGCTGCCTCATGCGGATGTAGAATTCTTTACTTTAGGCCTCACGTTTCAGCACCATAGGTAAGAACAGGTACGAGATTTCCAGACTTACAGTTTTGTTCTGAAGGTATGCATTGGAGAGGCAAGAATCTGTCGTTTTTTTACATGCTAGCAGTACATCTTTGGGATGCACTTAAAGAGAAGGACCAGTGGTAAAGAAAATTGGCTGATGGAAATTGACGGCACAGTGTATGTTGATTCTCGGTGGGCACCTGGATTTCGTATTAACGGAGAAGATGAAGATTGGTATGAAAGAAATAAAAAGCGAGGAGTATGGTAGTTACTTGCTACGGAAACTATTGCCGTGGTTTACCTCTGCTAACCTGAAGGGAAGCAGAAGCTTCATTGGTTCCGCTATGCCTGTGGACCAGCTTGTGATTAAGTATGGTTAAGCAATGATTCAAATGGAAGTTTCTTCTTTATGCCAGTGACTACGCTTGATGGTCCATATAGTAGTGAGAGTGTCTATCTGGCTTAGCTTAATTTACCAGTTGATCTTGCGTTGGAGAACCAAGTCTAATGTGGCGTCCAACTGGATTGTCGTCTTTGGATGGCATTGGTTCAACTCCAAGTCAGACCTCTCGGCAATTGGATCGGAATATTTTCACGGTTCGGTTATTTGTTATAGTACACAAAGGTGACCGCGAGTTCAACCTAAATAACAATTGGTTTACTGGAAGAGAAAGATACAGTACCTGTCATACTTGTTTCTGTGGACACCCGAAACGCCCAGTAAGGGAGGAGAGGAACGTGGGACAGAAAATGAAAAGAAAGAAAGAGTAGCCGTTGCGAAAGGCTACGGAGTAATTTCGACTACCTGGAGATATCTAACATCTGCTGCCATAGCACATCACACGGACGCCTCTTCGTTTCGCCTCAATCGAAGTGCAGCCGCTGGCGGTCGGGGTCGAACCCGGGTACTCCGCCACAGTAGTCGGGTGTGTTACCACTGCACCACCGCGGCAGGGCACGAGTTCCTTATCTTGGCGACATTTCGGGGAATAGAAAGCGCAAATACTGTCGCGTAAACGAGGCCCCTCACAGCTGCGCCGGGGCAGGCTCAGAGTTCAGAAACAGCGTTAGAGATTAGTCTTGGAGCTAGCCCACTTCGTTCTCTCACATCTCTGCGCGTCTTCGTCGTCAGCGTATGTTACATTAGCCCCCCTGTTCGAGAAGCATCGACCGGATGCTAAATTGAAGTGGAAGCAGTCGAGTACAGTCACTGTTGTCTGGCATGAAAAGGCTTCAGCCCGACCACGTGGACCACTTCAGAACGCTTGGGAAGTAGGGGTTCTGGTTCCTCACGAGGAACGACTTCATAGTCCAGATCACCAACGCATCGAAGAATGCGGTAGGGACCGAAAGAACGGTGCAAGAGCTTTTTCACTGAGTCCGCGTCGTCGACTAGGGTACCAAACCCAGACAAGTTCACCTCGAAGATAATGCTCAGTGCGCTGCCGCAGGTTCTAGCGTTCTCATTTCGGTCTTGCAGCTGCTGAGTTCGCACTCGGGCAAGTTGGCAGGCCTCTTCGGCACGCTGTAGAACAGAAGCGACATCCTTCTTTGGAATTTCACCTATATGAGGCAGAATAACGTCGACCGTGGTCGTCACTTCTCGTCCGTAAATTAGGCTGAACGGAGTCATGTCGGTCGTTTCTTGAACGGCGGTATTATATGCAAATGTTACGTAAGATATTACTTCGTCCTACATCTTGTGATAAACTTCCACATACATCGATAGCATGCAGGCTATGGTCTTGTTCAGACGTTCCTTCAGGCCGTTTTTTTGGGGATGGTATGCAGTTGTCCGGCTATGGTTGGGGCAACTAAGAATAAGAATATGCTGGATGAGCTCTGCAGAACATTCTGCTCATCTGTCTCTTATCAGGACCTCTGGTGCCCCATGTCTAAGGATAATTTGAAGAATGAATAAATTCGCAACTGCAAAGGCGGTAGCATAAGTAATAACAGCTGTTTCCGCGTATCGGGTCAGGTAGTCAATAGCTACTATAATTCACTTGTTCCCACAGTTAGAAGTAGGGAACGGTCCCAGCAAGTTCATCCCTATTAGCTGGAATGGTCTGAACAGTGGAAGAATGAACTTTAAAAGACAGTCACTGCAAGTTTGAACATAATATGTGACATTGCTTGACAAACGAGGCCAATAGTACCGTGCTTTAATTATGGATAGCTTCCGAGTGACTCCAAGATGGCCGGATGGGGGTGCATTGTGACAACTTGGAAAATTTCGTCCCGTAATCTTGCTGGTACAACGAGTAGGCATTGGCGACTGTTGGCGGTAAAGTTTTTCTTGACGAGAACGCGTCACGTAAACACAGAGAGAACTTAGTGCGACGGAAAGATTTAGGGATCATGCTACTGGCACCTTGAAGAAACTCAATTACCTGACAAAGCTCAGATCTTGCGTTGACCATCGCAAAGTTGGATGTACTGATCGCATTCAAAAATGCGTCGTCATCATCACTTGCGCCCGAAGCTGGTTGCACAGGAGCACGAGATAGGCAATCCGCATCCAAATACTTACGACCTGACGTGTAGGTTACAGTGATGTCATACTCTTGAGGCTGTAGGCTCCACCTTGCGAGACGTGCAGAAGGGTCTTTGAGGATTGTAAGCCAACAAATCGCGGGATGGTCGGTCACCACTTTAAAGGGTCTGCCGTATAGGTATGGTCGGAACTTCGAAATACACCGCACGATGGTGAGGCATTCCTTCTCAGTGGCAGAGTAGTTTGCCACGGCCTTAGTCAAAGAAGGACTGGCGTAGGCTATCACACTCTGTTGGCTGTGCTGTATCTGTACTATGAACGCGCTAAAACCGACATTGCTTGCATCGGTGTGCAGTTCGGTGTCTGCCGTTTCATAGAAAATGTGCTAGAACTGGAGCTGACTGCAGACGACATTGAAGTTCCTGAAATGCTTGCATTTGCTTTTCTCCCCACGAGAAGGGTATATCAGCATTAGTAAGACGTGTAAGGGGAGCGGCTATTTTGGAGGTTTTTCACGAAACGCCGGTAATATGCACATAATACAACAGAGCGCCTAACTTCTTTCTGGTCCCGCGGTGTCGGAAAATTGGCTATCGCAAAACTTTTATCAGGATCCGGCAGAATTCCCGCCTGTTTCACGATATGCCCTAAAAACATGACCTCTTCGTAACCGAAATGAAAATTTTTGGCTTTCAGAGTGAGGTCCGACGATTGGATGGCTGCTAGTACTGCGTCTAGGCAACGAAGGTGCTCCTCGAAATTCGGGGTAAATACAATTACGTCGTCCAAGCATACAAGACAAGTCGCCCACTTCTGATCTGCAAGAAATCTGTCTATGAGTCGCTAAACGATTGCGGGCGCGGAGCAAATACCGAAGGGCATAACTTGGAATTGATATAGACCGTCAGGTGTAATGAAAGCCGTCTTTTCGTGGTCCCTCTCATCGACCTCTATCTGCCAGTATCCAGACTTGAGATTCGTGGAGGAGAAGTACCTTGTGTTGCACAGACGATCAAAGGCGCCATCTATTCTGGGCAAGGTATAAACATCTTTTTTCGTAACATTGATCAATCTACGATAGTCTACGCAGAAACAGAGTGTGCCGTCTTTTTTCTTTACAAGTACCACAGGTGCAGCCCAAGGGCTTGGGGAAAGCCGAATTATATCATTACCGAGCATTTCTTTGACTTGGACTATCATGGCAGTACTTCTTTTTAGGAAACCCGGTAAGGCGACTGGCGGAGTGGTCGAACAGCTTCGTCTGTATTGACGCGATGCTTTGCAAGGTGCGTTCGGCCAATGCGTGACGATCTGGCAAACACATCAGAGTAACGACTGAGCAGGTTGCGTAGTTTTTATTGATATTCGGTGGTAATGTCGGGTTCAGTGTCATAGGATTCTGTTGCTGAAGCGCTGGTTACATTACGTGCTGAACTAGTGTCAGTTATGGCATCGAGATCTGCTACAGTAGTCCCTTTGTTCAGACGTTGATGCTCATTGCTGACGTTCGTGAGAACATCAACTTCGCCATTTTCAAAGAAAACAACTGCCCTGGCAACTGCTATGCCTCTTTTTATAAACAGTTTCTGTTTGGTCTCGACGATACCTTCTGTATTTTGCATTGGGAAGGAACCCACCAACACCATAATACTAGAACGGGGGGGCACACCCACATGGTCGTCAATAATGTGAAGCGCAGCACAGCGCACGCTAAAGGTTTCGATGGCATTCTCAATTGAAGATCTTACCGACTAATTCTGCAAATCGATAATTGCCCCGTTTTTTGTTAAAACATTCATGCCGAGAATGACATCACGGGAACATTGGGCCGACACGATGAACATCGCCAGAAAAGTTTGCCCTTGTACAGTGATCCTCGACGTGCACACTCCCGTGGGCATAGTTAAACGTCCTCCAGCAGTGCGTATTAGTGAGCTATCCCATGCTGTTGTGACCTTTCTGAGAGCTGCTGCGAACTGTCCACTCAGAACTGAATAATCGGTCCAGTGTAGACGAGACCAGTGACGTCTTTGCCATCGACGGAGATATATAGGTCGACAGTCTGTGGTGTCGTGCGGCGGCAGTTTCGAGGCGTCCGGTCTCGGCTTCGGTGCTCTGAAGAAGTGACGATTCAGGGGTCGGCGTCGTGGTTACGTTGGGGATTGGCGGGTAGTTTAGGCGTCGGTTCTACTGGCGTCCTTGTGCAATGAAGTTGGGTGTATGGCGAAGAACTGTAGTGCGTTTGTGGATGATCTTGGTATTTTCGTACTTAAACAGCCGCACCTCCAGAGGCTGCTGCATCTAGTTTCCCCTACAGAGACTTTGCGATCGCCCCTGGCTCCCAGGAGAGCTGTACCTGCGAGGGGATGGCGATCGGAAGTAGCTTGAGCCTGAGTCGGCATGCGAAAGATATTATGCAATTTCCCGTGGTCGCTGTCCAGGCGACGGACAACGGGCATCAGCAGGAAACCCACGGCGGCCGAGTTCCCTGTAGGTACAGCGGTGAAACATGTGTCCAGCTTCCCCGCAATGATAGCACTATGATTGGTTGTCGGGTGTTCGCCAGACTTCAGCCCTTCGAAAGCCGCTATGACGTACGTTTGGTCCGGACGACCCACGGGTGACCGGTGCGGGTGGCTCGTAGGACGGCGTCGAAGGCGGCAGGTAGCGGCTGGTGACCTCGGCGTAACTCAAGGTCTGGGGTGGCGGTGTAGCTGCGACGGGTGCGGGCACAACGGAACCGGGCACGCCCAGCGCTTGTTGTACTTCTTCCCGAATAATGTCAGAAATTGTTGCGACCTGTGGCTGTGGTGGGATCGGCAGGTATTTAGCCACCTCTTCCCGGACTCTCACCCGGATCGTATCACGCAACGATTCTGTCGAAAACTGTATGGCTTCACTTGCACTGGCGGTGATTATAGACACAGCAGTACGTTGATATTGCCGGGCACGCATGCCAAGTGCCTTTTCGATGGTGGTCGCTTCCTTCATGAATTCGTTTTCTGTTGTTGGCGGACCTGCACTAAGCCGGCAAATAACTGCTCTTTAACACCTTTCATCAAAAGGCTCACTTTCTTACACACTTTAATTTGGATGTTGTATTCGGCTATTTTAAAGAAGTTCCGCTTTTTCTTTGCGAAATGTGCTGGTGAACGTGCGCAAGAATTCCACCTTAAATGTGTCCCATATACGGAGTCCGGTTTCATGATTTTCAAACAATGTTCTTACAGCATCTTCCAGCGCGAAGTGGGCATGGCGCAGCTTGGAGTCAGCGTTCCAGGCGTTGAAAACAGCCACTCGGTCAAACTGCTCCAGCCAGTCTTTGGCGTCCTCATGCGACAGGCCAAAGAAGCGTGATGAATCTCGCTGCTGGTGGAGGAAGACCGGAGTTGTCGATACCGGCGGATTCATCGCGCTTACACCAATGCTCCTTGTTAATTTGTGGTCAGAGAGAGGCCCACACTCGGGGGGAAGACCTTGCACTTGGCGACTGCCCTGATGTACTGGGGTCTCTAGCTAAGGTGTGCATCATGGGCTTGGATACCGGCTTGTAGGGGGTGTCGGGTGCATGATAGTCGTACCCAGAAGCTCCACCAAATGTTGCATAAACGAACCCCTCACAGTTGCGCCCGGGTAGGCTCAGAGTTCAGAAACAGCGTTAGAGCTCTGTCTTGGAGCTAGCCCACTTCGTTCTCTCACACCTCTGCGTGTCTTCGTCGTCAGCGCATGCTACAATACTTCGAGTGGGCACCAAGGAATTGTGCATACCCACACTAATGTTATGCACTAACATTTGATAACTTAATGACTTAAAACATCTTGTATAATTTGATTAGGAAGATCAAAGAGATCATTGAAGTATGGTTCGTGCCTCGGCTTCATTGAAAACACAACTATAAGGAAGGAAAGGTGCCGGATCTGTCACGATCACTTAAGGTGCAAGCCGGTGCTAGGTATCTCAAAATAACGGCTTTAGGGGCTAGTTGGTGCTGCATCGTATTCAGAAATGTGGCGCAACAAACACAAACACAAGAGTGCGCGTGTGTTGTGTATCTTCTCTTGTGTTTGTGTTTCTTGCACCACATTTTTGAATCCGGTGCTAGGGAAGAGCTGGAACCCAGGTAGCACAGATTGTGGGACCCCAGTAGGTCCGATGTAGGCAATTAGGGCTGCGGCAACCATCACAAAGCCTGCATCGGTCCCCGATGGGGTAAAAGTGGGCAAGCCCCATTTGAGCTTGCTCCTGCTCCTGCTGCATGGGTCCTATAGTAGCGTTGCTCGGCCTAATACAAAAGGGCTTTCTCGTATCCAGACGACAAAGGATCTTTCTCGAATCTGAGCGCAATCCAATTTAAATGTGGGTTCTTTATAGGAAAACCCTCGTTAATCCAAAATGAAGCCGCCTGCATTAAATCTTTGGAACCTACATCGGATGTAGTGGGGCAAAAAAAGGGCATGGGCACATGCTGCCCCACTCGGCCACTGAGTGCAGGCGGAATATGAATAAGAGCTCAGTTTGGGCAAGCCCTGGTGGCACCCAATTGAGGCTGCCTTAACTAAAACGCTCTAGGTCCCACATCGGCCTTGATGGGAGTGGAAGGCGGGCATGCCCGCATAAAACCAAAATCGGACCCTCGTGGGGACTTTGAAGGCACGTGTAATAGCAGGTGAGCTCTGGGCTCAAAAATAACCCCCAGCCTAATTGTGGCTGCCCACACAAAAGTGAATTAGGTTCCATATCAGCCGTAATGAGGCTGGAAGGCGGGCGGACCACCATGGTACCAAAATCGTTTTGCGGGTAATTTGAAGTCACGTGCGACAGCAAGTAGGCTCTAGGTTGAAAAATAACACTCAGCCCAATTGGTGCTGCCTACACAAAACCGCTACAGGTCCCACATTTGCTTTGACGGGGATACAAAATAGAGCTTCCGTATGTTCGTGACATTTGTTAGGAATGATTACAGGCGCAACATAAATGTGGGCTCTTGTCGTAATAAATAGCCCCAGCCAAAGTGGAGCTACCAAATTGATGCCGCTGTGGGTCCTATATAGGCCGTAGCGGGGCTGCTTACACCAGCGGTGCCACGTGCAAGCATTCATTTCATTCTTTATTTCTATTACAGCTTGCCGCAAATTTTCATTATAGATAATTTGTATAACTTTCAGCATTTTTATAAGGTTAGAAATATCATATTGGTTTAGTTCTCGCGCTGATGCAAGTTGTGAGAAAATACTCTAACATACTGATTGCTAAGGGTAGTTTTTTATGGTTGCCGTGGACTGCCTGCAACTCTCAGCACAGTATTACTGCTCAGAACACACATTTCTGCAGTGTGCACAAGATTTAATATTGTAGTTTCTCAGCAAGGGCAGACATGTATAAAAAAGTTGCCTTAATATGTCTGTAAATATTCAGTGGGAGAACTTGTACTAGGGTTTTCATCAGTTATCTGCGTCGGACTTCCATGAAAATAATGTGGGCAAGCCCAAGTGCGGCTTGCGCTTTAGATCCGGCATCGGTACTATGTTATTGTCTGAGGGGCTGACCGAAGTAAAAAAACAGTGTTCATCCAGAATGACTACCCGAGTCTAAGGTAGGACCATTGGGGGTAGTTGGCGGGGTGTGCACTTTTGGTCATTAGGGAAAAATTTGAGCAGATCCACAAGGGCTGCCTGCATCGGTTCCAAGTCGGTCCTATTGGGGCATTGCGGCAGCTTCCTTCAGGCCTACGTTGGCCCCCTTGCAGCACCCACACTGAGCCCAGCGGGGCTGTCCTGCGTTGCCTCCATTGGGCCTACTGGGGACACCTTCATAGCCCGCTTTATACGGTCTCGGAACTACCTACCGTAATAAAGCTTCCACTTCAAATCCTTGAGCGCACCGCAGAATATCACCGGTTATGCCGGCACATATGGTGGGAACCTTAAACATACACTGAGATCGCACAGTGCAGAGACTCCTATTAATGGGAAAGCCTTTTTAGAATCATGAAATGGAAATCTGCGCGGGAGCTGGGCGCGTGATCTGTGGATCACATCTGTGGGCTGATGTTTCACTCACAGTTTGCGGAAATAAAAGATGGAGAATGAAGGATATGGGTGGTGAGGGTATAGGATCACAGTTATGAATAGATACGGATAGAGTTTATTACCAATGCTAATGAAAGATAGAAGACTAATATTGTGGTAAAGTCACTTGTAACACAAAAGATGTCAAAATATGACTTGTAATGACCACTACTGATTGCAAATTAGTAACAATTCTTAGTCATGTGTGGTAAGGCTCTAATGGCTAAGGATGACGCATCATGACTAGGAAACTATCAATGTTTATTGGGATCACTTGAAATGGATGTGACAGATTGTACATGAATACAAATTATTAGATGAGTTCGTATTCACTACAATGTTTAGGCGCATTATGACTACCAAACAACCAATAGATAAAAATGTCAAATTTTCACTGTCACAGACCACCGCCAACAATCTTATTTTGCCTTTGAGTTTGCCTACGCTTTGTATCTTACCCTTGCCTTTTAATTCTTACCTTTGTTCTACTCGCTAATAATGAAATGTTTTACATATTCTCCGCATTCTTTGGATTCCTTCTAATTAACCAATACGCGTGAACCCTACATGCGCAGACTGGCGTAATGAATTATGTGGTCAACATTGACACTGAGGTCAGGTGCTGGCGTAAAGAAGCTCTGGGCCTCCACGGCTTGCACCTGGCAGCCGTTGGTCAGAGTAGTTTGGGACAGTCAACTGATTGCAAAGGAAGTGCAGCCTTCGCCGTTCTACTCTTGAGAGACATCTAAGAAGCAATATAATATTGTGTTTAGCTACGATAGCTTCCAATGCAAAACATTTATTTCGTCGCTCAAGCAGGTCTAAAGAGCGACGTACTAGATGGCTGCTAGTCCATGGCTGGTGGCAACCTCCTTAGCCCGCTCTATGGCCCGTAGTTGAATATTCGGGTCCGAGCTGACAAGTACCTCTTCCCACTGCTAGGGGAGAAGGGAGCTGTATTAATTCCACCGCAGGCTGATCATTTGCGAAGTTCCAAAGAATGTGTTCGTATGTTGCTCTTTCACCGCATTTATTGCAGTTTGGGTTGTACTGGCCTGGATGCGTGAAGGCGAGCACCGCTGTATTTAGGAGGGATCTTGTTTGTAGTCGGCACTTGGTAACTTCCTGCGCCTTTAGTAAGGACTTATGGGGAGAGGGATATGCCCACCTTTCTAGCCAGGAACGGTGGGTAATATTATGAAAATAAATTAACCGTTCCCTTGTGAAATTCGGTTCGGAGTGCGCGCTCACTACCCGGTGAAAGAAACCTCACAAACATCGGGCTTGCGCGGGAGCTGCCTCGTTCCCCGGATTAGACGAGTGGGCCGGGACCCAGATTAGTCAAGTTTCTCTAATCGGAGCAGGGGTGCTTTGGAGGCTGAGGAGGAAAATAGATATGATGCGGCCCCTTGCGAAATGGTACATAGCTGTTTTAGAATTGCTTAATACAATATCCGCGGACATGCTTGCTATAGGTAGGGCTATGGCCGCGAATGATGCGGCCACCGACGGGGAAATGTCCTCATTCACAGCGGCCAGTACGAACACTTGTCTCATGGTATGACGATATTTCACCGCAGTAAGGTACGCTGCATTGACGTGTCGGCCATACATGGCATGTAGGGCGGGAGCCTTCGCCATTCGTCGTCCTTCATGTTGCGCGAAGTGCTTGTCCTTGGGTAAAGGTTCAATGAATAGAGGTCTGCTAATGTATGTAGGTAGGTGTGTGTTCGCGTCCTTTTCTGGAAGTTGCTTGCACTAGTGTAGTTTGTATACGATGACTCTTCCCGTCTTCGTGCGAGTGAGTCACACGAGCTGGGAGACAAGGTGCGCATTGCACAGTTCCGTTAGGGTGTTGTGAACCCCGAGGCCCAGCAACCTTTCCGTAGACGTGCTGTGCTGGAACCCTAAGGAAGCTTTGCAGGCCTGTCGGATTAGTCCCTCAACCTTAATTCTCTTCGCAAATTGGATTTGCAGGCAAAGCAAGGAGCAGATAGTCCTGCTCAGTACGAAAGCATGGACTAGTCAACACAGTTCTTCTTGTTTCTGCCTTTATATCTGATGGCAATTTGTCTGATCAGCCATACAGTCTGCTTAACTGTGGCCGTGAGTATGCTCATTGTTCCGGTCTTTCTGCGATTATTCTTCATGTACATGCCAAGTACGCGTATGGATTTCACCTCCGTGACCGCAGTCCTCTCACGTATATATTCAGGGGGATCGTTGGGGAGGGGGGGGCTGGTTGCATTTCTTCGGGGCGGCTTGGCGCTGAAAACCAGCAAAGGCAAGAGCGCCGAGCCTTGTCTTGTGCCTTGCGTTCAAGAAGAATGAGATATGATTTAAGGCTACTTAGAGTGAGATCTGCTGTCCGTTGAGATAGGAATGAGCGGACACAATTAAATTTCCGTTCTCCCGGGTCAAATATAGAAAGATTAGTGAGGATTGCCTCTTACAAGACGTTGTCGAAGGCTTTTCTCAGGCCTAGCCAAAGCATCGCTTCAGTGCCGGATCCACGAAGGGGGCAGCACGTCCTTCTAAAACTGGAGCATCACGTCCTGCGTGGACAAGTTTGTCCTAAGAGCAATCACTGTTGAAGGAAGCACGGCCTTCCGCGTAATTTTGCAGTCGGTTAAGGATGGCATGTTCCATTAGGTTTCCCATGCAAGACGGGAGGGAGATGGGACGCAGATTCTCGATCTAGAGTTTATAGCCCGGTTTCTGGATGAAGGTGACCCGCGCATGCCTCCTTTCCTGGCGGATCTCCCCTTCCCTCAAGCAGGTGGTCATTTTTTCTGTCAGAGCAGCGACAATTTTGTCGTCTTGGTTTCTGAGCGTTGTGTTTGACACTCCGTGAGGTCCTGCCACGGCGGTGGTACGGAGCTGACTGAGAGAAAACGAGACCTCGGCATCTTTTGTCGAAGTCCGAGGCGTTGGGGAGACCCTCATACGCGGGTAGGGGGTCATTTTGCGATGTGTTCAGGCAGCGTGTTCACACTTGGGCGAGTAACTCAGCATCCGTACCCTGGTTGTGATGAACTAATTTCGTTAGCTGGCCTCGCAGTGTGGATTTTGTCTCTTTGGGGTCGAGCAAGTTTCAGAGGAAGAACCATGTCTTTTTGGTTCCAAGTTACTTGTTCAATTTATCACAGAGTTGGAACCATTGTTTTTCTTGCACGTTTACAGTGTAGGCTTCAATAGGGCGCTCTAGTAGCGCTCAACTCTTGCGTAAATGTCTATTGTGTCTCTGTCTCTTCCAACGTTTTAGCAGGCTTGTAACGCTTCCCACATGAGGAGGAGTTTGGAGTCAGTCGTCTGGTACGGCTCGCCAGTCGACGTCTCGAGCGTGGGGGTCTTGACGTCCTCTTTAAGTGCAGCGATCCACTCCGTGAGGGTCTTTACCTGTCTGAGGGCAGTTTTCTCTCGTAAGCGTATGAACCTATCTCAGTAAGTGATGCGGGTGCGCATGCGGTGCAGTCTGTAAAATGTTGTGTCAAATATCGTAGCTATTATGTAATGATCGCTTCCTAGTTTGTTTCTTATTTTGAACCAGCAGCCGTTACTAATGTTTTTGGTTAGTGTGAGATCGGGGGAGGCATCTCCGCTAACCGACCCGCGTTATTTCTTGGA
The DNA here is from genome assembly GCF_055883805.1 of Amblyomma maculatum. Taxonomy (NCBI): domain Eukaryota; kingdom Metazoa; phylum Arthropoda; class Arachnida; order Ixodida; family Ixodidae; genus Amblyomma; species Amblyomma maculatum. The sequence goes on along the minus strand of NC_139346.1, from coordinate 60,156,098 downwards.
GATCACTAAGAATTGTGAGGCTCAGGTTCTGGATAGACTGCCACAGCTTTGTATCCTTGGGGTTTGTCTTCCGGTAACCCCAACCCGGACGATGGGCATTGAATTCGCCCTCTACAATAAGCTGGGTTCCTGTGGCGAGGCGAGTTGAGGATGTCGACTATTCCTAACCTTATGTATTTAGGTGTACTCTATAGGCGGGATATAATGAGATTTGCTTCACCCTTTCCTTCAGTGCACAATTTCAAGTAGCTTGAACTGTTCAATTGTCTATGGTGTGTTTTATAGCCGTAATATTGAGATGCACAAATGTCGCTGTGAACGGGACAGTCGCCGTCATCCCTGCATTCGAGGGGAGAGTAATTGCTTTATATGGCAGTAATGTTTCCGGACCGCTAGCTTCTTAAAGTGCTATTACGTCCGGTTGTTTATCTAGGCTTTGGATGTAAAACAAGTTACTCGGTTTGTTGCGGAGCTCTGTGCAGTTCTTCTGACATGCTTCAATTTGCTGGTGAGAGGCCATTTTCAGGCATGGGAGGGATCATTACGTTCACTTCCACGGATGCCGGCATTACAACACGGCTTGCCTCTAGGGACGGGAGGCGCTGCACTAGTTGCTGAAAAAAAGCGATGTTTGTACCCAGCTCAGTTACTTCGCCAGTGAGAATGTTATCTTCTTCCCCTCGGCCGCTAAATCTGTTCTCGAGTGCGCTCATTTCTGCTCTTAGCTTGTCTGTGGCCTTAGGTTTGGTAGTCGGTTCCAGTTTATCATCATTAGATGCTTCCGCACCGTGTTTCCATCCGGAACCCTCATCGGGAGGAGCCGGCCTTTTCGCGTTAATGCGGCTGTTTCTCCATTGCATTGCTGGTGGAGGGTATGCGCTTAGTACGGAGGATGAAGGCGTGTGGTGTACTGGTGGAGTTGTTGTTATAGGGGTTGTCGAGATTTATATAGTCTTTCATTTCGGCTATTTGTCGTTGCATTGCGCATGGTTTGTGTCTCTAGACTGTATTTTAGCTAGGAGCAGCTTCTCCCGGGCAGTGCAATTCTGGGCAGCCGTATCCGGCCAACTCACCTGCTTCAAACAGCTTCTCATTCTACTGCTGCTATCACTCTTCCTTCGGTCCGTGCTTCCATGCCTCGAACTGGGGTTCTCGCTAGATTAGAGTGGTGGGAAGGAGGAGCATCTGTGACGGGACTTGCTGGTGGCTCGACGAATGGCAGCTGGCTTTGTCTCTTGAGTACGGCCTGTGTCCGGATTGCTGGTCGACTTCATCCTTAAGGTTCTTTTGTTGAGCAAAAACTGCAAACAAAGCAATGTTTGCAGTTCTTGCTCCAGGTGTTGTGCGCACCTTTGAACACAATGCACTTGGGCGTGCCGGTGTGCGCTTCCTTCTTGGCGTGGCGTAAGGTGTTCTTCGCGGCATCTGGGCACATTTGGGTCCTGGACTTGTAGCAGCCGTGCGCTCTATCGCCAACGCTTCTGCAGTTGAAAATGATTTCGACCTAATCTGTGAACGGGTGTACACGAAAAGGACTCTCCCAATAGTAGATGGTGTCTGGAGATTTTTTTCCAGTGAACGTCACCAGTATGTACATTGACTAGCAAAGGCAGCGAGCATCCACTACCGGAATCCCTTGGTTGTGCTTTTAGAATTCGTGCCTGACCTCATTGGGAGCTCTGCCGTCATATGCATAGTAAATTACGCCTCTCCGTCCGGAGCTGATGCGTACGATGTCACTTGTTACTCTTTCTTACTCAGCTTGAGCAGACTCAGGTTGCTGTAAATCGAAGCCCTTAGTTTATGCGATGCACTTATGGTAAACGTGCTGTTAACAGTGCTAACACGAAGCATGCCTTTTTCCAGCACCTCCTGAATCGGTTGGTTAGAGACGGTACTGAAACGGCCTCGTTCCTACTCCTCCTTCCTCTGCAAAACAATCAGTAAGGAGGAAGAGGGAATTTTTTTATTTATATATAATATTTATTTATTGCTACGAAGTAACGTCCGTGTACTGTCAGATGTCACTGCACTTTAAACATCCCCAGGTTGCCGAAATTACACCGGCGCCTTCCACTACTCGGCCATACTAAAAAACTATAGAGGAGGAAGAATGCGATATCCCTGCCGCACAGTTCTCTCGCCAGAGAGGAAGTTGTCATATGGAGACAGTTACAGACAGGTTCATACCCAAACCTACACATACTAAACAAAATGCTTCCTACCATATACGCGGACAGATGTCTGTGGTGCGATGAAAAACCAACACTATATCACATCACATGGGCCTATCAAAACATAGATGTGGTCCCCAAAATTCGAAACCAGAGTACGGAGCAATGGGAGACTTCGCTGTCCAGCGACCGCTGCGAAGACCAGCAATGTCTGGTACAGCGAGCCCTACGGGCGGCAGCAGCCAGCGGAGCCCTGGACTGAGGGCAACCGACCATTGTGCAGAAGTGGACGAGGTCGGCGGAGAAGACTCTTGTTGATTCAACAAGCAGACATCTCTGAAGACGTCCCAAAAGCCGCCAAGTAATAAAGGGCTAAACAAAGTTTTTCTTCCTTCCTTCCACATGGTAAGGTAAACCAATCGACACCGAACCACGCCCCCAAACCGAATTCTACCCGGGTGGACTAGGAAGCAACCCTCCTAGGTTGCTCCGACCTGGCGAGCCAGAAGGCCCTGGTCCACCGAGCTCGAGCCGCGGCAGTCGCCAATGGGCTCCTGTAAGAAGCCCACCTAGTGATTGCGGGAGGTTGCCCCGGCTACCTCAAGCATTTTTCCTGCAATGAAGTTTTTCATACACACACGCCCCTGGCCAGCCAGCCTTCCCGAAGATGATCTTCCTTTGGACTCGTTTATTTGGATTAGCATCAGCAGCTTTCCTGTTGCGCTCGTACCATCGAATGGAAGCATCATTTCGTTGAACATACCTGATTCCGTGCAAGCGGCGTTGAAAGGAGTATCAATTCATTATATGCAAATATCTGAAGTTCGCCAGTTTGGTAGAGGAGGCATCTTGCGTCGATCAGCAGACAAGGCCTGTGTGAAGGACTTACTCAAGTGTTCAACATTTGGAATTCACTCCGTGAGCGCTTTTATTCCCCCACATTTGGCACGTTCTGACAGAATAGTGCCAGGGGTCGACTCAGGATTAAGCCCTTCAGATGCCTTTCAGAAGCTCTCTCCTGCATGGGGGATTTCAGTGCATAAATGCACGCGTGTCAATTATGAAGTTAAGACGTCAGTAGAGTCAGTAATAGCAACATTAGTCAGATCAATATGTACATCAGAGTTTAAAGTTTAGCCCCTGGTCTTCAGGGTTGACCAGTTTGTCTCTCGTCTCCTGCAATGTCGTAACTGTTGGAGGTTTGCACACAGTGCAAATGTTGTGAAGTAAATTACAGGTGCTGTGCTTGTGGTGAGCACCATAAAAGGAAATAGACCTGTTCAAAAGAAGAGACATGCTGCTTGTGTAATGGAGACCATCTTGCAAATCACTCTAACTGTCCTAAGGGCAGAGGGGAAGCAAAGTGCAAAGATTATAGATAGGCGTCGTTGCTCGATGCATGAGGCCATTACAAATGTGAAGAGAAAGACGCATGGTTATGCGAGCATTACAGCGCTAGACTATGCTGACGTTTGGTCTTTCTACTGCCATTGAGGCAGCGATAGCAGATGCTATGGTAAAGGCCATAGACCGATTGGTAGAAACAGTTACGACTTGCATTACTCAGGTAATGGAGTTCCAAATGTCTTGGCTTATGTAGAACCCAAATATCTCTCAGCTGCCTACAGTGGATCCCGCTGCTGCTCCCGATGAAATGGTAGCAAGGTCTTCTATTTCTTTACTGGAAACGAAGAATGACCTCCCTTCTACGATTTCTGTCTCAATAGCCTCAGCAAGTGCGACGGAATATACAGAGACATGATGGACTTAGATGCTCGAGGTCAAAAACGTTACAGGTCACCATTACCGGTGCTGTATCTACCTGCCCACCATTTTAATCCAAAAATACTAATTCCGACACAAAGGTTAAGTGCGATAGCTTGAAAATGGCGCTTTGTGCTGCAGGTCTTTAATCAGAATGGGGTCTCTGAAAGTATTACAGTGTAACCATTGTTCCATTCAATCAACCTGCAGTGATTTACATTTTCTCGCAAATAAAATGTTACCCGACTTATTAGCGCTTTATGAAACTTGGCTAACTAAAGAAGTGAAATTCAGTATGGCAAAATACCGAATATTACCATTGAATGGGCCATCAAGGTGAGGAGGGGAGGTTTAATGTTTTTAATATCGCCCAGGTTTCATCACAGGGTAAATCTAGTATTTCAGTGGATGGACGTCAATAGTGAAATTATTGCTAGATATCTCTCTATGCCTGGACTGCATCCCATTACTTTTGCTAGTGTTTATTTTCCATCTGGAGTTCTCAGTACGCGTCCTTTTGGATCATTACTATGTCAGTTGATCACTGATGCTCAATTATCACACCACTTCCAAACTGATCAGTGTGGGCTCTCGTTTAGGGGACTTCGCCTATGAGAATAACATGATCTCTGCGAACTCGGGTTGTCCCACTTTTCTCAGGGACCAATCACGATCTATTAGATTTATCTTCCTCCACCACGGGAGTACCAGTCACTTCCTGGAATCCTGTACACTGCAACAAATAGTGATCATCTTCCAGTCAATTTTGAAATTGTGTGTCCAATGGTGTTGAGCGGTGGACTGTGGTACTTTATAATGAGTTATAAAAATGGTAAAAGATCACTAGATAGAAAACTGAAAACAATCGCGATTTTACTTAGTGAAGAAAGACGTCAGCCATTTGCTCCGCTATAAATAGAGCGTGGAAGCAATCACAATGTTTAGTCCGAAATGGTAAAGATCATTCTCCGAGTCCTTTGTGGAAGACAGAATGTACTAGGAATTATAGGCGGCGAAAGGCAGTCTGGAAAAAACGGATTCGCAATTAATGCCTCAAAAAGTGAATAGACCACAAGTTTATTGCAGCAACGTTTAGGCGAACAGTGTCTAGGGCAAAGGACAACAATGATGAACAGAATTATGAGTATTTATCTCGAGGAGAAAGCAAACAAGCCATATTTCACTTCATGAACTCAAGAATTAGGTTATCGGTGCCGTACAACGCACTCTCAATTATATTGATCCCGACGGAACTTGGAAAGGAATGAGAAGAAATATGTATAGGTCTAGAGGGTCGTTTTTCTGCGGTTGCTCTGCGTGCCCTCGCAACGAGTAATCAGTATAATGACTTTGTTAATGCATCTATTTCTGAACTGTACCAGAGTTCTTCAATTGAAGGACTCTGACTGTACCAAAATGTGAATCAATTACCTGCTGCAGCTCCTGGCCCTGACAGGGTTACCTATGGGATGATTAAATTCATTTTTGTCAATTCACCAAGTGATTTACTGCCGTTTGTAAATTGCAATATTGGACACCAAGGATTCCAGATGTCTGGTGTCAATTTGATCTTGTCCCTAATCTTAAAAAGCAAGGCGAAGGGTTGGTCATAGATAACATTAAACCAATTTCTTTAACTTGAAATCTCATAAAATTGGTAGAACGTGTGCTATATGGCCGAGTCATGTCCCTAATCACCGAAAGACCGAAAGGAGAAGAGAATGCTGAGTCCCTGTCAGGTTGGTTTTCGACCGGGTTGCTCATTGTGGTACCCGCATCCTGATTTAGAAATCCATGTCCCACTAGCCCGCTGCCAACACCAATATGCTGCGCTGGTTAGTCTGGACATAATAAAGCCTACGACAGTTTTCAGCATGGGCCCCTGCTGCACCGACTGCGAGTTAAAGGTCTGTCAGGTTACTTTATTGCATTGGTGTCAGCATTCCTGGCACAGGAAATTTTATTGCTGCGAGCATGGTGTATCCTCACCTAATTCAGACAAACTCGAGGGGTGCCCCAAGGCGCGGTTTTGTCTCCGTTGCTTTTTAATCTTTTAATGAGTTATATTCCGACAGCCCTTGGTGTGTCCACATATGTGTATGCTGATGACATAGCTTTCTTCACAGCAGCAGATAACTTACATTCCCTTTACTGGATTTTGCGGTAATACTTACATGCCATTAACCAATGGTCAGCAGATCTCACTTATGTCCTAATTTACATAAATATGCATTGTTAGTATTCAACATTTCTAATTAGGCTCAGCAAGTTAACATTTCACTAACTTGTCGTCATGTGTGATCCTACATAAAGTACCTCGGTGTAACATTTTGACACCTCTCTGACAAGAAAGGCTCATATAGAGCAAGTTGCTGCGAAAGGAGTCAGGGCGGCGGGAATTCTGCGTAGGCTGAGTGCGGTATGCGCAGGCATGCTCTTTTGATGATTTACAAATTGTATAATTAGGCTGTGTCCTGTTTTCTGGAGCTGCTGCATATAAAATGCGTCAGCTTCTACTCTTAAGGGAGATCTTCGTCTTTGTTTTGGGCTCCATAAGTTTGTGTCCAACAATGTTTTATACCTTGAAGCAAAGTTGCCACGCCTTACCTGGAGGTTTGGCCTTCTAGCAGTCCAAATATCCTTAAAAATATTGATTCGGAGAGATATCACCAAGTTGACTTTGCTTAATCATACAGTTGAATTCTTTAGTGTAGGGTGGTCTTGATTCCTATCCCTTCAAATTTGTTTCCCTGATGCCTTGCTGGGACACTGAATGTGCGTGAGGCTGAAATTATTCCGGAAGGACCAATCACATCATTTTTTAACATAATCGTAGATAACATTGATCTACGCAATGCCAAATTACTACTTTTCCCCTAGGTATACGGCATACTACAGGACTACTTGAATACCTTTTCCTCACATGTTATCACATGTTATAATTGCGACTGAATCCTCCGTAAGTGCAGAAAATGCGGCTGTGGGCGTTTTCTCTCAGTCCCTTGATTGGGCCTTTTCTCTCCGTCTTCCATATTTCCCCTCAATTCATTTAGCGTAGTTATTAGCTATAGTGCTTGCCCTGCGTAAGCGCCTAAATTCTTATTCGGGGGCTTAAATACTTACCGATTCTTTATCGATGTGTACTTCCTTATCTGCGTACATTGCGTCGCAGTTAGTTCGCACATTAAAATTTTTCAAACCTTGTCTTGCTCAATCGATTCGGATAGTTTTGGTTCGTGGCACAGGGGCCTTTATTTCAATGAGTCTGCTGATACTTTATCGAAAGCATCCCTGGAATGTCCGATCATTAAGCTCCTTCCTACTTGCGCGCTTTTCACGGCAGCACGTTTCCTTGGATATGTTTTAAGACGAAAATTTCGCACTAATTCCATTACTTCCCTGAATGATCTTTTTCTTCTTCTATTCCCTCCGAGGAATACAACCTGGCAGTCTCGCAAACGTGAAGTTCGCTTCACGCGACTTCGTTGTCATGTTCCGCAACTAAACTTTTTCTTTTACAGGCCTGGTCTTGCAACCTCTCGCTTGTAACAGTATATATTGTAATGAGCCAGGAACAACTGAACATTTCTTTCTGTTTTGTCGCCGATATAAATCGCTAATATATAAGAGAAATGCGCAACAACTTAAACAGGACACAGGAAGAAAACACACACAACAGTTCACGAGCGCAACTACCAACTGATAGTTGCGCTCGTGAGTTGGTGGTTGCGCTTGTGAACTGTGTTGTGTGTGTTTTCTTCTTGTGTCCTGTTTAAGTCGTTGCACATTTCTCTTATATACTATGCAGAACAAACTAGGCCGACAACACGCTCTTCTGAACTATAAATCGCTAATGAGGCGGCTATTAGAAATAAAATTGCAGAAACTTAGTTTCAACTTGTCAGTGGTTGTTCTGTGTCTTGGCGATTCTATGATGGGACGCGCCGATGGCAATGCATGCTCTGCAACACAAAAGTTTCTCCTAGAATCAAACCGTTTTTCAACATATATGATTGTATAATTTTCTTTTATTGCTGATATTGTGATTCCTAATTATGTAATTATTTATAATATATTGTTATTATTTTTATTCTCAATATTAAAATTTAACCCGCCTGGGTGGCGCAGTGGTTACGCTGCTCTACTGATGCTTCCAAAGACCCGGGACCGAATCCCAGCCTCGGCGGCCGCTTTTCGATGGAGGCGAAAAGCAAGGCGCCCGTGTGCCGTGCGGTGTCAGTGCACGTTAAAGAACCCAAGGTGGTCGAAATTTCCGGTGTCCTCCACTATGGCGTCTCTCATAGCCTAAGTCACTTTGTGAAGTTAAACCAAACAAACCCAACCAAAGTAATGCAAATTTCAGTAAGCATATGCACCACTCTCAACCATCACTGACAGGAAACCTGATTTTATGAAACTTTCAAACTCAGTTCTACACAGAGGAATCTCAGAAACTGTAATCACTGCCTGATCGTAGCCCCTTGCGGGTATGCGATATTTTATGAGGACAACAACAATATTGTCATAGGAAGACCTATGCCTAGCGCAGTGAAGCTTTCGCTTCCACCGCGACTTGGTTTGTAAGAAAAGAAAGGCGCCGTATCTGTTAAAGTGACTTGAAGGTCCAAACCTCTGTCAGGCTGGTGTCTGACTCGGCGCTGATCCTGGCCCTGATGGGGCTAGGACAGATGGGCCTCCGCCGCTTGCGGCGGTTGATAACATGCCACTGAACTTTTATCTGTTGTAGGCCGTCAATGCACCCGCTACCGCTTCGGTGGTGGTGGACGACGGCTGTTGCGGTGCGCGTCTTTCTCTCCCTCTCATTTATTCTTGCTTGTATTTTTTCTCTTCTGTCCACTCGAGGAAGCGGATTGATTTATAGGAAGGGAAGCGCGCGGTAACAGTCTCACTCGTTTTCTGTGAACACCTCAACCGGGCCGTAAGGGAAGGGAGGAAGGTGGGAGCGAAAGTGGAAAGAAAGAAAGAGGAGCCGTAGTGGGGGCTACGGAGTAATTTCGACCACCTGGGATCTTTAACGTGCGCAGACATCACACAGCACACGGACGACTCTTCGTTTCACCTCCATTGAAACGCAGCCACCAAGGTCGGGTTCGGGTACTCTGGCACAGTAATCGGGCGTCTTACCACTGCACCACCCCGGCGGGGCACGAGGTAGCGGAGGTGGCTCAGCTATAGAGCCAGTAGCCCCGTGCATTTTCTTTTCTTCCTACAGACACAACAACAATAACCGTCAGGATGGAGTGGGTGGAGGTTGGCTGGCTCCTGGTCCTGATGGGGCTGGGATAGGTAGGCCATGGCTAGCCTGCCACTGAAATTTATCTGTTGTAGGCTGTCATTGCATCCGCCACTGCCTTGCTGGTGGGCGACGGCTGTTGTTGCGGCACGCGTCCTTCTCTTCCTCTTCTCTTCACTTCTCTATTTCCTTTTTAGTTCGCACGAGGCAGCGGGTGCCGGTGTACCCGGGTTCGAACCCGACCTCGGCGGCTTCGTTTTGATGGAGGCGGAGAGGAGAGGCATCCGTGTGCTGTGCGATGTCAGCGCACGTTAAAGATCCCCATAATAATAATAATAATAATAATAATAATAATAATAATAATAATAATAATAATAATAATAATAATAATAATAATAATAATAATAAATAATAATAATAATTGATTCACTGGAAGGGAAAGGCGCGGTAACTGTCTCACTCGTTTTCTGTGGACACCTGAACCGCGCCGTGAGGGAAGGGAGGAAGGTGGAAGTTGAAGTGGAAAGAGAGAAAGAGGAGCCGTAGTGGAGGGCTACGGAGTATTTACGACCACGTGGGGACCTTTAACCCAAAGGAGTTGGATAGATCGGGAAATGGGGGAGGAGTGCTTAAGGATCTTGAGCGCAAAGGAAGAGATTCTACCCTTTGCAAAGTTGCGGACTGCGATCTTAGAGTCGCTAAATATGAAAAGGGCTGGTGTGCTGGCAATGGCGAGGGCGATGGCTGCTTCCTCTGCGGCAGTGGAAGTGAGAGCATGGATAGTGGCGACGGAGAGGGGGGTTCGTCTATTCCTCTTCAATATAGCTATGATAGGTCTAGCACGAAAACCAGAGAAGATTGAAGGCATCAGGCACGCCATGTATGCAGACGACATAACAGTCTGGACGAACACCGGCTCCCTCGGGGAGAAGGAAGAAAAACTATAGGAAGCGGCCTCCTGTGTACAGAAATATCTCGGAGAAAGAGGACTCGCATGCTCGACCGAGAAATCGGAACAGCTTCGAGTGTGGAGAGGCAAACAAAACCGGACCGTCCCAACCAGTGAGAACCTGAAACTCAACATCTACCTGGAAGGAATGCCCGTCCCGGAAAAGACAACAATAAGAATATTAGGTATGTGGGTTCAATCGACCCAACGCAGTAGTCACACTTTTACCATGCTCAAAACAACAACGCTACAAGTGACACACATGATCAACCGCATCACCAACAGGCGGCATGGCATGCGCGAAGAGTACACACAAAAACTAGTTAGAAACCTGGTAGTGAGACGAATTATGTACAGCCTGCCCTACCAGTGCCTCAACAAGAGTGAAATATAACAAGCGGATGCCCTGCTACGCAAAGGGTATAAGACGGCGCTCCGATTACCGCGCAACACGTCTACAGAAAAACTCATGGCGCTTGGATTGCAAAACACATTCGAGGAACTACGCAAGGCGCAGCTTGAGTCGCAAAAACTCAGGCTGCTGCAGACAACGACTGGAAGAGCACTCTTACAGAGACTCGGATACCTTGAGCAGATGCGAGAAATAGCGAGGACGGTAACGTTCCCCGACGAACTTCGCAAGTCCCTCAAGGTAGCTCCAATCCTGAGAAACATGGATCCTAACCTCCACCAAGGTAGAAGAGAATCAAGGGCCGATTTTATTCAAAAAACATACGCTCCTCAAGACACGACCGTGTATGCAGACGCGTCCTCGAGAGGAGGACACAACAAAATTGCAGTAGCCACGATGGTCGATTCGTCTCTACGCGAAGTGTTCAGCGCCTCTATCCGACAGAGCACAGTAGCAGAGGCCGAGGAAGTAGCCATTGCTCTAGCGGTGGCGGAGGGCTATAGAGCTGGGCAGTCGCTAACGATACTTACGGACTCTCAAACAGCCTGTCGAAATTTCATGAATGGTAGGATTGGTCGTCACGCGCTCCGTATACTCCTCGAAGCGAGCGACAGAATTAAAAACCAAGAAGAAAACAAGACCAGACACAAAATTATGTGGGTACCGGGGCACATGGGGGTGGCAGGGAACCAAGAGGCTGATAGGATAGCTCGAGCATACACAACTTTCCGAGCATCCGACGAGTCCGCGGAACTTTTGCCAGCCCCCAAGGCATATACTCGGCCATACTAGAAAACTATAGAGGAAGAAGAATGCGATATCCCCCACCGCACAGTTCTCTCACCAGAGAGGAAGCTGTCATTTGGAGACAATTACAGACGGGTGCATACCGAAACCTGCACATACTAAACAAAATGCACCTTACCATATACGTTGACAGATGTCCGCGGTGCGATGAAAAACCAACACTATATCACATCACATGAGCATGTCAAAACATAGATGTGGTCCCCGAAATTCGAACCCCGAGTGCGGAGCAATGGGAGACTCTGCTGTCCAGCGACCGCTGCGAAGACCAGCAAGGTCTGGTACAGCGAGCCCAACGGGCGGCAGCAGCCAGCGGAGCCCTGGACTGAGGGCAACCGACCATTGTGAAACGGAGTCGACGGAGAAGACTCTTGTGGACACAACAAGCAGACATCTCTGAAGACGTCCAAAAACCGCCAAATAATATTGGGCTAAATAAAGTTTTTCCTCCTCCTCCTCCTCCGCATTGATAGTGACAGTGGAACAGGATGCAGGACATATCAGTGAGTATGAGGCAATAAAGGCTATGACCTAAAATTCTTTCTCTAATGGGAATCAAAAATCGATCCCTCGGTTCCTCGGGTAAACCTCAGGCGCCAAGACCAGGATAGTGAAACACACATCGCAAATCTCGTCTCCCGTGAATGGAAGATACTGCGCGTTTGCTTTCTTGCAAATCAATTATAGAACATCGGTGAATGTTTGCGTTCCACGAACGCTGGTTTTGTTCCACAAGGGGCGCGTGGGGTATCGCGTGCAGCAATGCTCAGGCTACTGCATTTCTCCGCCGCAAAATCTGCAGTGCTGTCAAATTTTTTGACGCTTCGCTATGATGGTTAGAGCCGAGCTTCGCGTATACCGTATGCCGTGATGTCACAGTCAAGGCCAGCTATGTAGCCCCCTTGCCAAGCTATACCGGTGTTGCCTAGCAACGCTGAAGAGGTGTGCGACGAAAAATAGGTCTCCATCCGGGTATTGAGCCTCCATTCCTTGGATCCCCATCCGGGCGCTTTAAGGCTGTACCACTCCCCGGGTCGTGAAATTTTATAATTTCGCTTCTCTACTGTGAGAATGTTAGCGGATTCATTGTGACAGATACTGTTACTGGTGTGCAATTTGAAAGTACCAAAGACTAAAATAGTTAGGCCACTCAATTAGAGTGACGCCAAGGAAGGAACGTCGCCCATATGCTGTAAGCTATAAGGACCAAGCGGGAACGAGTGCTCTCCATTGCTGCTGGGTGGTGCTTGCCTTCCGCAAGTTACACGGAGGCTGGACCCAGCTCTGGACTAGAACTGGCACTAGACGGGCCTCTAGTCCAGCTCTGGACTAGAGGCCCAATAGGCCCTCATGACACGAGCGCGGATAGCAGCGGCAAACGATGGAGTCCCGGACTAGGGAACCCACCTACATATCCCCCTCCCTTTTCTACAGTAAAAACGTTTTCACTAACTCACAGATGCTGCGCCTTTCCTTTCCTGTAAACGATTTATAGAACGCCTGTGAAAGACGCACTCGACATGCAAGTCAAGAAAGGTTTAGCCACGCCTTTGCTCATGAAACAGTCTTCATAATTCCAAATATAAGCAAGTACCCTCAAATGCTCTATGTGCTACCACCACAAGGCCACCCTTGCCCACATGCTTTTGTCCGGCCCGCCGTCTCCTACTCCACTGGGCCGGTGCTTCTCCGAACCTGGGAGGACTGGGAGACCTCACTGCGGTCAGCGGACCTGGCCAGGTAGACGATCGTCGTCAGCCGGGCCGCATACGGCATGGATCAACATCCCATGAACGTTGAAATCGCGAGTGGGGTCATGCGAAGACCCAGGAGGCCTGCGTGCCTCAAATATTTCGAATAATGGATTTTTCCTCCTCCTCCTGCTCATAACTCCGCTTGTCTACCGTGAGGATGATATCGGGACAGATACTGCGATTAGCGCGCAATTCTAAAGTACCATAGACTAAAATACTTAAGTCACTGAATTAGGGTGACATCAAGGATATAACGTCACCCACCTGCCATCAGCTATGAGGATCAAGCTGGAATGAGTGCGCTCCAACGCCGCCGGGCGGCGATTCTTGCCTTCCGCGAGTGACTGATGCTGCTCCTTTCCTTTCCTCTAAATGAATTATAGAATGTCTGTGAACTTAGGTCCCACCCCTCGATGGGTATCGCGCTTACGTTAGCCCAGCGGAGAGACGAAGCGCCTGCCCAGTCATCTGCAAAGGGCTCACGTTCATTGAACACCAGCTCAGATACGGCCGCAGCAGGGTGGAGTACACCTTGATCGAAATCATTCCAAGCAACAACGGAAAGGGAGCCTATTCATCACTAACATCTACAGTAACCCGAAGCACCAAACAAAGTAATTCAAGACCCTTCTACACAGAGCAAGCACCCAAGCCAAAGAGAACACTTCTGACTGGAGGAGACTTCAACGCCTCCCATCGAGCTTGGGGTTACGTTAAAGACACGGCAAAGGGACGGGACCTACTACAGGACACCCTGGACCACAATTGTACCCTGATCACGGATCCCGATAATTCTACCCGAATCGTCATTTCCCTAGCACGAGAAACCACACCAGAGCACAAATTCATCAAGAACGACCACACCGGCAAACTAACTTGGCGCAACACTGGCGTCAACCTGCGCAGTGACCACTACATCTTAGCAATTGCGATACCCATTCAATTCCAGGGAACACCTTTACACACAAGTGGACGGATTGGGAAGGCTTCCGTAAGGGACGATCTACCACAGCGCAGGACATCACAGACATCGAAACCGGGTCGGCAGATCTCCACGATGCAGTGCACATTAGCCACCAAGACCATTGAAACGCACGAAGACGTCGTAGGTATGGACAGCTGTCCGGCCCGTCTGATCGAGGCCAAACGTTCGACACAGGAGCGCTGGAAGCGTCAACGGCTGAATCGCAAAATTAAGAAAGAAGGTGGCCGACTTGAACAGGTTCATTCAACATCACTGCAAGCTTCTGTGCCGTCAGCAGTGGAATGAAGTCTGCAATCGAGCTGAAAGGCAACTACATCATGTTTGCGCGTATAATCTATTTTGGCTCCTCCTAAACGAAACCAAGTCCAATTCAAACCAGCGCGATCGCCTGGCCTGCCTCATACACGCCACCACCACACAACAAGAAAGAAAAGACACCGTTATCATAAAATTGGAAGCCAAATATCTGCCAGACGCGTCAACGGAAATCCCCCCATCATAAGGGGGCCTACACAACGCTTGGCTGGACCGAGACATTGCCATGTCAGAGGTACAGGTAGCGCTGTACGAGCTGAACACCCGCTCAGCAGCCGACCCTGATCTTGTTACCAACAAAATGCAACGAAGCCTCAGCTATGCATCGACCGAGGCCTTAGCCTGCTACTACAACGAATGCTGGGGTACCGGGACGCTCCCCCGACAGTGGAAAACGGCAAGAACAAAGCTGATCCCGAAACCGGGCAAGCCATCGGACATCTGCAACTTGCATCTTATCTCGCTCGCGTCATGCGCAGCCAAAGTGCAGGAGCGCGTGGTCGCCAACCGGTGGCAGGAGTATCTGGAGAAGGAAGGCCTATATTCGGATACGGTGATCGGATTCCGGCGTAGACTCAGCACACGATGCGCCATGCTACAACTCAACCAAGATATAATCGACTGCAAGACACAAGACAGCAACATATTTCTGGGGCTCGATTTACAAAGCGCATTTGACAAAGTCAAACACTCAGCCATATTAGCCCAAGTGTCAAGACGCAATATGGGAGTAGCAAGCTACAATTATATCCAATACTTTTTGACCAACCGCACGGTGGAAAGTAACGCCGGAGACCTTAAGCTCCCCGAACACAAGCTCGGGAGCACGGGTACCCCGCAAGGTTCGGTCATCTCGCAGTTGCTCTTGAACCTCGTCATTATCGGGTTTCGAGGGCAGTAGAGGAGACCGGCATCCGGCATACGAGCTACGCTGACGACATTACCCTGTGGGCGGTAGGCGGTACCAACGCCAGCATTAAGCAGCAGCTCCAAGAGAAGGAATACAAAACATTTATTTTCGCAAGGGTATTCGGAGCCCTTTGGCCCCCTGGGCCCCCGCACGACCCCTTCGCACTCAAGCGTTTATGTTCAATCTGCCCATGACGTCGGAAGTCCGGCGAACTGCGATCTTTTCCTTCGCTGAGTCCTTGGAGCGTAGTGTGGCCTCCCAGTCTTCCCAAGTCCGGAGTGGCACAGATCCGCCGGGGGGGGGAGAGATGCCGGGCAGGTTAGTAGGATATGGGTCAGCGTCACTTAGGGGCTTGGCAGAGGGGGCCGTTCAGTTCAGTTCAGTCGTTCAGTCGTGGACGACTCTTTCTGACCCTATGGGCCATGTCACTCCACGCTTTCCGGTCTTTCGCTATCTTCCTAAGATTACATAACTTCATCGGCAGTGCCCCGAGGATGCCATCTAACCATCGCGTTCGCTGCCTACCCCTTCTCCGGCGACCCTCAACCTTTCCCAACATCAAATCTTTCTCCAGCGACTCCTCCCTTCTCATCAGATGACCAAAGTAACTGAGCTTTAACTTTACAATTTGACCCTCCAATGAGCAGTCAAGGTGTATGGTTGAAAATATCGATTGATTTGATCTTCTGGCAGTCCAAAAAACTCTCAAGAGTCTTCGCTAGTACCACAATTCAAACGCGTCAATTCTTCGGCGGTCAGCCTTTTTCACAGTCCAACTCTCGCATCCATACATCAAAACTGGAAAGACCATAGCACGAGTTATACGGATCTTTGTTGGCAGACTAATGTCTCTGCTCTTTACTAGGCGGTCAAGGCTAACCATTACTCTCTTACCTAGAAGCAGGCGTCTCCTAATTTCATGGCTGCAGTCTCCTTCCGAGGTGATCTTGCATCCCAAGAAGAGAAAATTTGTCACAGACACTTTGCCCAACCTAGGCGAAAGAGGGGCAGGTTGCTGTTATTACTACCATCGAGCAGCACTTTGGCGGCACAGGCCTAGTGTGTTCGCCTGCCAAATCCGACTTGCTTGTCCTCACATCACTACGAGCAGGAAGGAAACGCGGTCCCCCTCGTTTTGCCATCACCTAAAGACCGTGACTGCATCGGGGAGCGCATCCCCGAAGTTCCCAAGTTCAAGGTCCTGAGGCTGCTGCTAAATAAAAGCGGCTGCAACGACGAGACCGTAAACAAGATTACCAATGAGGCAATTGACGCTATCCGGCTCATACAGCTTGTCTCTACATGACGGACAGGCATGCGTGAAGATACCCTTCTGCGCCTCGTCCAGTCGCTTGTGATCAGTCACATCGCCTACGTGGCGGCCTACCTCAACTAGCAGGTCACATACAGGGCAAAGATAAACCACACTGATCAGATGTGTTTAAAAGACGGCGCTGGGATTAAAGGGGACCACGAGTATGGCTCGGCTCCTGCAGCTCGGCGTCCATACCACTTCAAAAGGAATAGCCGAGGTGCAGCTCACTGCGCAAATGAAACGCAGTTCTACCACCAAGACAGGCCGCCGTATACTGACGTCCCTGAGTTACTATCTCCGAGCTCTCAGTCAACAATCGTGCGAGGTCACAGATGTGGCGCGGGCCCACATCCACGTGGGCCACACCCCAAAGAACGTGCACCCCGAGTACAACTAGGAACGGCGGCAGGTGTAGGCCAAAGTCGTCGTTGAACAGCACGTCCAGGACCCGCACGCCCGATACGTGGACACAGCGGAATACAAACGAGAAGGATTCGCAGCAATGGTCGTTGCGGCGCCTACCGGCATCAAGACAGCGGCAGCGAGTGTGCGGTGCACGGACGCCAAAGACGCCGAGGAGGTTGCCATCGTCTGGCGACCTCGGAGGCAGAGTGTCGCATCATCCTCAGTGACTCGGTGGTGGTGGTGGTGAAAAAACTTTATGCAATGTTGGCAGCTTTAAGTGATTACACCCTAATGACGGGCCGGCTTTTAGCTGCGTGTTGTGGCCGGAAGCTGCTGCTTCCAAGCGACACCCGAAGCCCAGTCCGTCAGCCACTTTTGAATGGCCGGGTCAGAGCTGGACACCGCAGCCTCCCGTGGTCGGAGAGTTGCCAAGTGGCTGGAGGGTGAAATTCCGAGAATTTGATCATGATGTTTTCAAAATCAGCTTTAGGTGCCCCACACAGGGTGCACTGCAGCGAAAACAGTCTTGGATGGATCAAAGCTAAGAAAGCAGGGGTGGGAATGTACGGCCCTGAAGCTGGCGCCACATCACCTGTTGCAGCTTAGTCAGAGATTTATGAGTAGGAGGGTAGATGGTTCGTCGATCACGGTATTGGAGAGAGGTTTCCTGATAGAATACCATGCGCTCGCGAGCATATCCCCAGGCGGTGGCAGTCCCTACTCGGCTGAGGTATCCTCGAGCAAAAAAGTGAGCTGCTCGTTGCCTGTGTGACCCGTATGAGCGGGCACCCGCTTTATATGAATAGGGTGTTCGGGGGGGGGGGGGGGGGGAGGCAGGCGCGGAACCGGAGGGTTGGTCCAGAGATCCGACCGCGAGCGAAGTTCAGTACGGCGGATTTAGAATCGCTAAAGATGGTGGTGGCTCGGATAGTAGCTATGGCGAGGCAACGGCCGCCTCCTCCGCCTCCAGGGAAGGGGAGGCAAAATGTACCGGCCGTGATCAGTTGCAAAAAGTTGGAGACAGTGCAGAGGGCGAAAGCAAAGCGGTAGGGGTATGAGGCAGCATCTACGTAAACGGTCTCTGGCTTGAAGCCATAGTGTTTGTTAAGAGCTTCTGCGCGGGCCTTGCGGCGAGTGATATGGTGCTCTGGGTGCATATTTTTAGACAGGTGATGCAGAACGCGGTGTATTGAGGGGGAAGTGTATGTTGTGTAGAGAAGTGACCGGGAGGTCAAAGATGGATGCGACAAAGATGTTACGGCCGGTGATTGGTTGGTTTGTGGAGTTTAACATCCCAAAGCGACTCAGGCTATGAGAGACGCCATAGTGGATGACTCCGGAAAGTTCGAACAGCTGGGATTCTTTAAAGTGCACTGACAACGCACAGCTCACGGTCGCCTTGCTTTTCACCACCAGCGAAAAGCGTCCGCCGAGGCAGGGAGGGTAGATGATAGTCGCTCCAACTGGGCTGAGCGGTGGGCTCCGTGAGCTCAGCCAGGGAGTTGTGGATGTTTATGTGAAGAATGCGTTCATTGGAGGTGTAGTGGGGTATGTTGAGGGCGGCCTTGTACGCCTGTCGGACAAGGGCGTTAACCTTGTCTTCCTCAGCCTGCGTGATGAAGATTTAGGGGAGCGACTAAACAACACGGCTCAGGACAAATGCCTGTAGCAGGCGTCTGAGGTGATGCTCGCGCATGATACGATGGAGGTTAGCTATGCGACAAATGCGGCGGATTGTTTGATGAACCATCACCGTCAGCTTAGTGATGGTTGCGGTATTCTTGCCATTGTTTTGTATCAGTATACCATGAATCCGGATTTTGTCCACTTCTGGTATCCGGAGGTTGTCAACTGTCAAGAAAATGGGGTTTGGAGGGCCTTTGTCTATAGGACATCTAGTAGGTCGGAGTATGAGAAGATCCGATTGGGTAGGGGAACAAGCCAAGCCGACATTTGCGGCAAAACATACTACAATGTCTGCTCCGGCTTGTAATGTATCTTCCATGGCGCCAATGTTACCTGTGGTGGTCCACAGTGTAATAGGGGCGTAAATAGGAGTGGGACAGGGCAGACACTTGGTTGAGGGCGTGTGCCATGGAGATAGGAGTAATATTAAAAAAGCAGTAGAGAGAGGACAGAACCCTGTGGGGTGCCAATGCTACCGATCTTGAAAGATGGAGATGAGAGCGAGCCAACGGTGATTTCTGCTGTGCGGTGACAAAGAAAGGCGGATATGTACTGGTGGACACGCGAGCCGACTTGAAGCGATGAACGAGTATCTAAAATGGCGGTGTGACGGCCATTAAGTCCTTTGTGAGATCTAAGGCAAGAATTGCTATGGTGCGCTTTGCTTGGCTGGGGTGAAATATATTTTCTTACAGCTGCAGCATTACATCCTTGTGAAAAGATGTGGCCGGAAGCCGACCATTGTGTCAGAGAAGAGGTTGTGGTCGTCTATGTGGTTCTGGATGCGAACGAGCACAACATGTTCAAAGAGTTTACCAAGACACGAGAGATATGGGTCGGAGATTCTTGATGTCGAGTGAACGCTGTGCACAACTTTGCCAAGGTGCGAGTGTGCTCGCCGGCAGCCGCCATCGGTAAGCTCCAGCTCCAAGACTGCGGCAGCACCATCCGCATCAAGTGGTTCCCGGCCCACGCTGCAGACTGTACATCCCCACCGATTCACAGCGAGATGGACTTAGTCGGGCGGAGGTGGTCATTCAAAGGCAAATACAAATCAGGTCATTCCTCGCATCGGCAGTGCTACACACATTCCACCCGGACATCTACACGAGTGATATGAGCAATATATGTCAAGTGGATCCGGCGTAC
This sequence comes from Amblyomma maculatum, assembly GCF_055883805.1. Taxonomy (NCBI): domain Eukaryota; kingdom Metazoa; phylum Arthropoda; class Arachnida; order Ixodida; family Ixodidae; genus Amblyomma; species Amblyomma maculatum. The sequence goes on along the minus strand of NC_139346.1, from coordinate 60,136,219 downwards.
CAATGGTACATTATGTGGGACTGTTCCAGGTTCCCGACCAAGGCTACATCCAAGACATACCCGCTAGAACTTCAAAGTACTGTACAAAGTACCGACAAAGACATTCAAGTATGGGCCGTCCAGCAGACTCGGGGTGCGCTTGAAAAGCACAAGCCTCAGGGCCCACCACAAGCGGGCCAAAATGAGGTAATGCAGAGTAGGGCGAAACTCCCGGTTTATACTTGGCCAGCGTCATGACGCATTAAACAGTCGCTTGCCCGCATCTCAGTAAAGTTATACATACATAGATGCACTCGACATGAAAGCCAAGGAGAGTTTAGCTACTGGCGAAAGGCGCAAAAAACTGGAAAGAACTTCTTCTGATCCCGATGTCGTCACTGCTTTTCGCTACGTATAAGCAGGCATAGCAGAACTAGGCAAACTTTATTTTTTTTTTCTTTTCATCTGGCGGTATATACCCCGCCGGGGTGGTGCAGTAGTAAGACGACCTACCACTGTGCCGGAGAACCCGGGCTCGATCCCGAATGCAGCGGCTGAGTTTCGATGGAGGTGAAGCGAAGAGGAATCCGCGTGCTGTGCGATATCAGTGCACGTTAAAGATCTCCAGGTGGCCGAAATCGCTGCGTAAACCTCCACTACGGCTCCTCTTTCTCTCTATCCACTTTCAGTCCCACCTTCCTCCTTTCCCTACGGCTCGGTTCAGGTGTCCACAGAAGCAAGTGTGACAGATACTGCGGTTTTCCCTCCCTGTGAACCAATTATCAACTATCTGGCGGTGTGTACACTATTGAAGATAATAGATCAGCAGATTGAGATCAACGCCATGTGATTACCGAGTAAGCACGTTTAATTAATTCAGCTGTATTATGAGCGCCAAAAGCAAGCTGGAGGTCACGTGTGAGCCTAGCGAGTTTCTTTATATACCATTTACATACAAGTGATCATGAAGTTAGGTGTTCTACAGCGTTATGATATATGCACTAGCATTAGGGTGGGGCGTGGCGCGCTCCGCGTTATGCCCGCAATGCAGTCGCACTGAAACCTTAGATCATGTTTTGCATGAATGTTGTGTGGCGCGCACATTCTGGCGCCTAGTGACGCGCATGTTTCATGCCAGAATGCAGTGGCAGAGTCGCGACAGAGACATTTTCATAGAGCTTGTCATTTTTTTTGTACGATTTTTGTACAGCAACCTGAGTAGTGCACTTGTTCTGAAAGGGTCAGTAGCCCCTCCCTTCGCTGCAACAAGGGGAGTTCGCCAGGGTTGCCCCTTGTCGCCTGCGCTTTTTGTCCTCGCGTCGGATCCGTTCTTAAGGAGAGTTGCCTGTGATCGGCCCATCCGGAGCTTTCCGGTGACGGGGCAGGAAACGGTCGTGGTATCAGCTTACGCTGACGATCAGTCCCGTTTTTCACGCGATGGCAGCAGCTTCGGCGCCTTTCTTGCTGTTTTTGACACATATACCAATCTGTCGGGAGCGCAGTTGAATGCCAGTAAAAGCCGCGCGCTGCGATTGTCTCTTTCAGGGACCCTCTCCCAGTTTGTGTTCCATTTGCCGACGCGGTCCGTGTGCTGGGCGTCTTTTTCGAAGCGAGCGGCGTATCACCGCGGACATGGCAGGATGTGGTAGCGCGTGCCACAAGTGTGATGTCGGCGGCCGCCCACTTTGCACTTTCCCTACAGACAAAAGTCGGGGTCGTAAAGACTAACGCGTATGCCTACGCGCTCTACGTTTCGCGCGTTGCGGTGATTACGCGTCGAACGGCAGGTCGCCTCGCCTCCCTGGCCGGGGTGTTTCTCTGAGATGGCGGGACAGCTCTTGTCGCGCGCCGTTTCCTTCACCTACCGAAAGAAAGGGGAGGCATCGGGCTGCCATTCGTCAACACGGTGGGCCGACTGCTTGCGTCGAAACTGGTCGCCACGATGCTCAATGATCCGCTGTACCCGGAGCGCTTCCTTTTACAGTACTGGCTGAGCGCAGCTCGCCGGGCTTTTACTGGAGACCGGCACCTGGGCCCACAGGCCGAAAGGCCTCACAGGTTCTGCCAAACGGTAACAGGCTTTACGACAGCTGTAGACAGCGACCTGCTTGGCCTCAATATTTTTGAGGTGCCCGCAATGCAAATCAGCGAGATGGTTGCCTCCTCGCGTCTAAACCGCAACGACCAGCTTTGCACGGTCGCAACAAGTGGCGTCGGTGGGCGGTGAGCCGTGTGCCTTCCGAGGTCCGCGATTTCGAGTGGCGCCGGCGATGGGGCGTGTTACCCACGCGAGAACGCCTCGCCATGTGGCATGTCGTGCCGAATGACCAATGCCCAAACTGCGGTCGCATGGAAAACATGAGGCACACGTTCTTTGAATGCCCAGTCGCGCTGGTCATGTGGCGCTTAGTGAGAAGAATGTTCGCCGTGCACGGTGGCCCTGGCGCCAGGACACCACGCGGATGTTTTGCGCGGCTAGTAGTCGCCTGTGTATATTTTGTGCTGTGGAAGAGGCGTTGCCTTGCTGAAGTCCGTAGACAACCAGCCAGGGCCATGTACCCAGCGCTGCAGCGACTGCGTCTGCCATTGTGGAAGTATATCTCTGATCAACTAGACAGAGATGGAGAGGCGCGGTTTGCTGCAGCGCTGGCACACCCGTTTCTTCGTCGTTCGGGACGGCAGGCTTGTTATGCCAGCTTTGCCATACTAACCGCCCCCCCCCACCTCGGATCATGAGGTAGTGCATTGCCCTATAGGATATAATCATCTGGCAGCCTTGTTATGCCCGCTTTGCTATACTAACCTCCCCCCCCCTCCTTTGTTACGTACCTCGAATCATGAGGTAGCGTATTGCCATATAAGATTTAGTCATCTGTCATTAAGGTTCTCATCGAAATTCCTTTTGAGCTAGTGTTATGTAGGTAATGATGAACATGAAATAACTATTAATATCTGATTGTTGCTAGTATCGCACCTTTCCTTGTCCTCCTATGTATGTACTAGAGTGCGTGTGTGTGTATTTATGCAATCATACACTAGAAGTTTGCGAACGTTAGTCTCAACGCTGTCAAACCTGCTGGTAAGCATTTCCCCCACCTGTAACTCCATTTGTTGCTGCTTCTGCTCCTACGCTCTCCATCCCTGCTCGTCATTACTACCGTAATCCTTTTATGTGGCGCTCCTCGGACGGGGCCAATGTCCTTCCATTACCATGCTCCGGCCAGATTTATCGCCATTACAGAGCTGTTGGTTTTATACTCATCGGCCTCGCTCTTATCAATTTAGACGCGACGACTACGAACCTAGGCCACTGTCAAGTGAATAGCCTTTCCCTGGAGATCAGTACTGAAGCTCCACGTCGGTCTATCAGCTCGCTGCCCCTAGCCCCCCCTCCCCTATCTTGATCGCCGCAACCTCGCCCCACGACCTCTCTGCTACTCTGGGATATTTCCAAAAAGTGAACTAGTGGGGCGTCTGGAACTGAAAAGTGAAGCTGTATTTACCGCTCTGGCCGAACATCTTCTCCTGTAAATCCCTTATCGGTGCAACTTTCTCAGCCTTTATGTGGTCATTATAATCTATAGCGCCGCCCAAGTGTCTTCAGTTGATTCTTTCGTCTACGTCTCAAGAAGATTTTGAGTCACCCAAATCATCCGCTGTTTATGTTGTCGATGCAACTGTCGCTACTATAGTTGGAATGTGTATTGCATAGTTCAATTCATCTTCATTCGGGTAACTAGAAAATAGCGGTGGATGAACGTCATCACGGGAATACATTTTTTATTCTGAATGGCCTGTACCTATGCAGAATCGAGACTTTACAGTCTCTGCCACGCTCCCGCGGCCTTCCAGTGCATGATTGATTCTGCAAGATTGGCCTGTAATGAACCACATAACGTTGTACAATATTTCATAAAGTTCAACGCGCACCTCACTCTTCTTTCTAAAATTCGTTCTTTCTTCCGCCTTTCCGATATGCAGTAGAGCTCTATAAAATGCAGCTTCGGTGAAAGCGAGACAATGGTCCTCTGCCACTTGATTGACACAACTGGAGGCAAACCAAGAACCACGGTCGCGTGCATTTTTCTGAGGGCACGAACTTTTATTTCTTTCACAGTCTCCTCACAGATTGTGTTAAATGACATCCCTTGGTCTTTTATTGTTGCGGCGATTCGTAAAAAATAAGAAAAAATGATATACCTAGCACTTCACATCACTTTCTGTGCATTCAAAGCAAAGCTTGCAGTTTCTCACAACACTCTTTTAAATATAATACATGGTAAATTATATTTAAATGTGTACTGTTTAACAGTAACCTGGCCGCTTAATAAAGCGATAAGGTGGAAGAATATCCTCAAATACTATGAAATCCATAAAGCAAGCCTTTATCATCCTGCTTTTGAGAGCCTTAGAACGACATGCAACGAATTCTAAATTTCAATAAGTTTATTTACATAACAGGCTGACTATATTCGACTTTGCAAACGACAAAAATGCAAAGTTCATCTACCGTCTTCAGACGGGAGGAGAAAACGAGCAGAAAAAAACAATAAAAAAATTCCGAGTACTTTTCCTATACCGAAGCTATACGTTTGCCGTATAAAACCTTTACAGATACATCTATTCTCTGAGGACAAAGCAAAGAAAAAAATGGCACTCTGAGCTCCAAAACCCGATGCCTTAACTGAGTCAATTTATGTGCCAGAAAATTTAGTCTCTTATCGCATTACCGAAAATGTTTGGGTACGCAGCCGCCAAAGCACCTAAGCAAAGAAACCATAATTGTTTCAAGGAAACAAAGCACGAAGAAATCATACGGAAGTTCAAGCTGAAGGCGACTGAAACCTTCAGCATGAAAAATGTTGCGGAAGCGCTTCCAATGAGAAAAAATTAAAACCTGGTTGTGACAACACTGGGACATGGACTTTGGTCACGGTTTGTTTTAAAGATAAAATGTTGCAGTAGGGATCAATCTATGGGAGCTGCACTAGAAACCCACATACCAAAAAATACCTCGGTACAAGTGCAATGTGGATTTAATAGTTGGTCGGAACGTCTAGCACTGGCAGTAATTCGGGCACAGCAGGATCCAATCACCAGCCGCAGGGCACAGCTTCAGCGCGAGCGACATGGGCGCCGGAGACAAGCGATGGTGATGGCGATGCCGCAGCGTTGTTAGTTCCTCGTCTTCTTTACATTTCCCCGGCGTGAAGAAGTCGCCATCATGGCGACTAACGGAGAAGAGACGACCAGAGGGTTGTAATACGGCTTGAGGCGGCTAACATGGACAACCTCACGGCCGCGGCGGCGGTGGTCGGAAGAAGGGGTGACTGGCTCGATGATGTAATTAACAAGAGATGTGCGTTCCAAGACGCGATAAGGTCCGTGGTATTTCGTTTCTAGTTTGCTGGTGGCAGGAACGCATAGGCAAACGAAGCTGTAAGCCAGGAACGTTGGAGCAGGGGTATCGCTATCACGCTGATTTTTGCGATAGCCTTGCGTGTTGGAGGTAAACGTGCGAGTTAGCTGACGGCATTCCTCGGCCTTCTGTACAATATCGGACAAAGCACTGTACTCAGAGGCATCTGGATGGTATGGCAAATTGTGTCCAGAGTACAAGATGGTTCACGGCCGTATAAGAGAAAGAAGGGCGAAAAACCAGTTGTTGCTTGGGTGGCAGTGCTGTACGCGAATGTTACGAATGGCAGTACCTGGTCCCAGTTGGAGCTCCCAGATTCAGATGTAACATACATTGCGAGCATGTCCCCAAGCCTACGGTTGAAACGCTCCGTGAGGCCATTGGTTTGCGGGTGATACGCGGTAGTAGCCCGATATATTGATTTGCAAGACGAGAGGAGCTTTTGGAATACTTCAGAAAGAAAGACACGGCCTCTATCACTCAAGCCGCGTTCAGACTACGTACGGAACGCACCTATCGTTCGTAAGGATCGTAAGCGTAAGCGCAAAAAACGTAACGTGTCTGTTCAGACTGCTGTCGCATTGAGCGTAAGATGCGTAACGTCCGCACCGAGCATGGGCGTAAATGTCGGAGGACCCGCGACTTTTACGACTAGCACAGATACGTCTGTTACGCGCGACCAATGCGCACAGCCGTTTCGGTTTTCCCTTTCCGGTCACGGGGCTTCCGGTCCTCCCAGATTTCGCGCGCAAACCACTAGTAGGCGACATCATCCAACGCCCCTACTCTGCTGCAGTGTCTCGGCTCGCCGGTGTTATTGGTGTTGTGTCGGTGATTGTGTCTGTCCGCAGCTTGATCATGTGCAGTGCGGAATCTTCGCTGTGGAATTATCAGCCTCTCATAAAAAAAGTTCGGCAGAGGCCGGCTCTCTACTACGAGTAGCTGAAATCGCACATAGAGAGGTGCAAAACCATGTCTGGCTGCAAATTGCCAGTGCGCTGAGTCAAAGCAGTAAGTGGTTTATCAATTCGTTTTTTCATGTGCGAACAAGCTCTCAACAAGCAAATGTTTCCTCTAGTTTAGAAAAGTGAGGTTATGGAGGCGGGGGATGCCCGCTTCATCCCCGTGCATTCTCGCATCCCATCGGCTCCGTTGACAAGTGAGGAAACAGTTGGCCTGCAGCGAAAGGCCGATGCGGGGCGGCGTTGCGGTCGAGAACGGAGCTGGCGCGGACTCGTCGAAGTTTGAATGAAGCTCACCGTAAAAGAGAAAAAGAAAACAGCATTTTCTGAGGGGAGACGAGGTTCCGCGGACGTTTCCGTGCCTGCCGCGCGCCCCGGCTCATTGTTTGGAGTCAGTAGTACGGCCTTTGAGTCACCGCCCCGGCCCGTCTCCAAGATCGCTCCGGGGCACTGGTAAAAACGCAAGCAGGGATGCAGGCGGACCGTACGCCTGTTTTGGTGCGAGAGAGTGCGATCACGGGACAGCGAGCAGGAGTGCGCGGTACGTCGACAATGAGAGCGGGCGCGTGAAGAAATGTGCGAAGCAGTGAGCGGTGCGTCAGCATGGTGAGCGGACATTTGAAAACTGTGTGCGAACGTGCGTGTGCGAAACGAAGAAGTGTATTTGTAATATAGTGGTTAATTATTAATATACCCATTGTTCTTTTTCGTATTTTATTTGTGTCCAGCCTTTCCTTTCACATTTCATTTGGGCTTGAAGAGCCCAGACCTGCGCTATCAGCCGCTCGCTAACCGGCGCCACGTTGAGAGCGGCGATTGGCCGGTCGTAAAGAACGCATCTCACCGAACGGCCCAGTGTGAACATGCGCGGTCGCAAGCTACGTAAACGGGAGTTCCAGCCGCTATGCGCACTGCGATAGATACGATACTTACGACGAATGCGCACGTAGTCTGAACGCGGCTTCAGTAGGTCGCGAGGGGCGCCGTGTCGAGGAATCAAGTGGTGCAGAAGAAAATGGGCTACCTCGCGGGCTGTTGCCGCGGGAAGTGCCGCAGTCTCCGCGTAGCGGGTCAGGAGGTCGACGGCGACGATGACCCATCGATTACCGGCGGCACTGCATGGTAGCGGACCATAAAGGTCGATTCCCACGCGATCAAACGGGCGAGCTGGACACGGTAAAGGCTGGAGAGGGCCAGCGGGGTGGCCCGAAATCTTGAGTTGTTGACAGGTGGTGCATGAGCGAATGTAGCGACGTACGAAATTGTACATTCCCCGCCAGTAATACCTCTGACGAATTCGATCATTGGTTTTCAGGACACCGGCATGAGCGCTTTGCGGGTCAGTGTGATGGGGGGCACAAACCTCGTAGCGGAGGTGGCGCGGAATGACAAGAAGCCATTTTCTGCCGTCTGAGTTGTAGTTCTTTCTGTAGAAGAGGCCGTCCCGAATGGTAAAATGGGAGGCCTGTCGGCGGAGTGCCCGAGGATGCATATCCGCGGAAGTACTGCCTAGGATATCTAGCAGGTTAGACACCCAAGGATCTTGTCGTTGCTCGAAAGGCATATCCTCAATGTTGAGTGCTGACAAGGATGCCTGAGGAGGGGATGATGAGTTAGGCGAACGTACCGGTGACCGAGAAAGAGCGTCGGCATCAGAGTGCTTGCGGCCAGAGCGATACACTACACGGATGTCGTATTCCTGAAGCCTGAGAGCCCAGCGCCCGAGACGACCAGACGCATCCTTGAGAGACGCAAGCCAGCAGAGAGCGTGATGATCTGTAACTACCTCGAAGGAGCAGCCATATAAGTAAGGGCGGAACTTCGTTATAGCCCACACGGTTGCTAAGCACTCCTTTTCGGTGACGGAGTAGTTGGACTCGGCTTTGGTAAGAATACGCTCACTGAACTCGTTGATCAGCGGACGGCAAACAGAGCTCGCAAACAGTCTTTACAACTACATCATTTAAAGACACTACCTCCATGGTCGTACTGCCAGCTCACGGACAATCGCCCCACTGCTTCCCCGTCGGTATCATCCGCACATCTGCCTGAAGGGTGCATATTATATACCGATGCATCACATACTGCAGAGCGAGGAGTTACTGCCGTGTATAGTCCCTCTCATCCGCATCTCAACACTCACGTGACATATACCGCGGATACATGCACCCCTCTGGCACTGGAACTCCAAGCAATTTACAATGCTATACATTCCCTCCCACCAGTTCCTACATTCAATGCAGTTCATCTTTACACAGACTCTCTCACTGCCCTTAAACAGCTTAAGGCCGTTCGACGCACATTCCAAATAACACAGTCCATACATTTGCTATGTTCAAAGTACCCATGTCCTATTCGCATACACTGGATTCCCGGCCAATCTCGCGATCCCCATAACATACAAGCAGATGCTATGACGCATATAAACCATCAGACGATCCACCACCTTCCCCTCTTCCCCCAGATCCGTTCCTGTCCCACGTTTCCGATTCGCAAGTTCTGCGCCACCGAACACGCGCTCTCATTCCTCCGTGTTCGCACCCTCTCCCCCGTAGTCTTACTCGGCAGGAGGAGGTGACAGTGCGCCGGATCCGGGCAGGGGTGGCTCTGACCCCATCTGTTCGACATCGATGGCGGGAAAAAGACCTACCAGTGACTGACAGGTGCCCTCACTGTGACACTCCACCTGACGTCTGCGATGTGCGCCACTTGTTGTGGACGTGTCCATCAACAACGCACATCAGGCAACGGATAATCATGAAGGTGGGCCTGCGGTGGAATCGCGATAGTGATTATGACAAATGGACAATGGACAATCGCTATACTGCCAACCTTCTCGAATTCATAAGCACAACTGGACTACACTCCTTCTTTTAACTTTCTATCTCCTGCATCCCATTCCCCCTTTCTCAACTTATGCCTTGTGGCAAACGCTTCGAAAAAAAAAAAAAAGAGCACGGCTTGCGTAGGCGACAACGTATTCGGAGAAGCCAGGCTTACGGTGGGCGAGGACGGCGCCGAGGCCGACACCACTGGCATCGGTGGGAGGTTCTGTAGGTGGAGTAGGGTCGTAATGGCGAAGGATTGGTGGTGACGTCAGGACATTGCGCAGCGTCGCGAATGCATCATCGCAGGCTGGCGACCAAGAGAAGAGGTTAGGGGCGCCTTTCAAGAGCTGTGTAAGGGGGGCTATGATGGTTGCGAAATTCCGAACAAAGCGACGAAAGTACGAGCAGAGGCCCACGAAGCTTCGCAGTTGTTTCAAAGTGGTCGGCTTCGGAAAGTCAGAAACGGGGCGTAGCTTCTCAGGATCAGGCAGAACTCTTTTGCACACAACATGTCCGAGTATTGTGAGCTGGCGGGCACCGACGCGGCACTTTTTGAGGTTCAGTTGAAGACCGGCGCGGGTTAGGCAGGTAAAGACCTGGCGAAGTAGCGTCAGGTGGGTCAGGAAGTCGGTTGAAAAGACGACGATATCATCGAGGTAGCATAAGCAGATGTCCCATTTCAGGCCACGCAGTACGGTGTCCATCATTCTTTCAAAAGTGGCTGGGGCGTTACAGAGTCCGAATGGCATAACATTAAAATCGTATAGTCGGTCTGGAGTAATAAAGGCGGTCTTAGCACGATTTCCCTCTGCCATGGGCACCTGCTAATACCCTGAGCGCAAATCAAGTGAGGAAAAGAATTCTGCGCCTTGCAAACAGTCTAGGGCATCGTCGATTCGTGGGAGGGGGTACACATCACGACGAGTAATTTTGTTGAGACGGCGCTAATCAACACAAAATCGTATGGAGCCATCCTTCTTCTTAACTAGGACCACAGGAGACGACCATGGGCTACAGGATTCTCTAATTACTCCGCGTTGCAGCATGTCATTGACTTGTTGAGCAATAACACGGCGCTCAGTCGGGGACATCCGATACGGCCGCTGATTGAGAGGCGGGTGAGCGCCAGTGTCGATCAGGTGGGAAACGGTCGTCGTGCGGCCCAAGAAAGATAAGCGGAATGTCGAAGGAGGCGCGGAATCGGTGTAGAAGGTCAAGAAGTTGCTCGCGGTGGTGCGGTTCTAGAGCGCTGTCCACAGAATGGTAAGAAAGTCCCGCTGTAGCGGATCTGAAGCCACACGAGTTGGAGTCAAGGCGTCAGCTTGGCAAATAGGAATGACACATCATCAAAGGCGTACAGAAGGTCCACGGGCTTGATGCGGCCAAGGCACTCTCTTTCGATCAACACAGCGGGAGACGCAAGATGATTGGCTACCAGAAGTGTGCAAGCGCCGTTGTTCATGTCAAGGACGGCAAACGGCAGCGGTAAGTGGCGGCGGCGGCAGGCAACAGGAATGTAGCGGCGGTGGTAAAAGGGGCAGTGAGGGGAACCAGAACAGCGCTAACGGGTGGGATGGTTGTGTCATGAGCTACGAGGAGTTTGGCCGCAAAACGAGGACACGACTCGTGGAGCAGGGCATCAGACGGTGCATCACTTGGTTCAATGAGCTCTACTTGAGGATTGGCGCAGTCAATGATAGCATGATGCTGGGAAAGGAAATCCCAGCCGAGAATGACGTCATGAGAACATGTGGGGAGAACGACGAATTCGATGGTGTACAAGGCTGCAGCAATGACGACGCGAGCAGTGCAGACAGCTGTCGGCTGTATACTGTGAGCGGATGTGGTACGAAGCGATAGTCCCTCGAGAGGCGTAGTCACCTTTCGGAGGGAGCGGCAGAGTGTTTGGCTGATAACTGATACAGCGGCACCGGTGTCGACGAGCGCAAGAGTATGAACACCTTCAACGATGACAGCAGTAACATTCGCGGGATTAAGACGAGGACTTTGAAATTCTGTCAAATAGCAAGTTCCTGCCTCGCGAACTGCGGCGGTTAGTTTTCCGGCTGAGTAGCAGGTCGTTGGAGCATTGGCGAAATGGAGCGGCGACGTGGTGATGGCGAACGACGAGGCAGGAAGTCCGGAGGATCAGGGGGTGCTGTTGGAGGACCCGATGGGACGGGCTACTGGAGGGCCAAATAAGGTGGCGCAGACCGTGCAGCAAAGGCCATATTTATTCGGCGCCGGCAGTAGCGTGTAGTGTGCCCAGGGATGCCGCAGTGGTAGCAAATAGGCCTGTTGTCTGCAGTGCGCCATGGAGATGGTGTCTGACGCAAGGGTGGAGCAAACGCTGTTGGTGCCGAACGCATAGGGGGCGAAGCATAGGCATAGGCTGGCTCAGGAGGTGGACTTCAAGTAACTTCGGCATACGTGCGACGCAATACCTGAGGAGGAGCCGGCTCGAATTCTGGAGTGTAGCTCAGTGGCGCAACGCCGGAAGATGAAATTGTGGGCGTGGGGAACGGCATTGAGGGTGCGACCGGAGCTGATTGAGGAGCAGGATTAGGGACGACTTCAGGTACATGTTGCTGGATTGCACGGCAAAGCTCGGGAAAAATAAGGCCAGTAGGTGACGACTCCTTAACATATGGCTGCAGGGACAGTTGTCACGCGACCTCCTGACGTACAAAAGCATTGATGTCTTCAGAGAAGCTAGATGATTCCCTCTCCGCGGCTAGTCCAGCGAGTGATGCATGAGGCTGGCGAATCAAAACACGTTCCTTGCGGAGTTCATCGTAGCTTTGACAGAGGTCGTACATTTCCTTGACTGTAGTGGGGCTTTTGGCGACAAGCATGTTGAAAGCGCCGTCATCAATTCCTGTCAGGACATGACGTATTTTAACGGCCTCGGTCATGGTGGGTCAACGCGGCGACACAAATCAACAATGTCCTCAATGTAACTGGTGAACGTTTCACTGGGTAGCTGCAGCCGCGACCGAAGACACTGTTCCGCGCGGAGTTTTCGGGCGGCGGGGCGGCCGAAGACATCCGAAAATTTGGTCTTGAAATTCGCCCAGGTGGCAAAGTCCGACTCGTGGTTTCGAAACCACAGATTAGCGACGTCGCTCAAGTAAAAGATGACATTATTGAGCTTACGATTGTCGTCCCAGTTGTTGTGACGGCTGACCCGTTCGTACGTTGACAGCCAATCGTCGACGTCGTCATCGCTGCTTCCACTGAAGGTAGCGGGGTCCCGTTGACGAAGGGCATCTGTGCAGGTGACTGGCGGAGGTAGGTGCAATGAAGTAGGCTCCGTCATTGGGGCAGTCTACGTTCTGCTGCGAAGTTCCAGGGCGAGATGGGTACAGGGGACCTCAGATTGACCTCCACCAAGTGTAATGTGGATTTAATAGTTGGTTGGAACGTCTAGCGCTGGCAGTAATTCGGGCACAGCAGGATCAAATTACCAGCTGCAGGGCACAGCTTCAGCACGAGCGAGATGGGCGCCGGAGACAAGCGATGGTGATGGCGATGCCGCAGCGATGTTAGTTCTTCGTCTTCTTTACACAATCTATACATTGTACATAGCTGTCCTGCACCCCATGTTGACGTAGTCGTTAGGACGCTGGACTGCTGAACACGAACGCGATTGTGGCGGAAGCTTTTCTGCTTAGGCGGAATGCAATGCGCCATTGTATTTCAACATCAGAGCACGATATCAGTGTTCGATATCAGTACACGTTAAAGAATCAAGGTGGTGGGAGCTTCTATAGCCATTGACTATGACGTTTCTCATAGCCTGACATGCATTGCCACTATAAAACCTATAGACCAAACCATATAACCCTGCTGGCTGGCTGAAGTGCACATTTACATGAGGGGTAGCAACCGAACTCCATGAATATATTCGTCCCATGAAACGCAAAGGAAGCCTTATTGAGTGGACAAAAAAACTTTAAGAGCGCAAACATGGGAGACATTCTTAACTTATACAAGATACATGTTTTTTACAAATAAAATTTGGCGAATGTTCCGGCGATTTGGTTGACAAAAAAATCTATCTTGGGGGGCGTCGTTACCGTTCCCGGCTGGGCAGTATAAATATGTGTTTCAGGAGCACTCATAAGTGCAACTGCATTTCAGGCTGGTGGCCGGCTGAATACCGCATGGGGTTGGGCTGTGTATGCAGAGTCCCCAATAAAAATCTCTGGTAAATTACAGTTTCTAGGTCACGGTAACGTTATCTAACAATGTTCGCCATAAAAGTATACTTGGATCCAAACATAGGAACATTTTTGGACTAATGATACAAAAGTCAGCTTTGAAATTGTGGCCGGCCTGTTATGAATGCACTACGTGTTATTGTACGTGCATGTATTTTCAAACAACTCAAGGTGTTCCACAACGCTTTACTTCCAAGAGTTTAGCTTTAAGTGAACAAATACATGACTTACGAAAAACGTTTGCCAACAAAAAAAAAAATATTCGTGTTCGGTCGCTCACATTAAATGGTCGAACGCATATCCACTATCGGAATCTTCTCAATTATTCAATTGTGGCCGTGTGGTGGCTAACCAGTGCAGTCACACTAGACCCCGTGGCCACTGAGTCACCTGTATGTAAGGAGTGTTTTAGGTGTAGATTTTAAAGCTAGTGTTTAGTAAGGTAATTCGGTAAACTACCGATTGGTAAAATACTTTTCGGCACGTAATAGCCCAATCAGATTGGTTATTTAAATATTTCGATGTTGTCTCTTATTTCGGCTTTCAAATGTTGACATATCAAGGCACATCCGTCACTCTGCGCACAAATTTTGAAATACTGCCCACGCTGCATTGCATCCATTTCTTTTTAAGATATTGCTTGAGCATTTCTGTATGCCGCTATGTCGGTTATTTTAAATATACCTGTCGTTCTTTACATTTGCAGATGGTTATTGTAAGCCCCATGATTATTACTACTTACTCACCTTTTAGTTTATTTTATAGGTAAACAATACATAATTGAATAGAAATTTGCGAACATATAATATACGTTGATCCCAGGTTCTAAGTCTATTTGCCAGGTATGCGTTACAAAAAGTTTAAGTTCAAAACACCCAATTTCGCTCATCAAGCTGGCATACTGCAATCCTCATTTTCAAATGGCCACGCTTGCATATCTTACACAGGAAATACGGAAGTCCATTTTCTATTCGCTGCCGTAGAAACACTTAGCACGACGTCCTTCGCAGTACTACACCAACCGAGGTTCTTTTTAAATGTGTTGTAGAATGCCAAATTTAAGAGAAAAACAGCGAAATTTCTTAATATAAACTTGCTCCTTGAATTAAAAGTGTAAAGAAGTTGGTTAATTAATTTTAGATATTAAGTCATTTTACCGCTTTACTCAATAACGTGCATAAAGTGTGACGTCCTTCAAAGTCCACCTGCATAGATGGTACCTATGTATCTGCAGTTGCAGTCAGTAAACAGTTAAAAAAGCTGGTATATTGAAGATGAAATTTTGTCGGAGCATTTCCGGGAATAATTAGTTGCACATTAGGTCAAACTTTATATCTTCTGTCAGTTGCAATAACGCAGGTTGTACAACTGGTCTAGACACCATGGGTACGCATGCAAGGCTAATAACGTTTGTTTGTGTTTATTTCAGGCAGACCATATTGCATGCTTTGGGAATCAGACCTCATTGATTCAAAGAAACGGCATGAGTGCTTCAACCCAACACAGTTTATTTATTTATTTATTTATTTATTTATTTATTTATTTATTTATTTATTTATTTATTTATTTATTTATTTATTTTTTTATTTTTTTATTTATTTATTTATTTATTTATTTATTTATTTATTTATTTATTTATTTATTTATTTATTTATACCTCAAATCCCCCTGGTCGGGTATTACTTGAGGGGTGGGGTGTTACAGTTCATTGGCGAGTCTTTCAATGAATGCTTTGAAGTGTGCTGGATGAGCGAGATGAACTGCGTCGGCAAGAAGGCGATTCCAGTTCTTGGATGCTTGATAGAAAATTTTCGTGTCATGGAGTACAGTACACGGTACTGCTTGCACGACCAGCTTGTTAAAAGTGCTCTCGATACAAATTCGCAAAGGTGAACTGGACAAAATTGTACGAGGTCAATTTTACCCTATGCTTTCGCATTTGTGCATACATAATGTATACTCATTGGGTGAAAGTTCTTTGAGGTATAACTTTGCTCAAAGTGACTTCTGCGCGCCAATGATTCAATAAAACACTGACCGCGAAAATAATCAGTGTCGTGTCCTGGAAATTGTCACGTGGTGGTTATACAATCACGAGGTCAATGAAAGAAAAGGCTTAGGTTGAACTGATATGCAGTCTTTCGGGCGCAAATAATTCAGCAATTCGCAGGCGCCAATAGCACCAAGCGTCGTCGGCGATTGTTTAAATGAGAATGCCGTCGCACTCATTAGCTCTCAGTTTAAAACCAGCGCGGAGACATCTAGATGAAGGCGTCAAAGCTGACTAGTCCACTTCGGAACATTGTGGAAGTAGGCGTGAGGGATTTCAACCGTAGAAGATAAATGTAGCACATTTTGTTGCATAATGTAAATACATTTCGATTGGGTCACCGCAACAAGATTTTTCTGAGCGCTATAAGGAAAATAGTAAGGCGGCATAAATGCAGTTGCTGGGAGCAGCAAATCAAGAATAAACTGGTTCGCATCATTACTCCACCTTAAGCGATTATTACTTCATTGTTTCTAAATATTAAGTGAACGCCGAATAAAGAACTGTTCACACAGAGAAAAACAGTTGTTAAGGAGTAAACACTAAGAAAATTCTGACCCCAAGAATTGACACACAGCTGAACTCGACTGCCGGTGGCTAGGACAGCGCCATTAGTGTAGCCGCAACGGCATGCGCCAGCAATTAACACCGAGCGTCGAGCAGACGAGGGCAGTTTTTCTAGAGGACGGTTTTCTACTTTTGCGGGCGGTAACTCCCTGTTTGGTAGAAAGACCGCTTAAGTTTGCTTATCTATTCGCATTAAACACAGAACTACTCCGGTGTCCTACGATGGCATTGCGGAAGACGTTTCTTGCGAACTTCTTGACGAGATTCTGCCTTATGCAACTTTCGCATACAACGCGGCCGTCCAAGAAACAACTCTATTCTCTCCGCTTCGCCTTGTATGCGGACGGGAAGGGCTGGCCATGCTCGATGCCAAGCTGCCGTGTGCGGCCGACGACCAGTTGCTTACACCCGATGCTGAAAAATTCGCCTAAACACTGAAGAAGCTCGCCAACGCGTCCGTCCTGAAATTACGAAACAGCAAGCAACAGATGCACGCCGTATAACAATCGACACAGCTACGTCGTCTTCCACCTTAGTGACCAAGTCTGGTTGTGGACACCTGTCCGCCACCCAGACCTGTAAGAAAAACTTCTCAATCGCTACTTTGGACCCTACAGTGTTGCGTTTCAAATGATATGTTACTTAGGATGTTGTTCCATACGGCACTGTACCACGTTCTAGTCATGAGCACTCGTCTGACGTCGTGACTTCGCTTGGCGCCATATTTCAGCCCCTGAAGGCCATACTTCACATCAGTAACATTTCTTTCATTGGGTATGAGTGTTCTGTTTTTCAAAAGGGGAATAATGCCACCTGGTGATTTCAGGTGGCGCCTGATAAACGAAGCCGTTAGAAACTCTCATGCGCTCCTTTTAGCTTGCACTTGTGTTAGAATAGCCTTTTACTCTGTGTCTCTTATGTCTTTAGCTTTTATGTATATCCCTATTTTCGTTATAATAACAAGAACTTTAGGCTAACTACACCCGTCAGTGCCTTTAATTGCGTAGCTCGCAAAGAGTGCTTGCGCCCATGCATTTAAGCGAGCCGGCTTCTAAGGCGCGGTGCCTTATGGTCCTTCAGTTTTTGACCACGGCAAAGTGAAAAATGTTTTGTTTTTACCAAACTGCGCTTCTTTACAAGCTTTGTACGTCGGCACAACATCCGGAGCGGTTGTGGAAGGAACGCTTACATACACGCGCACATTTGTTGCGCCACATTTCTGAATACGATGCAGCACCAACTAGCCCCTCAAGCCGTTATTTTGGGACGCTTACATACACTTGCCACCGCGCCTATAGCTCTGCAATTTTAACTATGGATATAATATTTAGTGCCACTTTGTGTGTATAATTCTTCATATTGTCAAGAGGAAGAAGTGCACAAGGAACGTGCCAGTCAGTGGCATCGTGATCGCTGCGCGTGCTGGATCTGACTGTGTTCGCTGCCGCTGTGTTCGCCGCTGATCTGCTCAGTCCTGCTGATCAAGTACTGTTGATCTGCTGAATAAACCCCCCATTCTTACATTTGGTGGAGGTGCTGGGTAACGGCAGCAACTCTCCAGCAGAACGTTGAGGAGATGGCTTGCGACGTTGACAGGGGAGGGATGAGCGAACGTACTTGAGTACAAAGGTGTACATGCCCCGCCAGTAGTAACGCAGCCGGAGACTAGTGTATGTCTTGAAGACGCCCGCGTGACCGGATTGTGGGTCAGCGTGGAAATAGTCACAAATTTGCGAACGTAGCTGCCGGGGAATAACTAGCAACCACTTGCGGCCATCTGCGCAGTAGTTGCGGCGGTAGAGGAGGTTATCACAAATGGCGAAGTGGGAAGCTTGGCGGCGGAGAACACACAATGGAGAAGCCGCTGCAGGATTGGAGATAAAATCGAGGATAGAGTTTATCCAAGGATCTTGCCGCTGCGCTGACGGCATGTCATTGATGTGAAGCGATGGCGGGGAATCGTCGGAAGGGGAAAGGCTCGGGACCTCAGCTGTAAGGGGGCAGCGGGAAAGTGCATCGGCAGCGTGATGTTTGCTGCCAGAGCGGCAAACAACGCGGACATCATATTGCTGAAGGCGAAGAGCCCATCTTGCCAGTCTGCCGGACGGGTCTTTCATTGAGGAAAGCCAGCAAAGCGCATGGTGGTCCGTCACTACGTCATAAAGGCGACCATAGAGGTAAGGGCGGAATTTAGTAAGAGCCCAAATAATCGCTAAGCATTCTTTTTCAGTGACAGAGTAATTGGATTCAGCCTTCGTGTGTGTGCGGCTAGCACAGGCGACCACGTATTCAGTATAACTTGCTTTGCGCTGAGCGAGCACAGCGCCGAGACCAATACCACTGGCGTCTGTGTCGACCTCAGTAGGCGCTGTGGGTCGAAGTGACGTAGGAAAGGCGGTGCCATGAGGATGTGTCGTAATGCATTGAAGGCATCGTCGCACGCTGGTGACCACGACGAAAGGTCGGAACTGCCGGACAGAAGTTCTGTCAAGGGAGCAGCAATGGAAGCAAAATTCCTAATAAAGCGGCGAAAGTAAGAGCGCAGCCCGAGGAAGCTACGTAGGTCTTTGATGGAAGTCGGTTTGGGAAAGGCTGTTACGGCACGAAGTTTGGCAGGGTCTGGAGATACACCTTCTTTGGAAACAACGTGGCGAGAATGGTGAGCTGGCGGGTGGCGAAAAGACATTTTTTCAAATTCAGCTGCAGACCGGCATCAGATAGGCAGGTCAAAACGTGCTTCAGACGGTAGAGGTGTGTGTCAAAGTCACGAGAAAAGACGACAATGTCATCGAGGTAGCAGAGGCATGTCTTCCACTTTAGGCCACGCAAAATGGTGTCCATCATACGCTCAAATGTTGCCGGAGCATTACAACGGCCAAACGGCATAACTGTGAATTCGTACATGCCGTCGGGAGTTACAAAGGCAGTTTTGGGGCGATCAGCCGCTTCCAAGGGGACTTGCCAGTACCCCGAACGTAAATCTAGGGAAGAAAAGAGTTCGGCGCCTTGCAAACAATCGAGACCGTCGTCGATGCGTAGGAGAGGATAGACGTCCTTTCGCGTAATCTTATTAATATGGCGATAATGGACACATAATCGGATAGAACCATCTTTCTTTTTTACGAGGACAACAGGTGACGCCCAGGGGCTGTTTGAGGGCTGAATCACGCAATTCTTAATAATTAGGTCGACTTGCTCTTCAATAGCCTGGCGTTCGGTTGCAGACACACGATAGGGGCGCTGTCGCAGTGGTGCGTGGGTGCCGGTGTCGATGCGATGAGTGACTGTAGAAGTTTGACCCAAAGAACTTTTATGAGAGTCGAAGGATTAGCGAATGTGATGTAGTAGGTTCAAAAGCTGAGTGCGCTGCTCTGGAGCATGATCGGCATCGATGGAACGGAGGAACAAGTCTGTAGAGTGGGGAGCGGGCGCAGGTAAAGGAGGGCTGAGCGCAGTCACGGCACAGTGCGGCGCGTCGTCAGGTTCCTCAGAAATCAGAAGAGATGCGATTGGCTTGATACTTCCGATGCATTCGCCATGGCGCAAAGCAGTAGGGGAGTTAAATGGGTTAGAGATCCATAACATGGAAAGGCCAGCGGAAATAGCGAGCACTGCGTAGGGCAATGGAAGGCACTTGCGGCGCAGGAAAGTATGGGCTGGTGTGAAGAGAACGGTGTCATTGCTAATAGATGCACAAGCGACACGAACAAGCACTGAAGAGCAGGGAGGAAGGTCGATATCTTCGGCGACGAGGGCTTTAGCACCGGAATTTGATTGATCAGCGTCTGGTAAGGAATCGCGCGCAGTCGAGAACCCCACTTCAGCTCGAGGACAATTGATAATAGCAGCATAACGCGACATGAAATCCCAGCCTAAAATTACAGCGTGCGAGCAACTTAGCAGCATGACGAACTCAATTGTATAAAGGCAGTTCTGGATAACTACTCGAGCGGTGCACGCTGCTAAAGGCTTGATATGCTGAGCGCTGGCCTTTCGCAACGAAAGTCCCGCAATTGGCGTCTTCACTTTCTTTAAAGTGCGACATAGTTTTGCGTCTATTACTGAAATCGCAGCACCAGTGTCAATTAGAGCCATGACAGCAACATCCTCGACGAAAACTTCAATTAGGTTTGTCGGCAACAGATGAGGACTTGGAAAGTTCGACTGGGTCGCAGTTCTCGCCTCAGGAACTGCGGCCTCTAGTTTACCTCATTTGAAGCGTTCTGTCGACGTCGCATCGGAGCGATAGAGCGGCGTCGGGGCGACGGTGAACGGCGGTCGGACATGGCTGAGCGGTCTGGGGAGAACTGAGGGCGGGCTGGAGGCGCAGTAAGCGCGGAATACTAAGGCGTCGGAGACCAGTATGCAGAACCAGGAGTAGGTGGTGCCGACATCGGGAGACGGTTGCGGCAATAACGAGAAATGTGTCCAGCAAGCCCGCAAGTTTAACAAATTGGCCGGTTATCCGTCGTGCGCCAGGGATTACGTGGTCTTGGAGCCGGTCGCATAAACTGCGCAGGTTCGCGCAGGCGCAGGAGGCGGCTGAACGTAGGCAGGTGGCGGTGGAGCATATGTAGGTGGCGGTCGGGCCGCAACAGCCGCATATGTTAACGGCGCTGTAACGGGCATGGGTTGAGGGGCTGGAGGAAGAGATTCATCTACCTGTTCTTGAATAATGTGGCGCAAACTGGGAACTAGGTGTGAGGAAGGTTCTTGATGGCAGGATATAAGGGAGAGCTGTCGAGCAACTTCTTCCCGAATGAAGCTCTTAATTTGTGGCAGGAGCGCAGAATGTTCGCCTGCATCTGTCAGGCCAGCAAGGGACTCAGAGTGCATGTTGTTCGCGCGAGTGATGGCCCTTTGTTTCCGCAGTTCATCATAACTTTGACACAGTGTGACCACTTCCGCGACGGTGCGGATATCTCGAGCCGACAGCATGTGAAAGGCATCGTCATCGATGCCTTGTAGAATGTGCTAGATCTTCTCGGCCTCTGATATGTGTGGGTTAACGCGCTTGCACAAGTCGACGACGTCCTCGATATAGCTCGTGAAATTTTCGCCAACTTGCTGAGACCGCGTACGCAAGCGCTAAGCGCTGTTCAGCGCGGAGTTTCCTCACAGATAGTCGGCCGAAAACTTCAGAGAAGCTGGCTTTAGCCGCGGACCATGATGGAATGTCTGCTTCATGGTTTCGAAACCTGAGGTTTGCTACGCCGGTGAGATAGAAAATGACGTTGCTTAACTTTGTTTCCGCGTCCCATTTGTTGTAAACGCTCACTCGTTCATAGGATGTGAGCCAGTCTTCGACATCGTGGTCGTCAGTGCCGCTGAAGATTGCGGGGTCTCGCTGGCGGAGGGAGCCGGGACAAATGATGGCCGAGCCAACTTACGGCTTGGTGGTTGACGTCCTCAGGCATCGCAGGAGGTGGTAATGTACGGCTGCGGAGTTCCAGGGCGAGAGGATAGATCTTGACCGGCAGCTCCACCACGTCCTTTCGACCGCGTCGGCATTGATTTGTACGGGCCGCTTCCCTACACTGCGGCCGGCAACCGCTGGGCTATCGTAGCCGTTGATCATCTGACGAGGTATGCAGAAACCGCCGCACTTCCATCCGCCACAGCGTCAGAAGTAGCTTCCTTCATTTTGCAGCGATTTGTTCTTCGCCATGGCGCACCTCGAGAGCTGCTCAGCGACAGAGGACGCGTTTTCTTGAGTGACGTTGTGAAAGCCTTGCTCACCAAGTGCAACATTATTCATAGAACCACCTCCGCCTATCATCCCCAGACTAATGGCCGCACTGAGCGTTTGAATCGTACCTTTGGCGACATGCTCTCTATGTACATCTCCTCCAACCACTCAAACTGGGACCTTGTCCTTCCGTATGTCACGTACGCATACAATACCGCAACGCAGTCTACTACTGGCTTCGCTCCTTTTTTTCTCCTCTACGGCCGTCACTCCTCTGCTACAGTCGACACCATACTCCTGTATCAGCCAGACATATCAGAGTATACACCTGCGTCTCAAGCAGCCCAGCATGCGGAAGACTGTCGACAAATCGCCCGCGCATTCAAGGCTAACACCCAGTACCGCCATAAATCCAACCATGACAGCCAACACTCGACACCGCACTTCTCGTCTGGCGCTCTTGTGTGGCTATGGATACCTTCCAATGCCCCTGGGCTGTCTTCAAAATTTCTTGCTAAATACCATGGCCCATACCGTGTTCTAGAGCGCACCTCTCCGGTTAATTATGTGGTGGAACC
This sequence comes from Amblyomma maculatum, assembly GCF_055883805.1. Lineage (NCBI taxonomy): Eukaryota > Metazoa > Arthropoda > Arachnida > Ixodida > Ixodidae > Amblyomma > Amblyomma maculatum. The sequence goes on along the minus strand of NC_139346.1, from coordinate 60,113,924 downwards.
TGTTACGCCGTCCCATGATCTACGCCGGCGCGGACGCGAGATTGTTCACGTCCAGCGCCTCAAACCCTATTACGACCCTGCCGTATTGCTCACGCCGTAAGTCGCCAGGATGTCTCCTCTTCGTCCCGCGAGTAATTGTGAAGAGGAAGAAGGGCACAAGGAACATGCCAGTCAGTGGCATCGTGATCGCTGCGCGTGCTGGATCTGACTGTGTTCGTTGCCGCTGTGTTCGCCGCTGATCTGCTCAGTCCTGCTGACCAAGTCCTGTTGATCCTCTGAATAAACCACCCATTCTTACAATATCTTTAAATCAAAATCCGGGTGTTGTTCTCTGTAGCCACGCAAACTGTGTATGTATGTAGGCTTGTATTTTACGGTATTTTCGTATTTTTTCTGTTTTTGCTATTGAGCTCATCGGCTCATGTAAGGTGCGCTTTGTCAGTACCTTCAAATCTGCTAGTGATGTACCACGAGTTGTATGTGTTCTGTGTTCATGTATAGGCAGCAAAGCAAATGTCTTTGCTTTAATAAGTATTTGCCGTCTTTCTTGAAATACTACTTTTTCCAAAGAGTGTGATATAGTGCCTTCTATGAACGGTCAAAAGCGCATAGAAGCTATTTTAATTTAGGATTGATAAAATAAACAGAAAAAGATTAGTCAACCACAGATAAAACTGCAAGGACACAGATCATGCTACCAATTTGACTTACCGAGCCGGAAATCAGACGGCAGGGCGCAACGCATGCTTTCGTTTGAACCGTGTGCACATGAAACCAAACAAGGAAGCTTTTTCCATTTCCATCTTGGCTGCCGGCCACTTCCTGCGCTATAGTCAAGCGGGCCACTCAGCTCATTGAGAATGTCCGTATTTTGTAACTTACTTCTTTGTAGCTATTTCCCTACGCTTGGAAAACATGTGGTCTAAAACCCCCTATAGAGCTTAAGGTGTGCACCAAGCGTTAATTCTGAGCTCGCGCAACATGCTTGTGATGCTGTCGTCTCGTCGGGAATGACTTCGTAATCCTATGTTTGAATGCAGTGAATGACTATCGGTGAAGGAGTCGGGTAAAAGCTTTTCATATAATCCGCTAATGCGAACTGCCATTCAAAGCCAGACTTGATTTTACGGCATATAATCTGCGTCACATCATCGTAACTACCAGCGTGAGTGTCGGAGCATCTTCTTTATGCGCTGCCAGGAAGAGTCATCAGGCTTCGTCTAATCACTGATGAAATGCGGCGAAGTCAAGGTTTTCCTTTGTGACATGCGGCACCTTTGTATCGGAAGTTATAATGGGCTTCTTTTTAACTCAAGTTGTAACGGGGTCGATTTCCTCGTCTCTTGAACAGCGACGGCATAGGCGAAGAGGTGGAAGGGCAGGATGCTGTCTTCTGACTTCGGCGTCGATGTAAACTGAGAGGCATAACTTTGGTTGGTTTGCTCAGAAACTTTATTATACTCCTGGTTTGCCAATGATAGGGCGCCGTCTATAGCTGGGGTCTCTGCAAAAGATCAATCAGACTTGTCGGAGCCCCGCTGCATGTGCTTTTCTCTTCACTGTGATGAGCACTTCAGAGCTCCGTTTGACAGGAGAAAGCGCTCTAATAAAAAAAGTGCCGGCTTTTGTAGCGGTACCATTAGCAGTGGTTGTTTCTTCTGCGCAGGAAGTCATGCAATCGATTGCCATTGTAATCCACTTGTTCCTACTTTATCTTGGCGACAAGCGAGGACATCTATCCCAATATGTTGAGGAATACGGCATGACGTTCGTTTCCCGACTCTTTGAAACTTACAGCCTCACGGCAAGTTTTCATGTAATGTAACATTCAGTGACTAACTGCGACCAGTAAAAATTTCTTAGATTTTGCGCAAATATCATCCAACCCTTTTATACTCTATGGTCTGCTCAGCATGGGAATGCTCATAAATATACTCTGGGCTGTCTCTGGACACGTCAAGACGACATTTGGCCCTGTTCGGTGCTTTGGTATTTCCAACGACATTGCTGTGTAAGGGTAAAATTAACAACTGACACTTGAACACTGGAACAGGTGAGGTTTCCTGCCTAAAATATAATAACCTAGAATTTTAGTGAAGGGTGTGATCGCTTCTGTTGTTCCAAACTGCTGGCGTTTGCCGTACTCGAAAACGCATCGCATTGCCTTCTTGCCAGTGCACGGTGGTTGGAGATGAGCAGCACGTATCGGAATGCTTGCGCCTAGACTTCAGGCCGAATTGAGAGCATCCATAACCCGTTGAAACGTGGCTTGTGCGGAGCGCAAGCCAAGTGTTATTAGCTTGAATTCAAATAGGCCAGCGGTGTTATGAACGTCGTCTTCTCGCGGTCTTTTTGGTCGACCTCAATTTGCCAATACCCGCTCTTCATGTCTATGGACGAGAAATACCTATCGTTGCGGAGACGGTCTAGAGTATCGTCGATACGAGGGAGCGGTTAGACATCCTTCTTCGTGACGTTGTTGAAATGGAATTAACCCAGAAGTGAAGTGTGCCGTCCTTTTTGCCTCCCAGGTGCATTTCTGTGGCTGAAATACGTCTCTGCGAAGCATTTCCTCAATTTGATCGCGGATGGCTTGGCGTTCGCTTGGCGATACACGGTAGAGGCTTTGACGAAGAAGCCGGGAGTGTTCCTCTGTGATAATGCGGTGATTTGCCAACGGACTTTGTTGCACCTTTAATAATGAAGAAAAGTACTCGAATAAACTTATTTGCCGTAATAACTTTGTCTCTTTTGGATGACAGCTGAAAATGCGCCTCAAATACTAACGTTTAGTGATAATTTAGTGCAAATGTGTTAATTTTTTTCCCGGGACGTGTTAGTGGCGAATATGATACCAAGATCCTTATAATAGGAACCCCAGTACAAGAATAAGTCACTGAAGGTGTATTTGAACACCTCGCTAGCTCGTGCTTTTTAAGCACCGCACTGCGTCTGTAGAGAATTGGCAACGCTAGGTCGCAGCACCTTTTCACCTGCTAAACAATACCGCTTCCTCGCTGCTCAGACCTTGCTTGCCGATGTTAGATAGCTCTCAACTTTCGGAAACGTTTACAGATGTCATACAAATGTCTGCCACAGATCCCCTTTCTGGGCTATCTAGCCAAACATATTAGTGGATGTCACGTCGTTTGCGGTTCTTAAAAAATAATCATTGTTATTTATCGCCTACTGCCTGGGGGCACATACCATAATGTTGGTACTCTTTCTTGTTTCCTGGTTACATTAAGAAGTATTTCGTCTGCACCACGACTTCCACGTCACAGTGGCAACACAGTGTCGTCAGGTATTCAGCATATGGAGAGGCACACTATGCCATTTTGTTGACTACCGTCTCGCTTTGTTAACACATTTAGCAAGGCAGTGTCAGGTACTTACTTCAGCAAACTCATCAATTTTACTTCTGACCCTCTTAGTGCTAGATGATTGTGGTGAGAGCTTCACCAGTGCAAACTGCTAACAGTAAAGTCTGCCACTGCAACTAGTGCTCGGTGACTACACTATGGCTTTTAGCCGGAAGGGAGCGCTTCGCATTTGTATCCTCAAGCCAATTCAAATTGTCAACGATCGCCCGCCGGACAAGCGCGAATGCAAGACAAACGCCTGTCTCAATTTTCTCTAATTAACCCTGTCCTGTGCCTGCTTCATGCTCTTAATCACTGCAAACATCTTACTATCTGCACATCAGAATTTCTGCCACCACCGAATGCGTTTACCTTCCAATTGAACCCAGCTTCTTACTCTTATGGGAAATCTGTTTACCATCGGTAACTCGGTAAATGAGTGGTTATGGTAAATTGTTTACGCATTAGATTTTCTGCTCAAGCCCGTTTCTACTATATATGGAACACAATATTAATCAAGTTTGGTCCCTGGCCGATTCGGTACGCCTGCTTTAAGTTACACCAAAAATTTCCCTTTCCGTAGTTCTGCGAATTCTGCTAAATTTATGTCGACCTGTATTTATTGTACTTTGAGTTTTTGCCTCGATTGTATTCAAGCCTCGCGTACCGAAAATCCGGTGGCGGCGGCCGCCCGCGTACGTTGTGACTTTTCAAAGCGGACAGTGATATTAAGATCAGCCTGCAAGGACCATTCAACTCATTTTAGCCCTAGGCTACGCAAGCACTTCCATATGGCTTGTTTGGAGTGGATATTTATATGGGGGCTAGTAATCTATGCTATCGAGCAATAACTCTAAAGGCGGAGAATAAGTGCCAACCTTAATTTATTGTACCTCAGGCGGAAACTGGTAAGCTACAGCTCATATATACTTCTACTTCAGGGACCCTCGCAAGCCGCTAATAATGATTATGCAGCCACTTGCCAAATGTAATCCATAAAAAGTTTATCATATATATATTTCTCGTTGGTGGTCACTTCCATGTCTCACTTTGCTATTGCAAACTGCTGTTCATTCTAGGCTGTTGAAGCCGGATAGATATAACATTACTCGTGAATTTGTAGTCGCTCTGCGTAGGTCAATAATCATTATTTGCACTGCTTATATACCCTCAGTTTCCTAGCAAGTCACCAACATATAGGAATCGTAGCTTACTGAGGTATTCTCTATTAACTATCATAGGTAACTGACTTATTCCATGTCTCTGAATACTTGCTCTTATCAAGCAGCGAATAATACTGTGGACACAGTGTACTTTTTTGTGCGCCATTCGTAATAAGATTTTAAATCTTTTGATATTGAGAACTATGGTCTTTGTGCAGTTTCAATACATGTCTTTCAATTAGTCATTTACAACCTGATTCAGCAATACCTACACGCCCGTTGGCGTTTTTTACTGACTAAAATGCTATTTCTTAACCTGCAAATGCTAATTGCCTATTGCAAGTTGGCCTAGCTTTTGCATGCATGATGGCTACTGTGCACGTATTTGCGCATGAAACGCTCGTCAAATAGCTTGGCGCCTCGTTGCTCGCTATCATATTTTGTTCGTAGGACTGCTTCAATAGTGGCTAGGTCCTCGCTCTTCTATATCTTGACTAGATAGTTGACATGCCAACCGTGTTCGCTGCTGTAACACGTCTTACACTCTTCAGTTTCCGACTGTACATTCAATGTTTCTCATTTCATAATTATTCCGCTGCCTCCTGAAATGCTGTAGTGCATGCATTCGATGCGGCCGGGGCCCTTCAGGTAGCAGTTCACAAGCATGTGCAATTTAGATTCAGTGGTTCTTCCTAGCAGGTAGCTGTTGCGAAGTTCGGCACTTTGTGCAAGCTCGCAGATTCACTAGACCTGTCGAGGCTCCTCTCCAACTAATCAATTTGCGCGATTACGTCAGCCAATGTGGACAACGATTCACCCTTAAAGTCACTGAATCGCCTCCTTCTATACTTCTCTCTCTCTCTCTTATTTTCACGTTTGTTCTTTCTTTCCTCAAGATATGGGGAAGCATCGATCGCCTCTGTTTCGCCTTAAGCGGTGCCTGTGCTCGGCTACACAACGTTCCGGGTTTTTTCAGAGTTTGATCTGTTGCTAGCCTGAAAATTCTATATCTCCCTGCCTAAACGGCATCATATTGATTCATTTGCTTCATGCTGATGCTAGGAGAGGATATTTGATTATCACGGGCAGGTTAGCCGACGCAATCATAATTCGGCACGTTTTGCTTTGCTAATAGCGTCTTGGCGTACATTACTTAAACACATTTCTTAAACACATTGGCGTACATTTCTTAAACGCTACAACACACCTTCCGAACAAAAAGCCTTGTCAAATCCTGCCCGCAAGCTGTTATCTCGGTGAGAACCCGTTCCCGTCAGTCTAAAACCCTCTTGCCTTCACTGCGCACTTCCTCTGTGTGTGATACGTTTTCCACCTCAATCCTTTTTTGTCGTTTACCTTTCTTTATCGATTCTTTAAAGCTCAGGGTGAATTGCACGAACCATTAGTTCTGCTTTTTCTTCTTTTGTTATCAGCTTTTGATTACCACGCTTTTTGACTTCTATCGCTGCCTCTATCATTTGCATCTGGATCTCCACTTCGCGAATTTTGCGGTCGTAGTCAACCCTTCTGGTTTCTTCGTTTGTCATTTTTGTCATTACATTTTCCTTCGTCCGTTTATTCTCTTGGCTGTCCAAGCTATACTTTCCTTGCTGCTCTTCATTACATCGCAATCTTTCAGCCTTAATGCAAATAAGATTATACTTACAGCGCCTTTTTTCAACCATTCCCGCTGCCTTTATGCTACTCGTTTCGGCCATTCAGAAATCCCATCAAGCAGCGTACCTGCCACTCCCAATGGCTGAACGCAGGAATTCTCACCCACTTTGTGATGATTGCTCATTATTGACTATGCTGCTTATCGCTGTAGGACAGTCTGCAGATTCCAGCTTTTGACTTTCGCACCTTGAGTAGTAAGCTCTTGGACGCATTGCCTTTGTTTACAATATAAAATGAAAAAAAAAAAAATAGAAAAACATAATCTTCACTCGGTTAGGTGTAAATTTTGGCAATTCCGTGACATCAAGTGAAAATTATAAGGTCTCAAAATATTGATACAAACTATAGTCAACGACGAAGCGCAGACAATCAGTGGCTAGTTGACGTAGATGATGAAGTGGTTGCTAGTTCGCGTAGACGACGAAGTTGGTTGCCTGGAACCGCGCTCAGACCGCTGCTCGGACCGCTCTCGGACTTCGGCAGTCTTCTAGGCTCAGGGCGTTGCCTGGATATTTGGCGCAATACCCGTTACATTGTCATAGTTAGGCAACAACCCAGGCAGCACAAGAGCCCGGGCCAATATTGTCAGTGAGTTGTCAGAGATCAGCCCTATGTAGGCCCAGCGCTGCCATCTTATGGCTGGTATTCGCTGTGCCATTCTATAACACGTCCAACACTGGTCCTGAGGATTCCATTGGTAACCAATATTGTTCGCACCTATTTTTAATGATAACAACATTGGCCCGTCATATCCGATGCCCTCACAATATCGGTGGTACCATTATACGAGGATGGCAATGATGGGCCTGGATATCCGGCGTATCACCGGTGTTGGCGCTGCCATGAAATAAGGATGGCTATAACGGACAGCATTAGCCGTCAGTCCACTGATGTTAACCAATATTCGATATATGCTGGACAATAATCTGAGCTCTGTTACTATGGCCCGCCAATGTCAGATATACACTTTCGTACCTTACATATAAACGGTATAGGCATTGCCCTTTCATAAGGATGGCTATATCGAACAGCGTTAGCCATTACTCCACTGACGTTGGCTAATATATGGCATATGCTGGACAATACTGTTAGTTCTATTACCATGTCCCGCCAGATGCATTGGCATACACTTTAGTCAACATTGTATTGTCTATTTCACCTACTGGTCAATATGAAATGCAAATTAGCATGTGGCTGGAAATATTCCGTGGAAAACCGTATTAGCGTGCTTTTGCGGTTGGCAGGCTTATTTAATACTTGGAGTCGTTAACTGTGCTGTTATAATCGATGTTTTCAAGTTACCTTTGCAATTTTAAATACTTCGGAAATCTTGTGTCTAAATAGCTATTGTTCCGCGGTGCTGGTTTCCGTCGTGTTTGCTTTAATCCCACCTAGCTGTTGTTGATGTTGCTTGGGATTACACCATGTTCTTTTACACTAGATCTTCATTGACTTAAGCTGGCACTGTAATCAATTGACATGTATACTGTGACGAATTTGGATGAGATGGATTTGGATCGCCGTTGACGATCGGTCAACGGCGTCAAATATCAATAAGTTCACCACCGTTTGCTGGTCTGTTAGGGCGGCGGCGGCGTTAAATAGCTCCAAGCCGACCCGGAGATTAGAAAGAATCAAAACGACATGTCATATATCATGTATAGGCAATGGTTGCTATTTTTTGTATTCTATTCTGCAATTGTCTAGGTTCTTCCATGGTTGCTCCCGTGGCGATTCCTGCTGCTCTGGTTGAAGAGAATTCCAAAAGTTCGAGCAAATTTTGTTGCCCCCGAGTGTATTAGTTTTAACAGTGGCTTCAAACAGACGATTACCGCAGGACACGCATGTAGTGCGATGCAAAAAATGAGCGCTAAGCGTCGGCCTATTAAGGCTCGTACGTGACTCAGATCGACTATGGCGAGCGCGCTTCCATCGAAATACACTTTGAAAATACACTAGGCCGTTTAGGCTATACGAATACGAAGCATCGGAGCACATAATTTCGCTTAAACGATTTATCAATGGTGATCTAAATTAAAGCTGGGTTATTGCGCAGTAAAATAAACGTCGGTCCGCACATGCATGGACGTTCCCACATATCGCAAATCGTATCGACGCTTCCTGCTTCGTTGTCGCTCTAAGAAGTGAAGTATTAGAAAAAATGGAGAGAAAACAGTGCACGTACAATCTCAGTATGAATAATATTAAGGTTATGCTGAAACAAATAACTGGGTTCCAGTTTCACTTTTCTTCATCGCACTCGTTCGCACATTTGTTTTTTCTCAAGCGTCCGCCCTTGTTGACGACACACCGCGCACTTCTGTTCCAGTCCACTGATGGCACTCACTCGCGCCGGAATATGGACGCTCTGTTCGCTGCTTGCTAGGTGCATTGACACCATCACAAACAAAGCAAGAAAAACATGGAGGCACGGCGCCAGCAACAGCGGAGCCGACTTGCCCGAATGGATGCGCTCTGCAGGTGGGGTTGTCGGGTTACATGCTGCGGGATGCAATCCAAGACGCAGGCCCTGACGCTCCATGTGTGGTTCAAGGTGCACACGGCTGCCGCCATACTTTAAGGCTCTATATCTTTGATATATCTATTTGACATACGTAGAGCTAGCGTAACTTACGTCTTAGGCTTTGCACGAGTAGACCATTCCATACGTGTATAATCAGAAGTACGACTGCAATGACCATGGCGCATTAATCACTGATGGAATATCGCACACATACGGTACTGGTAAATGCTCTATGACTATCTTGAAACACACACCAGATATTTGCTAAACAAGCCGCGAATATTCAAATCACTGCAGTGGCAAAAATGATCGCAGAGCCAGCTAGAGTCGCCCGCGGCACGGCGACGGGCCGGCTGCCACATTTCACAAGAACTTGAAACGCGAAATATATCCGCGTGGGGCTTTGTCACACTGAATTTCATAGGAAATCAAAATAGCTTCGTGTAGCAGCCAGTATACAAGAATGGCAGCTCAGCAGAACATTTGATTCGACGCCATGCAAGTGCATTGATCGCATATTTTTGAATTTCTGGATCATTTTTTTTTTTGCACAAGTGCGAAAAAAAGAAGTCTGTAACGTTTCTCCGCTTTTATGCACACCCCCAATCTCGCGATTCCGTCGTCGTTCACTGCAATACAATGCTTGCGCTACATATGGCAAGAAGGGATAACTGTAGAGTTCGAAAACTAAATAAAGCAGTCGTTGGTTTACAATTGAGCTTAATTCGGTATCAAAGCTTATTTATTCTCCAACTGCCTCCGTGGTGGAACAGTTACAGGCGTGCACGGGGAAGGTAGTTTTTTTTTTTTTTTTTTTTACAAATATTGTGTATGGAGAGAAGATAGCCACATGTAAACTGACTTGTTCATATTAGAACGAAAAAAAAACTGTGAAAGAAAAGGCTGAAAACACAAATAAAATACGAAAAGGTACAATGGGTATAATAACAACTAAATTACAAAGACGCATCTTTGTTTCGCACACGCTCGTTCGGACAGTTTTCCAGCGCCTGCTCTACGTGCTGACGCACCGCTCAATCCCGTCCTCGCGCACGTCGCACTCCTGTCGTTCCCCGGATCGAACTCTCTCACTGCATGAGATTCGAGCAGGGTCCGAGGTTGCATGCGCGCGTCGAAATCCACGCAGGTGCGCCAAACGGTGGACGGGTCGACGCACCACTCAAGGTCCAAGGGGCGGACGGCCGCTGCCCAGGGAAGGAATTGCGCAGTAACAAAAACACGAACGCTAACAGACTGAATAATTCTTTCAAACATTTCTGGGCTCTCATAACAGGTTGCATAGAGAATTGTGGTTTTGCCACATTTTCTTGGCCAATAAAATATACGCAAGAAACTAAGCTGTGAGAAAGAAACAAGCGCCTAATGAATCGGGCCAACAAACGACTAATCTAGCAGATAGAATGATGCTGACGGTGCGGATATATGAGAAAAAATTTAAGCATCGTATGTAACTAACTTATAAAGAGGTGGCAAGTCGTGGTACTGTAATGCTTAGCTCAATAATTTTATACAAACTTGCTTTAAATCCTCATTTCAGGGTGATTGAAATATTCCACTCGATTGAGCACTGTTGTATGAAAGCATTTTCGTTGGTATGCTAAAAGTGAGCAAACTATTCGTAGTAGTACACAGCATTCACAAAATACAACTTGAACAGGTTTGGGTGTTATAAACAAAACAGCTAGGCGCCTCTCCAGGGCGACGACGCGCTTCGCTGCTGGCACAGAGCCCTACATAGATGAGCAGCATCTATGCTGCTGCAGCTGAAAAAGCGATTACTAAAACGCTCGAAGGATGACGCGACAATCGCTTAGCCGGCATTACAGCGACAGCTGCATTTTGTTTCAAAGAAGGCGCATCTCTGAAGACGTCCAAAAACCGCCAAATAATATAGGACTAAATAAAGTTTTTCCTCCTCCTCCTCCTTTCAACATTGGTATGATCGGCTTAGCAAAAAAACTCGAAGAAATTGAAGGAGCCAGACATGCTATCTATGCTGATGACATCACGATCTGGGTGACCAGGGGATCCTTAGGAGAAAAGCAAGACTGTCTGCAGAGAGCAGCAGACGCTGTCAAAGCATACGCTCGACATTGCGGCCTCGAATGTTCTCCGGAGAAATCTGAGGTGCTCAGAGTCCACAGAAGAGGGTACGATCTGCACAACTCCATAGACATCTACATAGAAGAAAAGAAGATCCTTTAAGTATCGCAAATAAAAATCCTAGGCATGCGGATACAAAGCAATTGCTGTTTAGATCAAACAATCAGGCAGCTAGCAAGGACCACCGCGCAGATCACGCGAATGATAGCAAGAATTTCCAACAGAAGACGAGGCATGTCCGAGGAGGACACATGTAGGCTAGTACAGGCCCTCGTTGTAAGCCGAATTATATATGGCGTCCCCTACAAAATTCTGCTCGAACAGGAAAAAGAACTGGAGGCAATCCTGAGGAAAGCGTACAAATGCGCTCTTGGACTACCGGTCAACTCCTCGACCGAAAAATTCAATAAACTGGGCATAAACAACACAGTTGAGCACATCGAGGCCCACCTTCTCGCGCAGAAAATAAGACTCATGCAGACGCAAACGGGAAGGAACACGCTAAATATACTGGGCATGAGAGATGCTTGAAGAGAAATTAACAGCACGGGCAGCATACCGAAAGAAATAGGTGAGATCATTAAGGTCAACCCGATTCCGAAAAATATGCATCCGAAAATACACAAGGCCAGAAGAGAGGCAAGATCCGAGGCACACGAAAGAAGCCTCGCAGGGAAAAAAAAACATTGTACGTCGACGCGACCACATACAAAGAACAACGCGGAGCGGTAGCCAGTGTGGTTGATCACCAGCTTAAAGAAGTCAACTGCGCCTCGATCAAGAGCAACAACATTCTCGAGGCTGAGGAAGCGGCAATCGCTCTCGCTATCACCCACCAGGTTGAGGAGGCTACCACAAAAATAATTACGGACTCGCAAGAAGCATGCAGAAGGTATAGCAGCGGACGCATATCCACTGTGGCCATCCGCATACTCAAGGCAAGAAAAATAAGCTTTTCGAGATGCTTCATAACGTGGACACCAGGCCATGAGACTGTGAAAGGTAACCAACGTGCCGACGCCAATGCCGGAGCATACGCCAACCGGGGGGCGCACAACGACGGGGAACCGGACGCAGTCACTAGACGCTATGGAGCCATCCTTGAACATCAAAGAGCCTTAAGGAGGATCTATCCACCTCCCCACGAAGACCTCAATAGAGAGCAGTCGGTTGCCTGGAGACAGCTACAGACTAACACATACCCCAATCTGAGTCTACTCAGTAAAATCCACCCCACTAGATATGAAAATAAATGCCCACTATGCGGAGAACCCCCTACACTCTACCATGTTACATGGGCCTGTCAAAAAACACAGGTAGCACCAATAAACCCCACACCAACACCGGAGCAGTGGAAGGCTGCGCTGTCCTGCTCGACGCCTGACGACCAGCTCAAGCTGATTGACAGAGCGCGCAAGACGGCAAAGGCCACTGAGCACCTGGACTGAGGGCCCCACCAATGCCGGGAGAATTCCCTTTGTGTAAATAAAGTTTTTCATTCATTCATTCATTCTTTCGCCCATCCAACGGCCACTCGTTCGCACGGCTCGACGTTCGGTGGCACCGCGCACGGAAAAGGCTTCTTTCTTCAAGAAATATTCCATGTAAGTTTTCAAATTTTTTCATTCAGATTTCATAAAACGTTTGTGTATATTAGAGCAAAATATTAGCCTCTTAGATTGAGCATTTTTTAAATTACAAGCCTTGTCTTACATTTCATTGTTGCTGCAAGCTGCGTAAGCTATGTGCTAGGGAGATTTGTCTTCTTTTAGCATATTTCTTACGTTGTTAACTTTTCAAAAGTGGTTCTCAAGTGTGCGCGACTTGATGCTGATCATTTTGCAGCTTATTTCAAGTTAAACCGTTACTTTTTCGCAGAGTACTGATTTCCTAAAGTAAACAACTGCGTGGCTTTGTAGCCCTAAAAACCAACTTGGGATATTCACGGCGTTTCAGTGGCTGGAACGGCGTATAGCCGTCGCGTGGCTCGGCCGCTCGGGTTCCCTCGGGTGACCTCGGGCGGAGTCGGCGGAGTCCGGGCAAAAGCATATTTTCTCGTGTCTAGTGCAATAAAACGCTAACCACATGAGTCGCGCGGCAGCACAATGCGCAGTGCGCGGAGGACCGCTAAAGCATTGCCGCTCGGCGCTGTCGCCCAGGTGCAGGGTTTTCAGAAAATCGCTCATGATGCAGGAACAAGCTCGCGAGGCAGCCAATCGCAAAAGGCTTTGCGGTACTCACCTTCTTTTTTTTTTTTTTGTTGCATGCAAAGTTTGTTTTTCTAGTCCGGTGTGAGCGAAAAACCTACAGACGCTCATTTCGTCTGATACGTGCATATATGAGCGCATCGAGACGGTTTAGTAAAAGCTTGGTAGGGTAGTATTGCAAAACAAAAAAGGCTAGTGTGGCTAGATATTGCTAATTTTCGAAAGTTGCAGAAAAACGCCACTGCTTTCAATCATGTCTGCATCACAGTAGAGTAGCACGCCGCTGCGCTGGGACCATTTTTTTTTTTGGGGGGGGGGGGGGGGGGCTCGACGATTTTTAAGAAATTTCATCAGTGTTGCTGTTTAGTGCAAGAAACTGGATATAGCGTAACTGTACTCATTTACCAAACGAGGAGGCGGCGCTAACAAAGCAAGGCTGAAAACGCGTTTCTGTCGCTGAGGTCCTTCGCTCTGTGCAATGTGCACCAGCGGCAGCGACAGGTGTTGGCGTCGTCGTCGCGCGATGCATCGCCAGGGATTGTCGCCTATTTTTTTCTTTCTGTATCGTTGCTTCAGCTGCAATAGATCAGTGCAAAACCTACACGTCAGCTTCCCGGTGCCGCAGACATTCCTGCACAATGGCGACATAGACTTTGGGGTAATAGTTGGGTACAGTGCTAGCACATCGCCTGACGGGTAGGGTAATTCCCGCACCTCTTGCCCATTCGTCACAGTATTATTCGCGTGCGCATTGTCGCCCCGCTATTACCCTCTACGGTTAGTGTCTCTTTTTTAAATTTTCTTTCTTCACCCCTAGGGTGACAGTGCTCCCCCCTTTATTCCAGTGTTAAGAATGCCCGAAAACCTTTCTCTGACAATGGCCTGTGCGTGGGGAACTGCATCCCAAGCAGCGTGGACTGGGGTAGGTGCATGTACTGCACCTATTATCCCTGAATCAGGTTCTGTCGCCACTGTGCACGAATTCCTGCCTCACAGGGAAGCCGACTTGTAGGTTTTGCAACTGGTCTGTTATAGCATGTCCAGCAGGGCCGGAGCCTTAAGTGTGAGCGCTGGGTTGGCTCAGGCAATTTCAGTTCCAGGCCGCGTTCGGGTTTGTAGCATGAGGCCCGGGTCGGGCTCAAAATTTATGCCCGTGCACACCTCTAGTCGCGTCGGTTGTGTAGCACACGTTTGGCGCCCATGCATGCTTTTAATTTTGTTTTTCGCACCGTGACACTTTGCTCCAGCATCAAGACTGGATGAAACATCAGTATGCATTTTCCGGTCATTATGCTAACTGATCGCCCCACTGCCCTGGCACAGCTATGTTATACCATGTGTAACATAGAGTTGCAATTAGTCCATTTTTGAGACAGCTTTGTATTAAAAGTATAGATCAACTAAACAGAGTAGAGCCTTGGTATGCTGTTATCATGATTCAGAGGCATCGATTTAATGAAGACTTTCTTTCCGTGCATTTATTGCTCTTTGCTCTATAACGCCCGCAGTCCAGCTGCTTCACTTGTATCATCGCACTGCTTTTGCACAAGCAATCATCTGCCATCAAAGGGTGCTGCCTGAATGTGAGGCAGACAACATCGTCAACATTTTGGTGCTGCATAACCTGTCAACAACTGTGGGAGCCTTGCCATGAAACATGCTGTGTGTAAGGAAACTTTGCATCGGTAGTTATGAGACAATGCCTTTGTTTTGCATTATATAAGGGCTTTAAATTATCTGCTGGCTTTTTGCTATATGATTGCATGCTATATGACTTTTTCTGGCTATTTAGCTCAAGACTTACTTGTTCAGAAGTCTTACCCACAGTATGCAGAAAATAATATTCTTCATGACCCTGGCAGTGCTTTAATAGCTGGTGCTATATTTCGTTGCTTTATTTCAACAGTATGTGACTATTTCAAGTTGAGGCATGATTGAGTTAGTCTGTGGTGTATATGCACAATAACAGACATAGCTTGTTGAACTGACGAAGTAGTTGTCATTTGCGTACTTATTGAACTCGGTTTCCGAATGATAGAAAGGATCACTGGCAATGAATGCGATTGCAAGGAATGGTATATAATGCTAAGTGAGCTCCCATTTTTGAAGACGTTTTTCACAAGGAAAGAACAAGAGGTTTGTTTTGATAAATTATTTCCCTCCACTTCCCCATTTCTGTCGAACCCGTTGGTAATACTGTACGATGAACACCAAGGGTTTGCATGACATCGGCCTAGCATTCGGCCTGAGGCGCTCGCCTGTGCAAATGTTTTCTGTGCTTTAGCTTTGGGTAGCGATTACATAAGACATGCCGCGCGTTAGTACTTCAGCAAGGATGCGCAAATAATAGATGATTTCGGCTTTCTCGCAGCCTAACGGATTTCATGAAAAGGAATCCATCAATTCGCAAAAAGCTGTCCCTTTAACACATAGCAGGAAAACCTGCGCTAAGTACCCATTTTGAAGCAAATGAGCGAAATGTGTTAGAAAACATCAATAAGTGGTCACAAAAAAAAGAAACCTAAGCTTAGTTAGCTGAATGATTAAGAAAGCGAGAAGAGGAATGTGAATACCAATATGGGTAACATATATGCTGCAACTAATAATTTCAGCGGATATCGGTACAGGTCCCGAGCTAATCGGGAAATTAATAAAAGCAGTAGGGCAGAACAACAAACATTCAGCCACTGACAACGAAAACCAGAAAAGGCTCAGAATAAAACTAAGGTGGAAACAAAGCTACAGATGATCAGGAAACGTCCGATTAGTTGTAGAACAGTGAGGATATTGTCGCATAATAAAACAGCTGTTGCCAAGGTGTTGTCCAGCCTCTTCAGTGGCAACATACGACGCAGACACCTCGACATAAAGGCACACGCACACACACACACACACACACAAACACACACACACACACACACACACACACATATATATATATATATATATAAACAGGATGTCATACAACTTTCCCAATGATCTAATAAAATAAATAAATAAATAGATAATCGGGAAATTTGTCTGACATCCTGTTTGAATTTAACTCTGGCCCAATATTAACAAGCAAAGCATGTCTATATATATATATATATATATATATATATATATATATATAAGCAGATCAATTAAGGGGAAATGAGGGTGCTCGTTATAATACATGAAGGAAAGAAGCCAACAGTCGGCGAGGCCAAGGAAAGCGTTGGGGATGGCACTTTTATGTCTTTTTTTTATTTGCTTAGATAATCACAGAAATTAGTAATGTAATCTGTTTAGGGGAAGATAATTAAACACAAAGTAGAAGAAAAAACAACGTGCCGATGGTGGGATCCGAACCCACGACCTCCGAATATCGCGTCCGGTGCTCTTCCAACTGAGCTACATCGGCCGCTGTCCCTCCTGCTACTTGCTTGGGTATTTATGTTGTCTGTATGCGAACCTTGAGAGCGTTCACCAGCGCCACCCTCAGCCATAGCGGCGGACGTAGAACGTCCTTTGTTACCGCCAGCATCACGTAGAACGTGATCAAGAGCGAGGGCGAAAGCTGTGCTAGAACCCTCTTACGCTACCTATGGCTTCAAGACTGCCAGAACCGAGACCCCCTTAAGCTACAAGCAGATCAATTAAGGGGAAATGAGGGTGCTCGTTATAATACACGAAGGAAAGAAGCCAACAGTCGGCGAGGCCAAGGAAAGCGTTGGGGATGGCACTTTTATGTCTTTTTTTTAATATTTGCTTAGATAATCACAGAAATTAGTAATGTAATCTGTTTAGGGGAAGATAATTAAACACAAAGTAGAAGAAAAAACAACGTGCCGATGGTGAGATCCGAACCCACGACCTCCGAATATCGCGTCCGGTGCTCTTCCAGCTGAGCTACATCGGCCGCTGTCCCTCCTGCTACTTGCTTGGGTATTTATGTTGTCTGTATGCGAACCTTGAGAGCGTTCACCAGCGCCACCCTCAGCCATAGCGGCGGACGTAGAACGTCCTTTGTTACCGCCAGCGTCACGTAGAACGTGATCAAGAGCGAGGGCGAAAGCTGTGCTAGAACCCTCTTACGCTACCTATGGCTTCAAGACTGCCAGAACCGAGACCCCCGTAAGCTACAAGCAGATCAATTAAGGGGAAATGAGGGTGCTCGTTATAATACATGAAGGAAAGAAGCCAACAGTCGGCGAGGCCAAGGAAAGCGTTGGGGATGGCACTTTTATGTCTTTTTTTTAATATTTGCTTAGATAATCACAGAAATTAGTAATGTAATCTGTTTAGGGGAAGATAATTAAACACAAAGTAGAAGAAAAAACAACGTGCCGATGGTGGGATCCGAACCCACGACCTCCGAATATCGCGTCCGGTGCTCTTCCAACTGAGCTACATCGGCCGCTGTCCCTCCTGCTACTTGCTTGGGTATTTATGTTGTCTGTATGCGAACCTTGAGAGCGTTCACCAGCGCGACCCTCAGCCATAGCGGCGGACGTAGAACGTCCTTTGTTACCGCCAGCGTCACGTAGAACGTGATCAAGAGCGAGGGCGAAAGCTGTGCTAGAACCCTCTTACGCTACCTATGGCTTCAAGACTGCCAGAACCGAGACCCCCGTAAGCTACAAGCAGATCAATTAAGGGGAAATGAGGGTGCTCGTTATAATACATGAAGGAAAGAAGTCAACAGTCGGCGAGGCCAAGGAAAGCGTTGGGGATGGCACTTTTATGTCTTTTTTTTAATATTTGCTTACATAATAACAGAAATTAGTAATGTAATCTGTTTAGGGGAAGATAATTAAACACAAAGTAGAAGAAAAAACAATGTGCCGATGGTGGGATCCGAACCCACGACCTCCGAATATCGCGTCCGGTGCTCTTCCAACTGAGCTACATCGACCGCTGTCCCTCCTGCTACTTGCTTGGGTATTTATGTTGTCTGTATGCGAACGTTGAGAGCGTTCACCAGCGCCACCCTCAGCCATAGCGGCGGACGTAGAACGTCCTTTGTTACCGCCAGCGTCACGTAGAATGTGATCAAGAGCGAGGGCGAAAGCTGTGCTAGAACCCTCTTACGCTACCTATGGCTTCAAGACTGCCAGAACCGAGACCCTCGTAAGCTACAAGCAGATCAATTAAGGGGAAATGAGGGTGCTCGTTATAATACATGAAGGAAAGAAGCCAACAGTCGGCGAGGCCAAGGAAAGCGTTGGGGATGGCACTTTTATGTCTTTTTTTAATATTTGCTTAGATAATCACAGAAATTAGTAATGTAATCTGTTTAGGGGAAGATAATTAAACACAAAGTAGAAGAAAAAACAACGTGCCGATGGTGGGATCCGAACCCACGACCTCCGAATATCGCGTCCGGTGCTCTTCCAACTGAGCTACATCGGCCGCTGTCCCTCCTGCTACTTGCTTGGGTATTTATGTTGTCTGTATGCGAACCTTGAGAGCATTCACCAGCGCCACCCTCAGCCATAGCGGCGGAAGTAGAACGTCCTTTGTTACCGCCAGCGTCACGTAGAACGTGATCAAGAGCGAGGACGAAAGCTGTGCTAGAACCCTCTTACGCTACCTATGGCTTCAAGACTGCCAGAACCGAGACCCCCGTAAGCTACAAGCAGATCAATTAAGGGGAAATGAGGGTGCTCGTTATAATACATGAAGGAAAGAAGCCAACAGTCGGCGAGACCAAGGAAAGCGTTGGGGATGGCACTTTTATGTCTTTTTTTTAATAATTGCTTAGATAATCACAGAAATTAGTAATGTAATCTGTTTAGGGGAAGATAATTAAACACAAAGTAGAAGAAAAAAACAACGTGCCGATGGTGGGATCCGAACCCACGACCTCCGAATATCGCGTCCGGTGCTCTTCCAACTGAGCTACATCGGCCGCTGTCCCTCCTGCTACTTGCTTGGGTATTTATGTTGTCTGTATGCGAACCTTGAGAGCGTTCACCAGCGCCACCCTCAGCCATAGCGGCGGACGTAGAACGTCCTTTGTTACCGCCAGCGTCACGTAGAACGTGATCAAGAGGTAGGACGAAAGCTGTGCTAGAACCCTCTTATGCTACCTATGGCTTCAAGACTGCCAGAACCGAGACCCCCGTAAGCTACAAGCAGATCAATTAAGGGGAAATGAGGGTGCTCGTTATAATACATGAAGGAAAGAAGCCAACAGTCGGCGAGGCCAAGGAAAGCGTTGGGGATGGCACTTTTATGTCTTTTTTTAATATTTGCTTAGATAATCACAGAAATTAGTAATGTAATCTGTTTAGGGGAAGATAATTAAACACAAAGTAGAAGAAAAAACAACGTGCCGATGGTGGGATCCGAACCCACGACCTCCGAATATCGCGTCCGGTGCTCTTCCAACTGAGCTACATCGACCGCTGTCCCTCCTGCTACTTGCTTGGGTATTTATGTTGTCTGTATGCGAACGTTGAGAGCGTTCACCAGCGCCACCCTCAGCCATAGCGGCGGACGTAGAACGTCCTTTGTTACCGCCAGCGTCACGTAGAATGTGATCAAGAGCGAGGGCGAAAGCTGTGCTAGAACCCTCTTACGCTACCTATGGCTTCAAGACTGCCAGAACCGAGACCCCCGTAAGCTACAAGCAGATCAATTAAGGGGAAATGAGGGTGCTCGTTATAATACATGAAGGAAAGAAGCCAACAGTCGGCGAGGCCAAAGAAAGCGTTGGGGATGGCACTTTTATGTCTTTTTTTTAATATTTGCTTAGATAATCACAGAAATTAGTAATGTAATCTGTTTAGGGGAAGATAATTAAACACAAAGTAGAAGAAAAAACAACGTGCCGATGGTGGGATCCGAACCCACGACCTCCGAATATCGCGTCCGGTGCTCTTCCAACTGAGCTACATCGGCCGCTGTCCCTCCTGCTACTTGCTTGGGTATTTATGTTGTCTGTATGCGAACCTTGAGAGCATTCACCAGCGCCACCCTCAGCCATAGCGGCGGAAGTAGAACGTCCTTTGTTACCGCCAGCGTCACGTAGAACGTGATCAAGAGGTAGGACGAAAGCTGTGCTAGAACCCTCTTATGCTACCTATGGCTTCAAGACTGCCAGAACCGAGACCCCCGTAAGCTACAAGCAGATCAATTAAGGGGAAATGAGGGTGCTCGTTATAATACGTGAAGGAAAGAAGCCAACAGTCGGCGAGACCAAGGAAAGCGTTGGGGATGGCACTTTTATGTCTTTTTTTTAATAATTGCTTAGATAATCACAGAAATTAGTAATGTAATCTGTTTAGGGGAAGATAATTAAACACAAAGTAGAAGAAAAAAACAACGTGCCGATGGTGGGATCCGAACCCACGACCTCCGAATATCGCGTCCGGTGCTCTTCCAACTGAGCTACATCGGCCGCTGTCCCTCCTGCTACTTGCTTGGGTATTTATGTTGTCTGTATGCGAACCTTGAGAGCGTTCACCAGCGCCACCCTCAGCCATAGCGGCGGACGTAGAACGTCCTTTGTTACCGCCAGCGTCACGTAGAACGTGATCAAGAGCGAGGGCGAAAGCTGTGCTAGAACCCTCTTACGCTACCTATGGCTTCAAGACTGCCAGAACCGAGACCCCCGTAAGCTACAAGCAGATCAATTAAGGGGAAATGAGGGTGCTCGTTATAATACATGAAGGAAAGAAGCCAACAGTCGGCGAGGCCAAGGAAAGCGTTGGGGATGGCACTTTTATGTCTTCTTTTTAATATTTGCTTAGATAATCACAGAAATTAGTAATGTAATCTGTTTAGGGGAAGATAATTAAACACAAAGTAGAAGAAAAAAACAACGTGCCGATGGTGGGATCCGAACCCACGACCTCCGAATATCGCGTCCGGTGCTCTTCCAACTGAGCTACATCGGCCGCTGTCCCTCCTGCTACTTGCTTGGGTATTTATGTTGTCTGTATGCGAACCTTGAGAGCGTTCACCAGCGCCACCCTCAGCCATAGCGGCGGACGTAGAACGTCCTTTGTTACCGCCAGCGTCACGTAGAACGTGATCAAGAGGTAGGACGAAAGCTGTGCTAGAACCCTCTTATGCTACCTATGGCTTCAAGACTGCCAGAACCGAGACCCCCGTAAGCTACAAGCAGATCAATTAAGGGGAAATGAGGGTGCTCGTTATAATACATGAAGGAAAGAAGCCAACAGTCGGCGAGGCCAAGGAAAGCGTTGGGGATGGCACTTTTATGTCTTTTTTTAATATTTGCTTAGATAATCACAGAAATTAGTAATGTAATCTGTTTAGGGGAAGATAATTAAACACAAACTAGAAGAAAAAACAACGTGCCGATGGTGGGATCCGAACCCACGACCTCCGAATATCGCGTCCGGTGCTCTTCCAACTGAGCTACATCGACCGCTGTCCCTCCTGCTACTTGCTTGGGTATTTATGTTGTCTGTATGCGAACGTTGAGAGCGTTCACCAGCGCCACCCTCAGCCATAGCGGCGGACGTAGAACGTCCTTTGTTACCGCCAGCGTCACGTAGAATGTGATCAAGAGCGAGGGCGAAAGCTGTGCTAGAACCCTCTTACGCTACCTATGGCTTCAAGACTGCCAGAACCGAGACCCCCGTAAGCTACAAGCAGATCAATTAAGGGGAAATGAGGGTGCTCGTTATAATACATGAAGGAAAGAAGCCAACAGTCGGCGAGGCCAAAGAAAGCGTTGGGGATGGCACTTTTATGTCTTTTTTTTAATATTTGCTTAGATAATCACAGAAATTAGTAATGTAATCTGTTTAGGGGAAGATAATTAAACACAAAGTAGAAGAAAAAACAACG
This sequence comes from Amblyomma maculatum, assembly GCF_055883805.1. NCBI lineage: Eukaryota > Metazoa > Arthropoda > Arachnida > Ixodida > Ixodidae > Amblyomma > Amblyomma maculatum. The sequence continues at coordinate 60,092,077 of NC_139346.1, read as the reverse complement.
TGCCGATGGTGGGATCCGAACCCACGACCTCCGAATATCGCGTCCGGTGCTCTTCCAACTGAGCTACATCGGCCGCTGTCCCTCCTGCTACTTGCTTGGGTATTTATGTTGTCTGTATGCGAACCTTGAGAGCATTCACCAGCGCCACCCTCAGCCATAGCGGCGGAAGTAGAACGTCCTTTGTTACCGCCAGCGTCACGAAGAACGTGATCAAGAGGTAGGACGAAAGCTGTGCTAGAACCCTCTTATGCTACCTATGGCTTCAAGACTGCCAGAACCGAGACCCCCGTAAGCTACAAGCAGATCAATTAAGGGGAAATGAGGGTGCTCGTTATAATACATGAAGGAAAGAAGCCAACAGTCGGCGAGACCAAGGAAAGCGTTGGGGATGGCACTTTTATGTCTTTTTTTTAATAATTGCTTAGATAATCACAGAAATTAGTAATGTAATCTGTTTAGGGGAAGATAATTAAACACAAAGTAGAAGAAAAAAACAACGTGCCGATGGTGGGATCCGAACCCACGACCTCCGAATATCGCGTCCGGTGCTCTTCCAACTGAGCTACATCGGCCGCTGTCCCTCCTGCTACTTGCTTGGGTATTTATGTTGTCTGTATGCGAACCTTGAGAGCGTTCACCAGCGCCACCCTCAGCCATAGCGGCGGACGTAGAACGTCCTTTGTTACCGCCAGCGTCACGTAGAACGTGATCAAGAGCGAGGGCGAAAGCTGTGCTAGAACCCTCTTACGCTACCTATGGCTTCAAGACTGCCAGAACCGAGACCCCCGTAAGCTACAAGCAGATCAATTAAGGGGAAATGAGGGTGCTCGTTATAATACATGAAGGAAAGAAGCCAACAGTCGGCGAGGCCAAGGAAAGCGTTGGGGATGGCACTTTTATGTCTTCTTTTTAATATTTGCTTAGATAATCACAGAAATTAGTAATGTAATCTGTTTAGGGGAAGATAATTAAACACAAAGTAGAAGAAAAAACAACGTGCCGATGGTGGGATCCGAACCCACGACCTCTGAATATCGCGTCCGGTGCTCTTCCAACTGAGCTACATCGGCCGCTGTCCCTCCTGCTACTTGCTTGGGTATTTATGTTGTCTGTATGCGAACCTTGAGAGCGTTCACCAGCGCCACCCTCAGCCATAGCGGCGGACGTAGAACGTCCTTTGTTACCGCCAGCGTCACGTAGAACGTGATCAAGAGCGAGGGCGAAAGCTGTGCTAGAACCCTCTTACGCTACCTATGGCTTCAAGACTGCCAGAACCGAGACCCCCGTAAGCTACAAGCAGATCAATTAAGGGGAAATGAGGGTGCTCGTTATAATACATGAAGGAAAGAAGCCAACAGTCGGCGAGGCCAAGGAAAGCGTTGGGGATGGCACTTTTATGTCTTTTTTTAATATTTGCTTAGATAATCACAGAAATTAGTAATGTAATCTGTTTAGGGGAAGATAATTAAACACAAAGTAGAAGAAAAAACAACGTGCCGATGGTGGGATCCGAACCCACGACCTCCGAATATCGCGTCCGGTGCTCTTCCAACTGAGCTACATCGGCCGCTGTCCCTCCCGCTACTTGCTTGGGTATTTATGTTGTCTGTATGCGAACCTTGAGAGCGTTCACCAGCGCCACCCTCAGCCATAGCGGCGGACGTAGAACGTCCTTTGTTACCGCCAGCGTCACGTAGAACGTGATCAAGAGCGAGGGCGAAAGCTGTGCTAGAACCCTCTTACGCTACCTATGGCTTCAAGACTGCCAGAACCGAGACCCCCGTAAGCTACAAGCAGATCAATTAAGGGGAAATGAGGGTGCTCGTTATAATACATGAAGGAAAGAAGCCAACAGTCGGCGAGGCCAAGGAAAGCGTTGGGGATGGCACTTTTATGTCTTTTTTTTAATATTTGCTTAGATAATCACAGAAATTAGTAATGTAATCTGTTTAGGGGAAGATAATTAAACACAAAGTAGAAGAAAAAACAACGTGCCGATGGTGGGATCCGAACCCACGACCTCCGAATATCGCGTCCGGTGCTCTTCCAACTGAGCTACATCGGCCGCTGTCCCTCCTGCTACTTTCTTGGGTATTTATGTTGTCTGTATGCGAACCTTGAGAGCGTACACCAGCGCCACCCTCAGCCATAGCGGCGGACGTAGAACGTCCTTTGTTACCGCCAGCGTCACGTAGAACGTGATCAGGAGCGAGGGCGAAAGCTGTGCTAGAACCCTCTTACGCTACCTATGGCTTCAAGACTGCCAGAACCGAGACCCCCGTAAGCTACAAGCAGATCAATTAAGGGGAAATGAGGGTGCTCGTTATAATACATGAAGGAAAGAAGCCAACAGTCGGCGAGGCCAAGGAAAGCGTTGGGGATGGCACTTTTATGTCTTTTTTTTTAATATTTGCTTAGATAATCACAGAAATTAGTAATGTAATCTGTTTAGGGGAAGATAATTAAACACAAAGTAGAAAAAAAAACAACGTGCCGATGGTGGGATCCGAACCCACGACCTCTGAATATCGCGTCCGGTGCTCTTCCAACTGAGCTACATCGGCCGCTGTCCCTCCTGCTACTTGCTTGGGTATTTATGTTGTCTGTATGCGAACCTTGAGAGCGTTCACCAGCGCCACCCTCAGCCATAGCGGCGGATGTAGAACGTCCTTTGTTACCGCCAGCGTCACGTAGAACGTGATCAAGAGCGAGGGCGAAAGCTGTGCTAGAACCCTCTTACGCTACCTATGGCTTCAAGACTGCCAGAACCGAGACCCCCGTAAGCTACAAGCAGATCAATTAAGGGGAAATGAGGGTGCTCGTTATAATACATGAAGGAAAGAAGCCAACAGTCGGCGAGGCCAAGGAAAGCGTTGGGGATGGCACTTTTATGTCTTTTTTTAATATTTGCTTAGATAATCACAGAAATTAGTAATGTAATCTGTTTAGGGGAAGATAATTAAACACAAAGTAGAAGAAAAAACAACGTGCCGATGGTGGGATCCGAACCCACGACCTCCGAATATCGCGTCCGGTGCTCTTCCAACTGAGCTACATCGGCCGCTGTCCCTCCCGCTACTTGCTTGGGTATTTATGTTGTCTGTATGCGAACCTTGAGAGCGTTCACCAGCGCCACCCTCAGCCATAGCGGCGGACGTAGATCGTCCTTTGTTACCGCCAGCGTCACGTAGAACGTGATCAAGAGCGAGAGCGAAAGCTGTGCTAGAACCCTCTTACGCTACCTATGGCTTCAAGACTGCCAGAACCGAGACCCCCGTAAGCTACAAGCAGATCAATTAAGGGGAAATGAGGGTGCTCGTTATAATACATGAAGGAAAGAAGCCAACAGTCGGCGAGGCCAAGGAAAGCGTTGGGGATGGCACTTTTATGTCTTTTTTTAATATTTGCTTAGATAATCACAGAAATTAGTAATGTAATCTGTTTAGGGGAAGATAATTAAACACAAAGTAGAAGAAAAAACAACGTGCCGATGGTGGGATCCGAACCCACGACCTCCGAATATCGCGTCCGGTGCTCTTCCAACTGAGCTACATCGGCCGCTGTCCCTCCCGCTACTTGCTTGGGTATTTATGTTGTCTGTATGCGAACCTTGAGAGCGTTCACCAGCGCCACCCTCAGCCATAGCGGCGGACGTAGAACGTCCTTTGTTACCGCCAGCGTCACGTAGAACGTGATCAAGAGCGAGGGCGAAAGCTGTGCTAGAACCCTATTACGCTACCTATGGCTTCAAGACTGCCAGAACCGAGACCCCCGTAAGCTACAAGCAGATCAATTAAGGGGAAATGAGGGTGCTCGTTATAATACATGAAGGAAAGAAGCCAACAGTCGGCGAGGCCAAGGAAAGCGTTGGGGATGGCACTTTTATGTCTTTTTTTTAATATTTGCTTAGATAATCACAGAAATTAGTAATGTAATCTGTTTAGGGGAAGATAATTAAACACAAAGTAGAAGAAAAAACAACGTGCCGATGGTGGGATCCGAACCCACGACCTCCGAATATCGCGTCCGGTGCTCTTCCAACTGAGCTACATCGGCCGCTGTCCCTCCTGCTACTTGCTTGGGTATTTATGTTGTCTGTATGCGAACCTTGAGAGCGTACACCAGCGCCACCCTCAGCCATAGCGGCGGACGTAGAACGTCCTTCGTTAGCGCCAGCGTCACGTAGAACGTGATCAGGAGCGAGGGCGAAAGCTGTGCTAGAGCCCTCTTATGCTACCTATGGCTTCAAGACTGCCAGAACCGAGACCCCCGTAAGCTACAAGCAGATCAATTAAGGGGAAATGAGGGTGCTCGTTATAATACATGAAGGAAAGAAGCCAACAGTCGGCGAGACCAAGGAAAGCGTTGGGGATGGCACTTTTATGTCTTTTTTTTAATAATTGCTTAGATAATCACAGAAATTAGTAATGTAATCTGTTTAGGGGAAGATAATTAAACACAAAGTAGAAGAAAAAAACAACGTGCCGATGGTGGGATCCGAACCCACGACCTCCGAATATCGCGTCCGGTGCTCTTCCAACTGAGCTACATCGGCCGCTGTCCCTCCTGCTACTTGCTTGGGTATTTATGTTGTCTGTATGCGAACCTTGAGAGCGTTCACCAGCGCCACCCTCAGCCATAGCGGCGGACGTAGAACGTCCTTTGTTACCGCCAGCGTCACGTAGAACGTGATCAAGAGCGAGGGCGAAAGCTGTGCTAGAACCCTCTTACGCTACCTATGGCTTCAAGACTGCCAGAACCGAGACCCCCGTAAGCTACAAGCAGATCAATTAAGGGGAAATGAGGGTGCTCGTTATAATACATGAAGGAAAGAAGCCAACAGTCGGCGAGGCCAAGGAAAGCGTTGGGGATGGCACTTTTATGTCTTTTTTTTAATATTTGCTTAGATAATCACAGAAATTAGTAATGTAATCTGTTTAGGGGAAGATAATTAAACACAAAGTAGAAGAAAAAACAACGTGCCGATGGTGGGATCCGAACCCACGACCTCCGAATATCGCGTCCGGTGCTCTTCCAACTGAGCTACATCGGCCGCTGTCCCTCCTGCTACTTGCTTGGGTATTTATGTTGTCTGTATGCGAACCTTGAGAGCGTTCACCAGCGCGACCGTCAGCCATAGCGGCGGACGTAGAACGTCCTTTGTTACCGCCAGCGTCACGTAGAATGTGATCAAGAGCGAGGGCGAAAGCTGTGCTAGAACCCTCTTACGCTACCTATGGCTTCAAGACTGCCAGAACCGAGACCCTCGTAAGCTACAAGCAGATCAATTAAGGGGAAATGAGGGTGCTCGTTATAATACATGAAGGAAAGAAGCCAACAGTCGGCGCGGCCAAGGAAAGCGTTGGGGATGGCACTTTTATGTCTTTTTTTAATATTTGCTTAGATAATCACAGAAATTAGTAATGTAATCTGTTTAGGGGAAGATAATTAAACACAAAGTAGAAGAAAAAACAACGTGCCGATGGTGGGATCCGAACCCACGACATCCGAATATCGCGTCCGGTGCTCTTCCAACTGAGCTACATCGGCCGCTGTCCCTCCTGCTGCTTGCTTGGGTATTTATGTTGTCTGTATGCGAACCTTGAGAGCATTCACCAGCGCCACCCTCAGCCATAGCGGCGGAAGTAGAACGTCCTTTGTTACCGCCAGCGTCACGTAGAACGTGATCAAGAGCGAGGGCGAAAGCTGTGCTAGAACCCTCTTACGCTACCTATGGCTTCAAGACTGCCAGAACCGAGACCCCCGTAAGCTACAAGCAGATCAATTAAGGGGAAATGAGGGTGCTCGTTATAATACATGAAGGAAAGAAGCCAACAGTCGGCGAGGCCAAGGAAAGCGTTGGGGATGGCACTTTTATGTCTTTTTTTAATATTTGCTTAGATAATCACAGAAATTAGTAATGTAATCTGTTTAGGGGAAGATAATTAAACACAAAGTAGAAGAAAAAACAACGTGCCGATGGTGGGATCCGAACCCACGACCTCCGAATATCGCGTCCGGTGCTCTTCCAACTGAGCTACATCGGCCGCTGTCCCTCCTGCTACTTGCTTGGGTATTTATGTTGTCTGTATGCGAACCTTGAGAGTGTTCACCAGCGCGACCCTCAGCCATAGCGGCGGACGTAGAACGTCCTTTGTTACCGCCAGCGTCACGTAGAACGTGATCAGGAGCGAGGGCGAAAGCTGTGCTAGAACCCTCTTACGCTACCTATGGCTTCAAGACTGCCAGAACCGAGACCCCCGTAAGCTACAAGCAGATCAATTAAGGGGAAATGAGGGTGCTCGTTATAATACATGAAGGAAAGAAGCCAACAGTCGGCGAGGCCAAGGAAAGCGTTGGGGATGGCACTTTTATGTCTTTTTTTTAATATTTGCTTAGATAATCACAGAAATTAGTAATGTAATCTGTTTAGGGGAAGATAATTAAACACAAAGTAGAAGAAAAAACAACGTGCCGATGGTGGGATCCGAACCCACGACCTCCGAATATCGCGTCCGGTGCTCTTCCAACTGAGCTACATCGGCCGCTGTCCCTCCTGCTACTTGCTTGGGTATTTATGTTGTCTGTATGCGAACCTTGAGAGTGTTCACCAGCGCGACCCTCAGCCATAGCGGCGGACGTAGAACGTCCTTTGTTACCGCCAGCGTCACGTAGAATGTGATCAAGAGCGAGGGCGAAAGCTGTGCTAGAACCCTCTTACGCTACCTATGGCTTCAAGACTGCCAGAACCGAGACCCTCGTAAGCTACAAGCAGATCAATTAAGGGGAAATGAGGGTGCTCGTTATAATACATGAAGGAAAGAAGCCAACAGTCGGCGAGGCCAAGGAAAGCGTTGGGGATGGCACTTTTATGTCTTTTTTTAATGTTTGCTTAGATAATCACAGAAATTAGTAATGTAATCTGTTTAGGGGAAGATAATTAAACACAAAGTAGAAGAAAAAACAACGTGCCGATGGTGGGATCCGAACCCACGACCTCCGAATATCGCGTCCGGTGCTCTTCCAACTGAGCTACATCGGCCGCTGTCCCTCCTGCTACTTGCTTGGGTATTTATGTTGTCTGTATGCGAACCTTGAGAGCATTCACCAGCGCCACCCTCAGCCATAGCGGCGGAAGTAGAACGTCCTTTGTTACCGCCAGCGTCACGTAGAACGTGATCAAGAGCGAGGACGAAAGCTGTGCTAGAACCCTCTTACGCTACCTATGGCTTCAAGACTGCCAGAACCGAGACCCCCGTAAGCTACAAGCAGATCAATTAAGGGGAAATGAGGGTGCTCGTTATAATACATGAAGGAAAGAAGCCAACAGTCGGCGAGACCAAGGAAAGCGTTGGGGATGGCACTTTTATGTCTTTGTTTTAATAATTGCTTAGATAATCACAGAAATTAGTAATGTAATCTGTTTAGGGGAAGATAATTAAACACAAAGTAGAAGAAAAAACAACGTGCCGATGGTGGGATCCGAACCCACGACCTCCGAATATCGCGTCCGGTGCTCTTCCAACTAAGCTACATCGGCCGCTGTCCCTCCTGCTACTTGCTTGGGTATTTATGTTGTCTGTATGCGAACCTTGAGAGCGTTCACCAGCGCCACCCTCAGCCATAGCGGCGGATGTAGAACGTCCTTTGTTACCGCCAGCGTCACGTAGAACGTGATCAAGAGCGAGGGCGAAAGCTGTGCTAGAACCCTCGTACGCTACCTATGGCTTCAAGACTGCCAGAACCGAGACCCCCGTAAGCTACAAGCAGATCAATTAAGGGGAAATGAGGGTGCTCGTTATAATACATGAAGGAAAGAAGCCAACAGTCGGCGAGGCCAAGGAAAGCGTTGGGGATGGCACTTATATGTCTTTTTTTTTAATATTTGCTTAGATAATCACAGAAATTAGTAATGTAATCTGTTTAGGGGAAGATAATTAAACACAAAGTAGAAGAAAAAACAACGTGCCGATGGTGGGATCCGAACCCACGACCTCCGAATATCGCGTCCGGTGCTCTTCCAACTGAGCTACATCGGCCGCTGTCCCTCCCGCTACTTGCTTGGGTATTTATGTTGTCTGTATGCGAACCTTGAGAGCGTTCACCAGCGCCACCCTCAGCCATAGCGGCGGACGTAGAACGTCCTTTGTTACCGCCAGCGTCACGTAGAACGTGATCAAGAGCGAGGGCGAAAGCTGTGCTAGAACCCTCTTACGCTACCTATGGCTTCAAGACTGCCAGAACCGAGACCCCCGTAAGCTACAAGCAGATCAATTAAGGGGAAATGAGGGTGCTCGTTATAATACATGAAGGAAAGAAGCCAACAGTCGGCGAGGCCAAAGAAAGCGTTGGGGATGGCACTTTTATGTCTTTTTTTTAATATTTGCTTAGATAATCACAGAAATTAGTAATGTAATCTGTTTAGGGGAAGATAATTAAACACAAAGTAGAAGAAAAAACAACGTGCCGATGGTGGGATCCGAACCCACGACCTCCGAATATCGCGTCCGGTGCTCTTCCAACTGAGCTACATCAGCCGCTGTCCCTCCTGCTACTTGCTTGGGTATTTATGTTGTCTGTATGCGAACCTTGAGAGCATTCACCAGCGCCACCCTCAGCCATAGCGGCGGAAGTAGAACGTCCTTTGTTACCGCCAGCGTCACGTAGAACGTGATCAAGAGGTAGGACGAAAGCTGTGCTAGAACCCTCTTATGCTACCTATGGCTTCAAGACTGCCAGAACCGAGACCCCCGTAAGCTACAAGCAGATCAATTAAGGGGAAATGAGGGTGCTCGTTATAATACATGAAGGAAAGAAGCCAACAGTCGGCGAGACCAAGGAAAGCGTTGGGGATGGCACTTTTATGTCTTTTTTTTAATAATTGCTTAGATAATCACAGAAATTAGTAATGTAATCTGTTTAGGGGAAGATAATTAAACACAAAGTAGAAGAAAAAAACAACGTGCCGATGGTGGGATCCGAACCCACGACCTCCGAATATCGCGTCCGGTGCTCTTCCAACTGAGCTACATCGGCCACTGTCCCTCCTGCTACTTGCTTGGGTATTTATGTTGTCTGTATGCGAACCTTGAGAGCGTTCACCAGCGCCACCCTCAGCCATAGCGGCGGACGTAGAACGTCCTTTGTTACCGCCAGCGTCACGTAGAACGTGATCAAGAGCGAGGGCGAAAGCTGTGCTAGAACCCTCTTACGCTACCTATGGCTTCAAGACTGCCAGAACCGAGACCCCCGTAAGCTACAAGCAGATCAATTAAGGGGAAATGAGGGTGCTCGTTATAATACATGAAGGAAAAGCCAACAGTCGGCGAGGCCAAGGAAAGCGTTGGGGATGGCACTTTTATGTCTTCTTTTTAATATTTGCTTAGATAATCACAGAAATTAGTAATGTAATCTGTTTAGGGGAAGATAATTAAACACAAAGTAGAAGAAAAAACAACGTGCCGATGGTGGGATCCGAACCCACGACCTCTGAATATCGCGTCCGGTGCTCTTCCAACTGAGCTACATCGGCCGCTGTCCCTCCTGCTACTTGCTTGGGTATTTATGTTGTCTGTATGCGAACCTTGAGAGCGTTCACCAGCGCCACCCTCAGCCATAGCGGCGGACGTAGAACGTCCTTTGTTACCGCCAGCGTCACGTACAACGTGATCAAGAGCGAGGGCGAAAGCTGTGCTAGAACCCTCTTACGCTACCTATGGCTTCAAGACTGCCAGAACCGAGACCCCCGTAAGCTACAAGCAGATCAATAAGGGGAAATGAGGGTGCTCGTTATAATACATGAAGGAAAGAAGCCAACAGTCGGCGAGGCCAAGGAAAGCGTTGGGGATGGCACTTTTATGTCTTTTTTTAATATTTGCTTAGATAATCACAGAAATTAGTAATGTAATCTGTTTAGGGGAAGATAATTAAACACAAAGTAGAAGAAAAAACAACGTGCCGATGGTGGGATCCGAACCCACGACCTCCGAATATCGCGTCCGGTGCTCTTCCAACTGAGCTACATCGGCCGCTGTCCCTCCCGCTACTTGCATGGGTATTTATGTTGTCTGTATGCGAACCTTGAGAGCGTTCACCAGCGCCACCCTCAGCCATAGCGGCGGACGTAGAACGTCCTTTGTTACCGCCAGCGTCACGTAGAACGTGATCAAGAGCGAGGGCGAAAGCTGTGCTAGAACCCTCTTACGCTACCTATGGCTTCAAGACTGCCAGAACCGAGACCCCCGTAAGCTACAAGCAGATCAATTAAGGGGAAATGAGGGTGCTCGTTATAATACATGAAGGAACGAAGCCAACAGTCGGCGAGGCCAAGGAAAGCGTTGGGGATGGCACTTTTATTAATCACAGAAATTAGTAATGTAATCTGTTTAGGGGAAGATAATTAAACACAAAGTAGAAGAAAAAACAACGTGCCGATGGTGGGATCCGAACCCACGACCTCCGAATATCGCGTCCGGTGCTCTTCCAACTGAGCTACATCGGCCGCTGTCCCTCCTGTTACTTTCTTGGGTATTTATGTTGTCTGTATGCGAACCTTGAGAGCGTACACCAGCGCCACCCTCAGCCATAGCGGCGGACGTAGAACGTCCTTTGTTACCGCCAGCGTCACGTAGAACGTGATCAGGAGCGAGGGCGAAAGCTGTGCTAGAACCCTCTTACGCTACCTATGGCTTCAAGACTGCCAGAACCGAGACCCCCGTAAGCTACAAGCAGATCAATTAAGGGGAAATGAGGGTGCTCGTTATAATACATGAAGGAAAGAAGCCAACAGTCGGCGAGGCCAAGGAAAGCGTTGGGATGGCACTTTTATGTCTTTTTTTTAATATTTGCTTAGATAATCACAGAAATTAGTAATGTAATCTGTTTAGGGGAAGATAATTAAACACAAAGTAGAAAAAAAAACAACGTGCCGATGGTGGGATCCGAACCCACGACCTCTGAATATCGCGTCCGGTGCTCTTCCAACTGAGCTACATCGGCCGCTGTCCCTCCTGCTACTTGCTTGGGTATTTATGTTGTCTGTATGCGAACCTTGAGAGCGTTCACCAGCGCCACCCTCAGCCATAGCGGCGGATGTAGAACGTCCTTTGTTACCGCCAGCGTCACGTAGAACGTGATCAAGAGCGAGGGCGAAAGCTGTGCTAGAACCCTCTTACGCTACCTATGGCTTCAAGACTGCCAGAACCGAGACCCCCGTAAGCTACAAGCAGATCAATTAAGGGGAAATGAGGGTGCTCGTTATAATACATGAAGGAAAGAAGCCAACAGTCGGCGAGGCCAAGGAAAGCGTTGGGGATGGCACTTTTATGTCTTTTTTTAATATTTGCTTAGATAATCACAGAAATTAGTAATGTAATCTGTTTAGGGGAAGATAATTAAACACAAAGTAGAAGAAAAAACAACGTGCCGATGGTGGGATCCGAACCCACGACCTCCGAATATCGCGTCCGGTGCTCTTCCAACTGAGCTACATCGGCCGCTGTCCCTTCCGCTACTTGCTTGGGTATTTATGTTGTCTGTATGCGAACCTTGAGAGCGTTCACCAGCGCCACCCTCAGCCATAGCGGCGGACGTAGATCGTCCTTTGTTACCGCCAGCGTCACGTAGAACGTGATCAAGAGCGAGAGCGAAAGCTGTGCTAGAACCCTCTTACGCTACCTATGGCTTCAAGACTGCCAGAACCGAGACCCCCGTAAGCTACAAGCAGATCAATTAAGGGGAAATGAGGGTGCTCGTTATAATACATGAAGGAAAGAAGCCAACAGTCGGCGAGGCCAAGGAAAGCGTTGGGGATGGCACTTTTATGTCTTTTTTTAATATTTGCTTAGATAATCACAGAAATTAGTAATGTAATCTGTTTAGGGGAAGATAATTAAACACAAAGTAGAAGAAAAAACAACGTGCCGATGGTGGGATCCGAACCCACGACCTCCGAATATCGCGTCCGGTGCTCTTCCAACTGAGCTACATCGGCCGCTGTCCCTCCCGCTACTTGCTTGGGTATTTATGTTGTCTGTATGCGAACCTTGAGAGCGTTCACCAGCGCCACCCTCAGCCATAGCGGCGGACGTAGAACGTCCTTTGTTACCGCCAGCGTCACGTAGAACGTGATCAAGAGCGAGGGCGAAAGCTGTGCTAGAACCCTCTTACGCTACCTATGGCTTCAAGACTGCCAGAACCGAGACCCCCGTAAGCTACAAGCAGATCAATTAAGGGGAAATGAGGGTGCTCGTTATAATACATGAAGGAAAGAAGCCAACAGTCGGCGAGGCCAAGGAAAGCGTTGGGGATGGCACTTTTATGTCTTTTTTTTAATATTTGCTTAGATAATCACAGAAATTAGTAATGTAATCTGTTTAGGGGAAGATAATTAAACACAAAGTAGAAGAAAAAACAACGTGCCGATGGTGGGATCCGAACCCACGACCTCCGAATATCGCGTCCGGTGCTCTTCCAACTGAGCTACATCGGCCGCTGTCCCTCCTGCTACTTGCTTGGGTATTTATGTTGTCTGTATGCGAACCTTGAGAGCGTACACCAGCGCCACCCTCAGCCATAGCGGCGGACGTAGAACGTCCTTCGTTAGCGCCAGCGTCACGTAGAACGTGATCAGGAGCGAGGGCGAAAGCTGTGCTAGAACCCTCTTATGCTACCTATGGCTTCAAGACTGCCAGAACCGAGACCCCCGTAAGCTACAAGCAGATCAATTAAGGGGAAATGAGGGTGCTCGTTATAATACATGAAGGAAAGAAGCCAACAGTCGGCGAGACCAAGGAAAGCGTTGGGGATGGCACTTTTATGTCTTTTTTTTAATAATTGCTTAGATAATCACAGAAATTAGTAATGTAATCTGTTTAGGGGAAGATAATTAAACACAAAGTAGAAGAAAAAAACAACGTGCCGATGGTGGGATCCGAACCCACGACCTCCGAATATCGCGTCCGGTGCTCTTCCAACTGAGCTACATCGGCCGCTGTCCCTCCTGCTACTTGCTTGGGTATTTATGTTGTCTGTATGCGAACCTTGAGAGCGTTCACCAGCGCCACCCTCAGCCATAGCGGCGGACGTAGAACGTCCTTTGTTACCGCCAGCGTCACGTAGAACGTGATCAAGAGCGAGGGCGAAAGCTGTGCTAGAACCCTCTTACGCTACCTATGGCTTCAAGACTGCCAGAACCGAGACCCCCGTAAGCTACAAGCAGATCAATTAAGGGGAAATGAGGGTGCTCGTTATAATACATGAAGGAAAGAAGCCAACAGTCGGCGAGGCCAAGGAAAGCGTTGGGGATGGCACTTTTATGTCTTCTTTTTAATATTTGCTTAGATAATCACAGAAATTAGTAATGTAATCTGTTTAGGGGAAGATAATTAAACACAAAGTAGAAGAAAAAACAACGTGCCGATGGTGGGATCCGAACCCACGACCTCTGAATATCGCGTCCGGTGCTCTTCCAACTGAGCTACATCGGCCGCTGTCCCTCCTGCTACTTGCTTGGGTATTTATGTTGTCTGTATGCGAACCTTGAGAGCGTTCACCAGCGCCACCCTCAGCCATAGCGGCGGACGTAGAACGTCCTTTGTTACCGCCAGCGTCACGTAGAACGTGATCAAGAGCGAGGGCGAAAGCTGTGCTAGAACCCTCTTACGCTACCTATGGCTTCAAGACTGCCAGAACCGAGACCCCCGTAAGCTACAAGCAGATCAATTAAGGGGAAATGAGGGTGCTCGTTATAATACATGAAGGAAAGAAGCCAACAGTCGGCGAGGCCAAGGAAAGCGTTGGGGATGGCACTTTTATGTCTTTTTTTAATATTTGCTTAGATAATCACAGAAATTAGTAATGTAATCTGTTTAGGGGAAGATAATTAAACACAAAGTAGAAGAAAAAACAACGTGCCGATGGTGGGATCCGAACCCACGACCTCCGAATATCGCGTCCGGTGCTCTTCCAACTGAGCTACATCGGCCGCTGTCCCTCCCGCTACTTGCTTGGGTATTTATGTTGTCTGTATGCGAACCTTGAGAGCGTTCACCAGCGCCACCCTCAGCCATAGCGGCGGACGTAGAACGTCCTTTGTTACCGCCAGCGTCACGTAGAACGTGATCAAGAGCGAGGGCGAAAGCTGTGCTAGAACCCTCTTACGCTACCTATGGCTTCAAGACTGCCAGAACCGAGACCCCCGTAAGCTACAAGCAGATCAATTAAGGGGAAATGAGGGTGCTCGTTATAATACATGAAGGAAAGAAGCCAACAGTCGGCGAGGCCAAGGAAAGCGTTGGGGATGGCACTTTTATGTCTTTTTTTTAATATTTGCTTAGATAATCACAGAAATTAGTAATGTAATCTGTTTAGGGGAAGATAATTAAACACAAAGTAGAAGAAAAAACAACGTGCCGATGGTGGGATCCGAACCCACGACCTCCGAATATCGCGTCCGGTGCTCTTCCAACTGAGCTACATCGGCCGCTGTCCCTCCTGCTACTTTCTTGGGTATTTATGTTGTCTGTATGCGAACCTTGAGAGCGTACACCAGCGCCACCCTCAGCCATAGCGGCGGACGTAGAACGTCCTTTGTTACCGCCAGCGTCACGTAGAACGTGATCAGGAGCGAGGGCGAAAGCTGTGCTAGAACCCTCTTACGCTACCTATGGCTTCAAGACTGCCAGAACCGAGACCCCCGTAAGCTACAAGCAGATCAATTAAGGGGAAATGAGGGTGCTCGTTATAATACATGAAGGAAAGAAGCCAACAGTCGGCGAGGCCAAGGAAAGCGTTGGGGATGGCACTTTTATGTCTTTTTTTTAATATTTGCTTAGATAATCACAGAAATTAGTAATGTAATCTGTTTAGGGGAAGATAATTAAACACAAAGTAGAAAAAAAAACAACGTGCCGATGGTGGGATCCGAACCCACGACCTCTGAATATCGCGTCCGGTGCTCTTCCAACTGAGCTACATCGGCCGCTGTCCCTCCTGCTACTTGCTTGGGTATTTATGTTGTCTGTATGCGAACCTTGAGAGCGTTCACCAGCGCCACCCTCAGCCATAGCGGCGGATGTAGAACGTCCTTTGTTACCGCCAGCGTCACGTAGAACGTGATCAAGAGCGAGGGCGAAAGCTGTGCTAGAACCCTCTTACGCTACCTATGGCTTCAAGACTGCCAGAACCGAGACCCCCGTAAGCTACAAGCAGATCAATTAAGGGGAAATGAGGGTGCTCGTTATAATACATGAAGGAAAGAAGCCAACAGTCGGCGAGGCCAAGGAAAGCGTTGGGGATGGCACTTTTATGTCTTTTTTTAATATTTGCTTAGATAATCACAGAAATTAGTAATGTAATCTGTTTAGGGGAAGATAATTAAACACAAAGTAGAAGAAAAAACAACGTGCCGATGGTGGGATCCGAACCCACGACCTCCGAATATCGCGTCCGGTGCTCTTCCAACTGAGCTACATCGGCCGCTGTCCCTCCCGCTACTTGCTTGGGTATTTATGTTGTCTGTATGCGAACCTTGAGAGCGTTCACCAGCGCCACCCTCAGCCATAGCGGCGGACGTAGATCGTCCTTTGTTACCGCCAGCGTCACGTAGAACGTGATCAAGAGCGAGGGCGAAAGCTGTGCTAGAACCCTCTTACGCTACCTATGGCTTCAAGACTGCCAGAACCGAGACCCCCGTAAGCTACAAGCAGATCAATTAAGGGGAAATGAGGGTGCTCGTTATAATACATGAAGGAAAGAAGCCAACAGTCGGCGAGGCCAAGGAAAGCGTTGGGGATGGCACTTTTATGTCTTTTTTTAATATTTGCTTAGATAATCACAGAAATTAGTAATGTAATCTGTTTAGGGGAAGATAATTAAACACAAAGTAGAAGAAAAAACAACGTGCCGATGGTGGGATCCGAACCCACGACCTCCGAATATCGCGTCCGGTGCTCTTCCAACTGAGCTACATCGGCCGCTGTCCCTCCCGCTACTTGCTTGGGTATTTATGTTGTCTGTATGCGAACCTTGAGAGCGTTCACCAGCGCCACCCTCAGCCATAGCGGCGGACGTAGAACGTCCTTTGTTACCGCCAGCGTCACGTAGAACGTGATCAAGAGCGAGGGCGAATTCTGTGCTAGAACCCTCTTACGCTACCTATGGCTTCAAGACTGCCAGAACCGAGACCCCCGTAAGCTACAAGCAGATCAATTAAGGGGAAATGAGGGTGCTCGTTATAATACATGAAGGAAAGAAGCCAACAGTCGGCGAGGCCAAGGAAAGCGTTGGGGATGGCACTTTTATGTCTTTTTTTTAATATTTGCTTAGATAATCACAGAAATTAGTAATGTAATCTGTTTAGGGGAAGATAATTAAACACAAAGTAGAAGAAAAAACAACGTGCCGATGGTGGGATCCGAACCCACGACCTCCGAATATCGCGTCCGGTGCTCTTCCAACTGAGCTACATCGGCCGCTGTCCCTCCTGCTACTTGCTTGGGTATTTATGTTGTCTGTATGCGAACCTTGAGAGCGTACACCAGCGCCACCCTCAGCCATAGCGGCGGACGTAGAACGTCCTTCGTTAGCGCCAGCGTCACGTAGAACGTGATCAGGAGCGAGGGCGAAAGCTGTGCTAGAACCCTCTTATGCTACCTATGGCTTCAAGACTGCCAGAACCGAGACCCCCTAAGCTACAAGCAGATCAATTAAGGGGAAATGAGAGTGCTCGTTATAATACATGAGGGAAAGAAGCCAACAGTCGGCGAGGCCAAGGAAAGCGTTGGGGATGGCACTTTTATGTCTTTTTTTAATATTTGCTTAGATAATCACAGAAATTAGTAATGTAATCTGTGTAGGGGAAGATAATTAAACACAAAGTAGAAGAAAAAACAACGTGCCGATGGTGGGATCCGAACCCACGACCTCCGAATATCGCGTCCGGTGCTCTTCCAACTGAGCTACATCGGCCGCTGTCCCTCCTGCTACTTGCTTGGGTATTTATGTTGTCTGTATGCGAACCTTGAGAGCGTTCACCAGCGCCACCCTCAGTCATAGCGGCGGACGTAGAACGTCCTTTGTTACCGCCAGCGTCACGTAGAAAGGGATCAAGAGCGAGGGCGAAAGCTGTGCTAGAACCCTCTTACGCTACCTATGGCTTCAAGACTGCCAGAACCGAGACCCCCGTAAGCTACAAGCAGATCAATTAAGGGGAAATGAGGGTGCTCGTTATAATACATGAAGGAAAGAAGCCAACAGTCGGCGAGGCCAAGGAAAGCGTTGGGGATGGCACTTTTATGTCTTTTTTTTAATATTTGCTTAGATAATCACAGAAATTAGTAATGTAATCTGTTTAGGGGAGGATAATTAAACACAAAGTAGAAGAAAAAACAACGTGCCGATGGTGGGATCCGAACCCACGACCTCCGAATATCGCGTCCGGTGCTCTTCCAACTGAGCTACATCGGCCGCTGTCCCTCCTGCTACTTGCTTGGGTATTTATGTTGTCTGTATGCGAACCTTGAGAGCGTTCACCAGCGCCACCCTCAGCCATAGCGGCGGACGTAGAACGTCCTTTGTTACCGCCAGCGTCACGTAGAACGTGATCAAGAGCGAGGCCGAAAGCTGTGCTAGAACCCTCTTACGCTACCTATGGCTTCAAGACTGCCAGAACCGAGACCCCCGTAAGCTACAAGCAGATCAATTAAGGGGAAATGAGGGTGCTCGTTATAATACATGAAGGAAAGAAGCCAACAGTCGGCGAGGCCAAGGAAAGCGTTGGGGATGGCAATTTTATGTCTTTTTTTTAATATTTGCTTAGATAATCACAGAAATTAGCAATGTAATCTGTTTAGGGGAAGATAATTAAACACAAAGTAGAAGAAAAAACAACGTGCCGATGGTGGGATCCGAACCCACGACCTCCGAATATCGCGTCCGGTGCTCTTCCAACTGAGCTACATCGGCCGCTGTCCCTCCTGCTACTTGCTTGGGTATTTATGTTGTCTGTATGCGAACCTTGAGAGCGTTCACCAGCGCCACCCTCAGCCATAGCGGCGGACGTAGAACGTCCTTTGTTACCGCCAGCGTCACGTAGAACGTGATCAAGAGCGAGGGCGAAAGCTGTGCTAGAACCCTCTTACGCTACCTATGGCTTCAAGACTGCCAGAACCGAGACCCCCGTAAGCTACAAGCAGATCAATTAAGGGGAAATGAGGGTGCTCGTTATAATACATGAAGGAAAGAAGCCAACAGTCGGCGAGGCCAAGGAAAGCGTTGGGGATGGCACTTTTATGTCTTTTTTTTAATATTTGCTTAGATAATCACAGAAATTAGTAATGTAATCTGTTTAGGGGAGGATAATTAAACACAAAGTAGAAGAAAAAACAACGTGCCGATGGTGGGATCCGAACCCACGACCTCCGAATATCGCGTCCGGTGCTCTTCCAACTGAGCTACATCGGCCGCTGTCCCTCCTGCTACTTGCTTGGGTATTTATGTTGTCTGTATGCGAACCTTGAGAGCGTTCACCAGCGCCACCCTCAGCCATAGCGGCGGACGTAGAACGTCCTTTGTTACCGCCAGCGTCACGTAGAACGTGATCAAGAGCGTGGGCGAAAGCTGTGCTAGAACCCTCTTACGCTACCTATGGCTTCAAGACTGCCAGAACCGAGACCCCCGTAAGCTACAAGCAGATCAATTAAGGGGAAATGAGGGTGCTCGTTTTAATACATGAAGGAGAGAAGCCAACAGTCGGCGAGGCCAAGGAAAGCGTTGGGGATGGCACTTTTATGACTTTTTTTTAATATTTGCTTACATAATAACAGAAATTAGTAATGTAATCTGTTTAGGGGAAGATAATTAAACACAAAGTAGAAGAAAAAACAACGTGCCGATGGTGGGATCCGAACCCACGACCTCCGAATATCGCGTCCGGTGCTCTTCCAACTGAGCTACATCGGCCGCTGTCCCTCCTGCTACTTGCTTGGGTATTTATGTTGTCTGTATGCGAACCTTGAGAGCGTTCACCAGCGCCACCCTCAGCCATAGCGGCGGACGTAGAACGTCCTTTGTTACCGCCAGCGTCACGTAGAACGTGATCAAGAGCGAGGGCGAAAGCTGTGCTAGAACCCTCTTACGCTACCTATGGCTTCAAGACTGCCAGAACCGAGACCCCCGTAAGCTACAAGCAGATCAATTAAGGGGAAATGAGGGTGCTCATTATAATACATGAAGGAAAGAAGCCAACAGTCGGCGAGGCCAAGGAAAGCGTTGGGGATGGCACTTTTATGTCTTTTTTTTAATATTTGCTTAGATAATCACAGAAATTAGTAATGTAATCTGTTTAGGGGAAGATAATTAAACACAAAGTAGAAGAAAAAACAACGTGCCGATGGTGGGATCCGAACCCACGACCTCCGAATATCGCGTCCGGTGCTCTTCCAACTGAGCTACATCGGCCGCTGTCCCTCCTGCTACTTGCTTGGGTATTTATGTTCTCTGTATGCGAACCTTGAGAGCGTTCACCAGCGCCACCCTCAGCCATAGCGGCGGACGTAGAACGTCCTTTGTTACCGCCAGCGTCACGTAGAACGTGATCAAGAGCGAGGGCGAAAGCTGTGCTAGAACCCTCTTACGCTACCTATGGCTTCAAGACTGCCAGAACCGAGACCCCCGTAAGCTACAAGCAGATCAATTAAGGGGAAATGAGGGTGCTCGTTATAATACATGAAGGAAAGAAGCCAACAGTCGGCGAGGCCAAGGAAAGCGTTGGGGATGGCACTTTTATGTCTTTTTTTTAATATTTGCTTAGATAATCACAGAAATTAGTAATGTAATCTGTTTAGGGGAAGATAATTAAACACAAAGTAGAAGAAAAAACAACATGCCGATGGTGGGATCCGAACCCACGACCTCCGAATATCGCGTCCGGTGCTCTTCCAACTGAGCTACATCGGCCGCTGTCCCTCCTGCTACTTGCTTGGGTATTTATGTTGTCTGTATGCGAACCTTGAGAGCGTTCACCAGCGCCACCCTCAGCCATAGCGGCGGACGTAGAACGTCCTTTGTTACCGCCAGCGTCACGTACAACGCGATCAAGAGCGAGGGCGAAAGCTGTGCTAGAACCCTCTTACGCTACCTATGGCTTCAAGACTGCCAGAACCGAGACCCCCGTAAGCTACAAGCAGATGAATTAAGGGGAAATGAGGGTGCTCGTTATAATACATGAAGGAAAGAAGCCAACAGTCGGCGAGGCCAAGGAAAGCGTTGGGGATGGCACTTTTATGTCTTTTTTTAATATTTGCTTAGATAATCACAGAAATTAGTAATGTAATCTGTTTAGGGGAAGATAATTAAACACAAAGTAGAAGAAAAAACAACGTGCCGATGGTGGGATCCGAACCCACGACCTCCGAATATCGCGTCTGGTGCTCTTCCAACTGAGCTACATCGGCCGCTGTCCCTCCTGCTACTTGCTTGGGTATTTATGTTGTCTGTATGCCAACCTTGAGAGCGTTCACCAGCGCCACCCTCAGCCATAGCGGCGGACGTAGAACGTCCTTTGTTACCGCCAGCGTCACGCAGAACGTGATCAAGAGCGAGGGCGAAAGCTGTGCTAGAACCCTCTTACGCTACCTATGGCTTCAAGACTGCCAGAACCGAGACCCCCGTAAGCTACAAGCAGATCAATTAAGGGGAAATGAGGGTGCTCGTTATAATACATGAAGGAAAGAAGCCAACAGTCGGCGAGGCCAAGGAAAGCGTTGGGGATGGCACTTTTATGTCTTTTTTTTAATATTTGCTTAGATAATCACAGAAATTAGTAATGTAATCTGTTTAGGGGAAGATAATTAAACACAAAGTAGAAGAAAAAACAACGTGCCGATGGTGGGATCCGAACCCACGACCTCCGAATATCGCGTCCGGTGCTCTTCCAACTGAGCTACATCGGCCGCTGTCCCTCCTGCTACTTGCTTGGTTATTTATGTTGTCTGTATGCGAACCTTGAGAGCGTTCACCAGCGCCACCCTCAGCCATAGCGGCGGACGTAGAACGTCCTTTGTTACCGCCAGCGTCACGTAGAACGTGATCAAGAGCGAGGGCGAAAGCTGTGCTAGAACCCTCTTACGCTACCTATGGCTTCAAGACTGCCAGAACCGAGACCCCCGTAAGCTACAAGCAGATCAATTAAGGGGAAATGAGGGTGCTCGTTATAATACATGAAGGAAAGAAGCCAACAGTCGGCGAGGCCAAGGAAAGCGTTGGGGATGGCACTTTTATGTCTTTTTTTAATATTTGCTTAGATAATCACAGAAATTAGTAATGTAATCTGTTTAGGGGAAGATAAATAAACACAAAGTAGAAGAAAAAACAACGTGCCGATGGTGGGATCCGAACCCACGACCTCCGAATATCGCGTCCGGTGCTCTTCCAACTGAGCTACATCGGCCGCTGTCCCTCCTGCTACTTGCTTGGGTATTTATGTTGTCTGTATGCGAACCTTGAGAGCGTTCACCAGCGCCACCCTCAGCCATAGCGGCGGACGTAGAACGTCCTTTGTTACCGCCAGCGTCACGTAGAACGTGATCAAGAGCGAGGGCGAAAGCTGTGCTAGAACCCTCTTACGCTACCTATGGCTTCAAGACTGCCAGAACCGAGACCCCCGTAAGCTACAAGCAGATCAATTAAGGGGAAATGAGTGTGCTCGTTATAATACATGAAGGAAAGAAGCCAACAGTCGGCGAGGCCAAGGAAAGCGTTGGGGATGGCACTTTTATGTCTTTTTTTTATATTTGCTTAGATAATCACAGAAATTAGTAGTGTAATCTGTTTAGGGGAAGATAATTAAACACAAAGTAGAAGAAAAAACAACGTGCCGATGGTGGGATCCGAACCCACGACCTCCGAATATCGCGTCCGGTGCTCTTCCAACTGAGCTACATCGGCCGCTGTCCCTCCTGCTACTTGCTTGGGTATTTATGTTGTCTGTATGCGAACCTTGAGAGCGTTCACCAGCGCCACCCTCAGCCATAGCGGCGGACGTAGAACGTCCTTTGTTACCGCCAGCGTCACGTAGAACGTGATCAAGAGCGAGGGCGAAAGCTGTGCTAGAACCCTCTTACGCTACCTATGGCTTCAAGACTGCCAGAACCGAGACCCCCGTAAGCTACAAGCAGATCAATTAAGGGGAAATGAGGGTGCTCGTTATAATACATGAAGGAAAGAAGCCAACAGTCGGCGAGGCCAAGGAAAGCGTTGGGGATGGCACTTTTATGTCTTTTTTTAATATTTGCTTAGATAATCACAGAAATTAGTAATGTAATCTGTTTAGGGGAGGATAATTAAACACAAAGTAGAAGAAAAAACAACGTGCCGATAGTGGGATCCGAACCCACGACCTCCGAATATCGCGTCCGGTGCTCTTCCAACTGAGCTACATCGGCTGCTGTCCCTCCTGCTACTTGCTTGGGTATTTATGTTGTCTGTATGCGAACCTTGAGAGCGTTCACCAGCGCCACCCTCAGCCATAGCGGCGGACGTAGAACGTCCTTTGTTACCGCCAGCGTCACGTAGAACGTGATCAAGAGCGAGGGCGAAAGCTGTGCTAGAACCCTCTTACGCTACCTATGGCTTCAAGACTGCCAGAACCGAGACCCCCGTAAGCTACAAGCAGATCAATTAAGGGGAAATGAGGGTGCTCGTTTTAATACATGAAGGAGAGAAGCCAACAGTCGGCGAGGCCAAGGAAAGCGTTGGGGATGGCACTTTTATGACTTTTTTTTAATATTTGCTTACATAATAACAGAAATTAGTAATGTAATCTGTTTAGGGGAAGATAATTAAACACAAAGTAGAAGAAAAAACAACGTGCCGATGGTGGGATCCGAACCCACGACCTCCGAATATCGCGTCCGGTGCTCTTCCAACTGAGCTACATCGGCCGCTGTCCCTCCTGCTACTTGCTTGGGTATTTATGTTGTCTGTATGCGAACCTTGAGAGCGTTCACCAGCGCCACCCTCAGCCATAGCGGCGGACGTAGAACGTCCTTTGTTACCGCCAGCGTCACGTAGAACGTGATCAAGAGCGAGGGCGAAAGCTGTGCTAGAACCCTCTTACGCTACCTATGGCTTCAAGACTGCCAGAACCGAGACCCCCGTAAGCTACAAGCAGATCAATTAAGGGGAAATGAGGGTGCTCGTTATAATACATGAAGGAAAGAAGCCAACAGTCGGCGAGGCCAAGGAAAGCGTTGGGGATGGCACTTTTATGTCTTTTTTTTAATATTTGCTTAGATAATCACAGAAATTAGTAATGTAATCTGTTTAGGGGAAGATAATTAAACACAAAGTAGAAGAAAAAACAACGTGCCGATGGTGGGATCCGAACCCACGACCTCCGAATATCGCGTCCGGTGCTCTTCCAACTGAGCTACATCGGCCGCTGTCCCTCCTGCTACTTGCTTGGGTATTTATGTTGTCTGTATGCGAACCTTGAGAGCGTTCACCAGCGCCACCCTCAGCCATAGCGGCGGACGTAGAACGTCCTTTGTTACCGCCAGCGTCACGTAGAACGTGATCAAGAGCGAGGGCGAAAGCTGTGCTAGAACCCTCTTACGCTACCTATGGCTTCAAGACTGCCAGAACCGAGACCCCCGTAAGCTACAAGCAGATCAATTAAGGGGAAATGAGGGTGCTCGTTATAATACATGAAGGAAAGAAGCCAACAGTCGGCGAGGCCAAGGAAAGCGTTGGGGATGGCACTTTTATGTCTTTTTTTAATATTTGCTTAGATAATCACAGAAATTAGTAATGTAATCTGTTTAGGGGAAGATAATTAAACACAAAGTAGAAGAAAAAACAACATGCCGATGGTGGGATCCGAACCCACGACCTCCGAATATCGCGTCCGGTGCTCTTCCAACTGAGCTACATCGGCCGCTGTCCCTCCTGCTACTTGCTTGAGTATTTACGTTGTCTGTATGCGAACCTTGAGAGCGTTCACCAGCGCCACCCTCAGCCATAGCGGCGGACGTAGAACGTCCTTTGTTACCGCCAGCGTCACGTAGAACGCGATCAAGAGCGAGGGCGAAAGCTGTGCTAGAACCCTCTTACGCTACCTATGGCTTCAAGACTGCCAGAACCGAGACCCCCGTAAGCTACAAGCAGATGAATTAAGGGGAAATGAGGGTGCTCGTTATAATACATGAAGGAAAGAAGCCAACAGTCGCCGAGGCCAAGGAAAGCGTTGGGGATGGCACTTTTATGTCTTTTTTTAATATTTGCTTAGATAATCACAGAAATTAGTAATGTAATCTGTTTAGGGGAAGATAATTAAACACAAAGTAGAAGAAAAAACAACGTGCCGATGGTGGGATCCGAACCCACGACCTCCGAATATCGCGTCTGGTGCTCTTCCAACTCAGCTACATCGGCCGCTGTCCCTCCTGCTACTTGCTTGGGTATTTATGTTGTCTGTATGCCAACCTTGAGAGCGTTCACCAGCGCCACCCTCAGCCATAGCGGCGGACGTAGAACGTCCTTTGTTAACGCCAGCGTCACGTAGAACGTGATCAAGAGCGAGGGCGAAAGCTGTGCTAGAACCCTCTTACGCTACCTATGGCTTCAAGACTGCCAGAACCGAGACCCCCGTAAGCTACAAGCAGATCAATTAAGGGGAAATGAGGGTGCTCGTTATAATACATGAAGGAAAGAAGCCAACAGTCGGCGAGGCAAAGGAAAGCGTTGGGGATGGCACTTTTATGTCTTTTTTTTAATATTTGCTTAGATAATCACAGAAATTAGTAATGTAATCTGTTTAGGGGAAGATAATTAAACACAAAGTAGAAGAAAAAACAACGTGCCGATGGTGGGATCCGAACCCACGACCTCCGAATATCGCGTCCGGTGCTCTTCCAACCGAGCTACATCGGCCGCTGTCCCTCCTGCTACTTGCTTGGTTATTTATGTTGTCTGTATGCGAACCTTGAGAGCGTTCACCAGCGCCACCCTCAGCCATAGCGGCGGACGTAGAACGTCCTTTGTTACCGCCAGCGTCACGTAGAACGTGATCAAGAGCGAGGGCGAAAGCTGTGCTAGAACCCTCTTACGCTACCTATGGCTTCAAGACTGCCAGAACCGAGACCCCCGCAAGCTACAAGCAGATCAATTAAGGGGAAATGAGGGTGCTCGTTATAATACATGAAGGAAAGAAGCCAACAGTCGGCGAGGCCAAGGAAAGCGTTGGGGATGGCACTTTTATGTCTTTTTTTAATATTTGCTTAGATAATCACAGAAATTAGTAATGTAATCTGTTTAGGGGAAGATAAATAAACACAAAGTAGAAGAAAAAACAACGTGCCGATGGTGGGATCCGAGCCCACGACCTCCGAATATCGCGTCCGGTGCTCTTCCAACTGAGCTACATCGGCCGCTGTCCCTCCTGCTACTTGCTTGGGTATTTATGTTGTCTGTATGCGAACCTTGAGAGCGTTCACCAGCGCCACCCTCAGCCATAGCGGCGGACGTAGAACGTCCTTTGTTACCGCCAGCGTCACGTAGAACGTGATCAAGAGCGAGGGCGAAAGCTGTGCTAGAACCCTCTTACGCTACCTATGGCTTCAAGACTGCCAGAACCGAGACCCCCGCAAGCTACAAGCAGATCAATTAAGGGGAAATGAGTGTGCTCGTTATAATACATGAAGGAAAGAAGCCAACAGTCGGCGAGGCCAAGGAAAGCGTTGGGGATGGCACTTTTATGTCTTTTTTTTTATATTTGCTTAGATAATCACAGAAATTAGTAATGTAATCTGTTTAGGGGAAGATAATTAAACACAAAGTAGAAGAAAAAACAACGTGCCGATGGTGGGATCCGAACCCACGACCTCCGAATATCGCGTCCGGTGCTCTTCCAACTGAGCTACATCGGCCGCTGTCCCTCCTGCTACTTGCTTGGGTATTTATGTTGTCTGTATGCGAACCTTGAGAGCGTTCACCAGCGCCACCCTCAGCCATAGCGGCGGACGTAGAACGTCCTTTGTTACCGCCAGCGTCACGTAGAACGTGATCAAGAGCGAGGGCGAAAGCTGTGCTAGAACCCTCTTACGCTACCTATGGCTTCAAGACTGCCAGAACCGAGACCCCCGTAAGCTACAAGCAGATCAATTAAGGGGAAATGAGGGTGCTCGTTATAATACATGAAGGAAAGAAGCCAACAGTCGGCGAGGCCAAGGAAAGCGTTGGGGATGGCACTTTTATGTCTTTTTTTAATATTTGCTTAGATAATCACAGAAATTAGTAATGTAATCTGTTTAGGGGAGGATAATTAAACACAAAGTAGAAGAAAAAACAACGTGCCGATGGTGGGATCCGAACCCACGACCTCCGAATATCGCGTCCGGTGCTCTTCCAACTGAGCTACATCGGCCGCTGTCCCTCCTGCTACTTGCTTGGGTATTTATGTTGTCTGTATGCGAACCTTGAGAGCGTTCACCAGCGCCACCCTCAGCCATAGCGGCGGACGTAGAACGTCCTTTGTTACCGCCAGCGTCACGTAGAACGTGATCAAGAGCGAGGGCGAAAGCTGTGCTAGAACCCTCTTACGCTACCTATGGCTTCAAGACTGCCAGAACCGAGACCCCCGTAAGCTACAAGCAGATCAATTAAGGGGAAATGAGGGTGCTCGTTATAATACATGAAGGAAAGAAGCCAACAGTCGGCGAGGCCAAGGAAAGCGTTGGGGATGGCACTTTTATGTCTTTTTTTTAATATTTGCTTAGATAATCACAGAAATTAGTAATGTAATCTGTTTAGGGGAAGATAATTAAACACAAAGTAGAAGAAAAAACAACGTGCCGATGGTGGGATCCGAACCCACGACCTCCGAATATCGCGTCCGGTGCTCTTCCAACTGAGCTACATCGGCCGCTGTCCCTCCTGCTACTTGCTTGGGTATTTATGTTGTCTGTATGCGAACCTTGAGAGCGTTCACCAGCGCCACCCTCAGCCATAGCGGCGGACGTAGAACGTCCTTTGTTACCGCCAGCGTCACGTAGAACGTGATCAAGAGCGAGGGCGAAAGCTGTGCTAGAACCCTCTTACGCTACCTATGGCTTCAAGACTGCCAGAACCGAGACCCCCGTAAGCTACAAGCAGATCAATTAAGGGGAAATGAGGGTGCTCGTTTTAATACATGAAGGAGAGAAGCCAACAGTCGGCGAGGCCAAGGAAAGCGTTGGGGATGGCACTTTTATGACTTTTTTTTAATATTTGCTTACATAATAACAGAAATTAGTAATGTAATCTGTTTAGGGGAAGATAATTAAACACAAAGTAGAAGAAAAAACAACGTGCCGATGGTGGGATCAAACCCACGACCTCCGAATATCGCATCCGGTGCTCTTCCAACTGAGCTACATCGGCCGCTGTCCCTCCTGCTACTTGCTTGGGTATTTATGTTGTCTGTATGCGAACCTTGAGAGCGTTCACCAGCGCCACCCTCAGCCATAGTGGCGGACGTAGAACGTCCTTTGTTACCGCCAGCGTCACGTAGAACGTGATCAAGAGCGAGGGCGAAAGCTGTGCTAGAACCCTCTTACGCTACCTATGGCTTCAAGACTGCCAGAACCGAGACCCCCGTAAGCTACAAGCAGATCAATTAAGGGGAAATGAGGGTGCTCGTTATAATACATGAAGGAAAGAAGCCAACAGTCGGCGAGGCCAAGGAAAGCGTTGGGGATGGCACTTTTATGTCTTTTTTTTAATATTTGCTTAGATAATCACAGAAATTAGTAATGTAATCTGTTTAGGGGAAGATAATTAAACACAAAGTAGAAGAAAAAACAACGTGCCGATGGTGGGATCCGAACCCACGACCTCCGAATATCGCGTCCGGTGCTCTTCCAACTGAGCTACATCGGCCGCTGTCCCTCCTGCTACTTGCTTGGGTATTTATATTGTCTGTATGTGAACCTTGAGAGCGTTCACCAGCGCCACCCTCAGCCATAGCGGCGGACGTAGAACGTCCTTTGTTACCGCCAGCGTCACGTAGAACGTGATCAAGAGCGAGGGCGAAAGCTGTGCTAGAACCCTCTTACGCTACCTATGGCTTCAAGACTGCCAGAACCGAGACCCCCGTAAGCTACAAGCAGATCAATTAAGGGGAAATGAGTGTGCTCGTTATAATACATGAAGGAAAGAAGCCAACAGTCGGCGAGGCCAAGGAAAGCGTTGGGGATGGCACTTTTATGTCTTTTTTTTATATTTGCTTAGATAATCACAGAAATTAGTAATGTAATCTGTTTAGGGGAAGATAATTAAACACAAAGTAGAAGAAAAAACAACGTGCCGATGGTGGGATCCGAACCCACGACCTCCGAATATCGCGTCCGGTGCTCTTCCAACTGAGCTACATCGGCCGCTGTCCCTCCTGCTACTTGCTTGGGTATTTATGTTGTCTGTATGCGAACCTTGAGAGCGTTCACCAGCGCCACCCTCAGCCATAGCGGCGGACGTAGAACGTCCTTTGTTACCGCCAGCGTCACGTAGAACGTGATCAAGAGCGAGGGCGAAAGCTGTGCCAGAACCCTCTTACGCTACCTATGGCTTCAAGACTGCCAGAACCGAGACCACCGTAAGCTACAAGCAGATCAATTAAGGGGAAATGAGGGTGCTCGTTATAATACATGAAGGAAAGAAGCCAACAGTCGGCGAGGCCACGGAAAGCGTTGGGGATGGCACTTTTATGTCTTTTTTTAATATTTGCTTAGATAATCACAGAAATTAGTAATGTAATCTGTTTAGGGGAGGATAATTAAACACAAAGTAGAAGAAAAAACAACGTGCCGATGGTGGGATCCGAACCCACGACCTCCGAATATCGCGTCCGGTGCTCTTCCAACTGAGCTACATCGGACGCTGTCCCTCCTGCTACTTGCTTGGGTATTTATGTTGTCTGTATGCGAACCTTGAGAGCGTTCACCAGCGCCACCCTCAGCCATAGCGGCGGACGTAGAACGTCCTTTGTTACCGCCAGCGTCACGTAGAACGTGATCAAGAGCGAGGGCGAAAGCTGTGCTAGAACCCTCTTACGCTACCTATGGCTTCAAGACTGCCAGAACCGAGACCCCCGTAAGCTACAAGCAGATCAATTAAGGGGAAATGAGGGTGCTCGTTATAATACATGAAGGAAAGAAGCCAACAATCGGCGAGGCCAAGGAAAGCGTTGGGGATGGCACTTTTATGTCTTTTTTTTTTTAATATTTGCTTAGATAATCACAGAAATTAGTAATGTAATCTGTTTAGGGGAAGATAATTAAACACAAAGTAGAAGAAAAAACAACGTGCCGATGGTGGGATCCGAACCCACGACCTCCGAATATCGCGTCCGGTGCTCTTCCAACTGAGCTACATCGGCCGCTGTCCCTCCTGCTACTTGCTTGGGTATTTATGTTGTCTGTATGCGAACCTTGAGAGCGTTCACCAGCGCCACCCTCAGCCATAGCGGCGGACGTAGAACGTCCTTTGTTACCGCCAGCGTCACGTAGAACGTGATCAAGAGCGAGGGCGAAAGCTGTGCTAGAACCCTCTTACGCTACCTATGGCTTCAAGACTGCCAGAACCGAGACCCCCGTAAGCTACAAGCAGATCAATTAAGGGGAAATGAGGGTGCTCGTTTTAATACATGAAGGAGAGAAGCCAACAGTCGGCGAGGCCAAGGAAAGCGTTGGGGATGGCACTTTTATGACTTTTTTTTAATATTTGCTTACATAATAACAGAAATTAGTAATGTAATCTGTTTAGGGGAAGATAATTAAACACAAAGTAGAAGAAAAAACAACGTGCCGATGGTGGGATCCGAACCCACGACCTCCGAATATCGCGTCCGGTGCTCTTCCAACTGAGCTACATCGGCCGCTGTCCCTCCTGCTACTTGCTTGGGTATTGATGTTGTCTGTATGCGAACCTTGAGAGCGTTCACCAGCGCCACCCTCAGCCATAGCGGCGGACGTAGAACGTCCTTTGTTACCGCCAGCGTCACGTAGAACGTGATCAAGAGCGAGGGCGAAAGCTGTGCTAGAACCCTCTTACGCTACCTATGGCTTCAAGACTGCCAGAACCGAGACCCCCGTAAGCTACAAGCAGATCAATTAAGGGGAAATGAGGGTGCTCGTTATAATACATGAAGGAAAGAAGCCAACAGTCGGCGAGGCCAAGGAAAGCGTTGGGGATGGCACTTTTATGTCTTTTTTTTAATATTTGCTTAGATAATCACAGAAATTAGTAATGTAATCTGTTTAGGGGAAGATAAACACAAAGTAGAAGAAAAAACAACGTGCCGATGGTGGGATCCGAACCCACGACCTCCGAATATCGCGTCCGGTGCTCTTCCAACTGAGCTACATCGGCCGCTGTCCCTCCTGCTACTTGCTTGGGTATTTATGTTGTCTGTATGCGAACCTTGAGAGCGTTCACCAGCGCCACCCTCAGCCATAGCGGCGGACGTAGAACGTCCTTTGTTACCGCCAGCGTCACGTAGAACGTGATCAAGAGCGAGGGCGAAAGCTGTGCTAGAACCCTCTTACGCTACCTATGGCTTCAAGACTGCCAGAACCGAGACCCCCGTAAGCTACAAGCAGATCAATTAAGGGGAAATGAGGGTGCTCGTTATAATACATGAAGGAAAGAAGCCAACAGTCGGCGAGGCCAAGGAAAGCGTTGGGGATGGCACTTTTATGTCTTTTTTTTTTAATATTTGCTTAGATAATCACAGAAATTAGTAATGTAATCTGTTTAGGGGAAGATAGTTAAACACAAAGTAGAAGAAAAAACAACATGCCGATGGTGGGATCCGAACCCACGACCTCCGAATATCGCGTCCGGTGCTCTTCCAACTGAGCTACATCGGCCGCTGTCCCTCCTGCTACTTGCTTGGGTATTTATGTTGTCTGTATGCGAACCTTGAGAGCGTTCACCAGCGCCACCCTCAGCCATAGCGGCGGACGTAGAACGTCCTTTGTTACCGCCAGCGTCACGTAGAACGCGATCAAGAGCGAGGGCGAAAGCTGTGCTAGAACCCTCTTACGCTACCTATGGCTTCAAGACTGCCAGAACCGAGACCCCCGTAAGCTACAAGCAGATGAATTAAGGGGAAATGAGGGTGCTCGTTATAATACATGAAGGAAAGAAGCCAACAGTCGGCGAGGCCAAGGAAAGCGTTGGGGATGGCACTTTTATGTCTTTTTTTAATATTTGCTTAGATAATCACAGAAATTAGTAATGTAATCTGTTTAGGGGAAGATAATTAAACACAAAGTAGAAGAAAAAACAACGTGCCGATGGTGGGATCCGAACCCACGACCTCCGAATATCGCGTCTGGTGCTCTTTTAACTGAGCTACATCGGCCGCTGTCCCTCCTGCTACTTGCTTGGGTATTTATGTTGTCTGTGTGCCAACCTTGAGAGCTTTCACCAGCGCCACCCTCAGCCATAGCGGCGGACGTAGAACGTCCTTTGTTACCGCCAGCGTCACGTAGAACGTGATCAAGAGCGAGGGCGAAAGCTGTGCTAGAACCCTCTTACGCTACCTATGGCTTCAAGACTGCCAGAACCGAGACCCCCGTAAGCTACAAGCAGATCAATTGAGGGGAAATGAGGGTGCTCGTTATAATACATGAAGGAAAGAAGCCAACAGTCGGCGAGGCCAAGGAAAGCGTTGGGGATGGCACTTTTATGTCTTTTTTTTAATATTTGCTTAGATAATCACAGAAATTAGTAATGTAATCTGTTTAGGGGAAGATAATTAAACACAAAGTAGAAGAAAAAACAACGTGCCGATGGTGGGATCCGAACCCACGACCTCCGAATATCGCGTCCGGTGCTCTTCCAACTGAGCTACATCGGCCGCTGTCCCTCCTGCTACTTGCTTGGTTATTTATGTTGTCTGTATGCGAACCTTGAGAGCGTTCACCAGCGCCACCCTCAGCCATAGCGGCGGACGTAGAACGTCCTTTGTTACCGCCAGCGTCACGTAGAACGTGATCAAGAGCGAGGGCGAAAGCTGTGCTAGAACCCTCTTACGCTACCTATGGCTTCAAGACTGCCAGAACCGAGACCCCCGTAAGCTACAAGCAGATCAATTAAGGGGAAATGAGTGTGCTCGTTTTAATACATGAAGGAGAGAAGCCAACAGTCGGCGAGGCCAAGGAAAGCGTTGGGGATGGCACTTTTATGACTTTTTTTTATATTTGCTTAGATAATCACAGAAATTAGTAATGTAATCTGTTTAGGGGAAGATAATTAAACACAAAGTAGAAGAAAAAACAACGTGCCGATGGTGGGATCCGAACCCACGACCTCCGAATATCGCGTCCGGTGCTCTTCCAACTGAGCTACATCGGCCGCTGTCCCTCCTGCTACTTGCTTGGGTATTTATGTTGTCTGTATGCGAACCTTGAGAGCGTTCACCAGCGCCACCCTCAGCCATAGCGGCGGACGTAGAACGTCCTTTGTTACCGCCAGCGTCACGTAGAACGCGATCAAGAGCGAGGGCGAAAGCTGTGCTAGAACCCTCTTACGCTACCTATGGCTTCAAGACTGCCAGAACCGAGACCCCCGTAAGCTACAAGCAGATGAATTAAGGGGAAATGAGGGTGCTCGTTATAATACATGAAGGAAAGAAGCCAACAGTCGGCGAGGCCAAGGAAAGCGTTGGGGATGGCACTTTTATGTCTTTTTTTAATATTTGCTTAGATAATCACAGAAATTAGTAATGTAATCTGTTTAGGGGAAGATAATTAAACACAAAGTAGAAGAAAAAACAACGTGCCGATGGTGGGATCCGAACCCACGACCTCCGAATATCGCGTCTGGTGCTCTTCCAACTGAGCTACATCGGCCGCTGTCCCTCCTGCTACTTGCTTGGGTATTTATGTTGTCTGTGTGCCAACCTTGAGAGCTTTCACCAGCGCCACCCTCAGCCATAGCGGCGGACGTAGAACGTCCTTTGTTACCGCCAGCGTCACGTAGAACGTGATCAAGAGCGAGGGCGAAAGCTGTGCTAGAACCCTCTTACGCTACCTATGGCTTCAAGACTGCCAGAACCGAGACCCCCGTAAGCTACAAGCAGATCAATTGAGGGGAAATGAGGGTGCTCGTTATAATACATGAAGGAAAGAAGCCAACAGTCGGCGAGGCCAAGGAAAGCGTTGGGGATGGCACTTTTATGTCTTTTTTTTAATATTTGCTTAGATAATCACAGAAATTAGTAATGTAATCTGTTTAGGGGAAGATAATTAAACACAAAGTAGAAGAAAAAACAACGTGCCGATGGTGGGATCCGAACCCACGACCTCCGAATATCGCGTCCGGTGCTCTTCCAACTGAGCTACATCGGCCGCTGTCCCTCCTGCTACTTGCTTGGTTATTTATGTTGTCTGTATGCGAACCTTGAGAGCGTTCACCAGCGCCACCCTCAGCCATAGCGGCGGACGTAGAACGTCCTTTGTTACCGCCAGCGTCACGTAGAACGTGATCAAGAGCGAGGGCGAAAGCTGTGCTAGAACCCTCTTACGCTACCTATGGCTTCAAGACTGCCAGAACCGAGACCCCCGTAAGCTACAAGCAGATCAATTAAGGGGAAATGAGTGTGCTCGTTATAATACATGAAGGAAAGAAGCCAACAGTCGGCGAGGCCAAGGAAAGCGTTGGGGATGGCACTTTTATGTCTTTTTTTTATATTTGCTTAGATAATCACAGAAATTAGTAATGTAATCTGTTTAGGGGAAGATAATTAAACACAAAGTAGAAGAAAAAACAACGTGCCGATGGTGGGATCCGAACCCACGACCTCCGAATATCGCGTCCGGTGCTCTTCCAACTGAGCTACATCGGCCGCTGTCCCTCCTGCTACTTGCTTGGGTATTTATGTTGTCTGTATGCGAACCTTGAGAGCGTTCACCAGCGCCACCCTCAGCCATAGCGGCGGACGTAGAACGTCCTTTGTTACCGCCAGCGTCACGTAGAACGCGATCAAGAGCGAGGGCGAAAGCTGTGCTAGAACCCTCTTACGCTACCTATGGCTTCAAGACTGCCAGAACCGAGACCCCCGTAAGCTACAAGCAGATGAATTAAGGGGAAATGAGGGTGCTCGTTATAATACATGAAGGAAAGAAGCCAACAGTCGGCGAGGCCAAGGAAAGCGTTGGGGATGGCACTTTTATGTCTTTTTTTAATATTTGCTTAGATAATCACAGAAATTAGTAATGTAATCTGTTTAGGGGAAGATAATTAAACACAAAGTAGAAGAAAAAACAACGTGCCGATGGTGGGATCCGAACCCACGACCTCCGAATATCGCGTCTGGTGCTCTTCCAACTGAGCTACATCGGCCGCTGTCCCTCCTGCTACTTGCTTGGGTATTTATGTTGTCTGTATGCGAACCTTGAGAGCGTTCACCAGCGCCACCCTCAGCCATAGCGGCGGACGTAGAACGTCCTTTGCTACCGCCAGCGTCACGTAGAACGTGATCAAGAGCGAGGGCGAAAGCTGTGCTAGAACCCTCTTACGCTACCTATGGCTTCAAGACTGCCAGAACCGAGACCCCCGTAAGCTACAAGCAGATCAATTAAGGGGAAATGAGGGTGCTCGTTTTAATACATGAAGGAGAGAAGCCAACAGTCGGCGTGGCCAAGGAAAGCGTTGGGGATGGCACTATTATGACTTTTTTTTAATATTTGCTTACATAATAACAGAAATTAGTAATGAAATCTGTTTAGGGGAAGATAATTAAACACAAAGTAGAAGAAAAAACAACGTGCCGATGGTGGGATCCGAACCCACGACCTCCGAATATCGCGTCCGGTGCTCTTCCAACTGAGCTACATCGGCCGCTGTCCCTCCTGCTACTTGCTTGGGTATTTATGTTGTCTGTATGCGAACCTTGAGAGCGTTCACCAGCGCCACCCTCAGCCATAGCGGCGGACGTAGAACGTCCTTTGTTACCGCCAGCGTCACGTAGAACGTGATCAAGAGCGAGGGCGAAAGCTGTGCTAGAACCCTCTTACGCTACCTATGGCTTCAAGACTGCCAGAACCGAGACCCCCGTAAGCTACAAGCAGATCAATTAAGGGGAAATGAGGGTGCTCGTTATAATACATGAAGGAAAGAAGCCAACAGTCGGCGAGGCCAAGGAAAGCGTTGGGGATGGCACTTTTATGTCTTTTTTTTAATATTTGCTTAGATAATCACAGAAATTAGTAATGTAATCTGTTTAGGGGAAGATAATTAAACACAAAGTAGAAGAAAAAACAACGTGCCGATGGTGGGATCCGAACCCACGACCTCCGAATATCGCGTCCGGTGCTCTTCCAACTGAGCTACATCGGCCGCTGTCCCTCCTGCTACTTGCTTGGGTATTTATGTTGTCTGTATGCGAACCTTGAGAGCGTTCACCAGCGCCACCCTTAGCCATAGCGGCGGACGTAGAACGTCCTTTGTTACCGCCAGCGTCACGTAGAACGTGATCAAGAGCGAGGGCGAAAGCTGTGCTAGAACCCTCTTACGCTACCTATGGCTTCAAGACTGCCAGAACCGAGACCCCCGTAAGCTACAAGCCGATCAATTAAGGGGAAATGAGGGTGCTCGTTATAATACATGAAGGCAAGAAGCCAACAGTCGGCGAGGCCAAGGAAAGCGTTGGGGATGGCACTTTTATGTCTTTTTTTTAATATTTGCTTAGATAATCACAGAAATTAGTAATGTAATCTGTTTAGGGGAAGATAATAAAACACAAAGTAGAAGAAAAAACAACATGCCGATGGTGGGATCCGAACCCACGACCTCCGAATATCGCGTCCGGTGCTCTTCCAACTGAGCTACATCGGCCGCTGTCCCTCCTGCTACTTGCTTGGGTATTTATGTTGTCTGTATGCGAACCTTGAGAGCGTTCACCAGCGCCACCCTCAGCCATAGCGGCGGACGTAGAACGTCCTTTGTTACCGCCAGCGTCACGTAGAACGCGATCAAGAGCGAGGGCGAAAGCTGTGCTAGAACCCTCTTACGCTACCTATGGCTTCAAGACTGCCAGAACCGAGACCCCCGTAAGCTACAAGCAGATGAATTAAGGGGAAATGAGGGTGCTCGTTATAATACATGAAGGAAAGAAGCCAACAGTCGGCGAGGCCAAGGAAAGCGTTGGGGTGGCACTTTTATGTCTTTTTTTAATATTTGCTTAGATAATCACAGAAATTAGTAATGTAATCTGTTTAGGGGAAGATAATTAAACACAAAGTAGAAGAAAAAACAACGTGCCGATGGTGGGATCCGAACCCACGACCTCCGAATATCGCGTCTGGTGCTCTTCCAACTGAGCTACATCGGCCGCTGTCCCTCCTGCTACTTGCTTGGGTATTTATGTTGTCTGTATGCCAACCTTGAGAGCGTTCACCAGCGCCACCCTCAGCCATAGCGGCGGACGTAGAACGTCCTTTGTTACCGCCAGCGTCACGTAGAACGTGATCAAGAGCGAGGGCGAAAGCTGTGCTAGAACCCTCTTACGCTACCTATGGCTTCAAGACTGCCAGAACCGAGACCCCCGTAAGCTACAAGCAGATCAATTAAGGGGAAATGAGGGTGCTCGTTATAATACATGAAGGAAAGAAGCCAACAGTCGGCGAGGCCAAGGAAAGCGTTGGGGATGGCACTTTTATGTCTTTTTTTTAATATTTGCTTAGATAATCACAGAAATTAGTAATGTAATCTGTTTAGGGGAAGATAATTAAACACAAAGTAGAAGAAAAAACAACGTGCGATGGTGGGATCCGAACCCACGACCTCCGAATATCGCGTCCGGTGCTCTTCCAACTGAGCTACATCGGCCGCTGTCCCTCCTGCTACTTGCTTGGTTATTTATGTTGTCTGTATGCGAACCTTGAGAGCGTTCACCAGCGCCACCCTCAGCCATAGCGGCGGACGTAGAACGTCCTTTGTTATCGCCAGCGTCACGTAGAACGTGATCAAGAGCGAGGGCGAAAGCTGTGCTAGAACCCTCTTACGCTACCTATGGCTTCAAGACTGCCAGAACCGAGACCCCCGTAAGCTACAAGCAGATCAATTAAGGGGAAATGAGGGTGCTCGTTATAATACATGAAGGTAAGAAGCCAACAGTCGGCGAGGCCAAGGAAAGCGTTGGGGATGGCACTTTTATGTCTTTTTTTAATATTTGCTTAGATAATCACAGAAATTAGTAATGTAATCTGTTTAGGGGAAGATAAATAAACACAAAGTAGAAGAAAAAACAACGTGCCGATGGTGGGATCCGAACCCACGACCTCCGAATATCGCGTCCGGTGCTCTTCCAACTGAGCTACATCGGCCGCTGTCCCTCCTGCTACTTGCTTGGGTATTTATGTTGTCTGTATGCGAACCTTGAGAGCGTTCACCAGCGCCACCCTCAGCCATAGCGGCGGACGTAGAACGTCCTTTGTTACCGCCAGCGTCACGTAGAACGTGATCAAGAGCGAGGGCGAAAGCTGTGCTAGAACCCTCTTACGCTACCTATGGCTTCAAGACTGCCAGAACCGAGACCCCCGTAAGCTACAAGCAGATCAATTAAGGGGAAATGAGTGTGCTCGTTATAATACATGAAGGAAAGAAGCCAACAGTCGGCGAGGCCAAGGAAAGCGTTGGGGATGGCACTTTTATGTCTTTTTTTTATATTTGCTTAGATAATCACAGAAATTAGTAATGTAATCTGTTTAGGGGAAGATAATTAAACACAAAGTAGAAGAAAAAACAACGTGCCGATGGTGGGATCCGAACCCACGACCTCCGAATATCGCGTCCGGTGCTCTTCCAACTGAGCTACATCGGCCGCTGTCCCTCCTGCTACTTGCTTGGGTATTTATGTTGTCTGTATGCGAACCTTGAGAGCGTTCACCAGCGCCACCCTCAGCCATAGCGGCGGACGTAGAACGTCCTTTGTTACCGCCAGCGTCACGTAGAACGTGATCAAGAGCGAGGGCGAAAGCTGTGCTAGAACCCTCTTACGCTACCTATGGCTTCAAGACTGCCAGAACCGAGACCCCCGTAAGCTACAAGCAGATCAATTAAGGGGAAATGAGGGTGCTCGTTATAATACATGAAGGAAAGAAGCCAACAGTCGGCGAGGCCAAGGAAAGCGTTGGGGATGGCACTTTTATGTCTTTTTTTAATATTTGCTTAGATAATCACAGAAATTAGTGATGTTATCTGTTTAGGGGAAGATAATTAAACACAAAGTAGAAGAAAAAACAACGTGCCGATGGTGGGATTCGAACCCACGACCTCCGAATATCGCGTCCGGTGCTCTTCCAACTGAGCTACATCGGCCGCTGTCCCTCCTGCTACTTGCTTGGGTATTTATGTTGTCTGTATGCAAACCTTGAGAGCGTTCACCAGCGCCACCCTCAGCCATAGCGGCGGACGTAGAACGTCCTTTGTTACCGCCAGCGTCACGTAGAACGTGATCAAGAGCGAGGGCGAAAGCTGTGCTAGAACCCTCTTACGCTACCTATGGCTTCAAGACTGCCAGAAACGAGACCCCCGTAAGCTACAAGCAGATCAATTAAGGGGAAATGAGGGTGCTCGTTATAATACATGAAGGAAAGAAGCCAACAGTCGGCGAGGCCAAGGAAAGCGTTGGGGATGGCACTTTTATGTCTTTTTTTAAATATTTGCTTAGATAATCACAGAAATTAGTAATGTAATCTGTTTAGGGGAAGATAATTAAACACAAAGTAGACGAAAAAACAACGTGCCGCTGGTGGGATCCGAACCCACGACCTCCGAATATCGCGTCCGGTGCTCTTCCAACTGAGCTACATCGGCCGCTGTCCCTCCTGCTACTTGCTTGGGTATTTATGTTGTCTGTATGCGAACCTTGAGAACGTTCACCAGCGCCACCCTCAGCCATAGCGGCGGATGTAGAACGTCTTTTGTTACCGCCAGCGTCACGTAGAACGTGATCAAGAACGAGGGCGAAAGCTGTGCTAGAACCCTCTTACGCTACCTATGGCTTCAAGACTGCCGGAACCGAGACCCCCGTAAGCTACAAGCAGATCAATTAAGGGGAAATGAGGGTGCTCGTTATAATACATGAAGGAAAGAAGCCAACAGTCGGCGAGGCCAAGGAAAGCGTTGGGGATGGCACATTTATGTCTTTTTTTTTAATATTTGTTCAGATAATCACAGAAATTAGTAATGTAATCTGTTTAGGGGAAGATAATTAAACACAAAGTAGAAGAAAAAACAACGTGCCGATGGTGGGATCCGAACCCACGACCTCCGAATATCGCGTCCGGTGCTCTTCCAACTGAGCTACATCGGCCGCTGTCCCTCCTGCTACTTGCTTGGGTATTTATGTTGTCTGTATGCGAACCTTGAGAGCGTTCACCAGCGCCACCCTCAGCCATAGCGGCGGACGTAGAACGTCCTTTGTTACCGGCAGCGTCACGTAGAACGTGATCAAGAGCGAGGGCGAAAGCTGTGCTAGAACCCTCTTACGCTACCTATGGCTTCAAGACTGCCAGAACCGAGACCCCCGTAGGCTACAAGCAGATCAATTAAGGGGAAATGAGGGTGCTCGTTATAATACATGAAGGAAAGAAGCCAACAGTCGGCGAGGCCAAGGAAAGCGTTGGGGATGGCACTTTTATGTCTTTTTTTTAATATTTGCTTAGATAATCACAGAAATTAGTAATGTAATCTGTTTAGGGGAATATAATTAAACACAAAGTAGAAGAAAAAACAACGTGCCGATGGTGGGATCCGAACCCACGACCTCCGAATATCGCGTCCGGTGCTCTTCCAACTGAGCTACATCGGCCGCTGTCCCTCCTGCTACTTGCTTGGGTATTTATGTTGTCTGTATGCGAACCTTGAGAGCGTTCACCAGCGCCACCCTCAGCCATAGCGGTGGACGTAAAACGTCCTTTGTTACCGCCAGCGTCACGTAGAACGTGATCAAGAGCGAGGGCGAAAGCTGTGCTAGAACCCTCTTACGCTACCTATGGCTTCAAGACTGCCAGAACCGAGACCCCCGTAAGCTACAAGCAGATCAATTAAGGAGTAATGAGGGTGCTCGTTATAATATATGAAGGAAAGAAGCCAACAGTCGGCGAGGCCAAGGAAAGCGTTGGGGATGGCACTTTTATGTCTTTTTTTTTAATATTTGCTTACATAATAACAGAAATTAGTAATGTAATCTGTTTAGGGGAAGATAATTAAACACAAAGTAGAAGAAAAAACAACGTGCCGATGGTGGGATCCGAACCCACGACCTCCGAATATCGCGTCCGGTGCTCATCCAACTGAGCTACATCGGCCGCTGTCCCTCCTGCTGCTTGCTTGGGTATTTATGTTGTCTGTATGCGAACCTTGAGAGCGTTCACCAGCGCCACCCTCTTCATAGCGGCGGACGTAGAACGTCCTTTGTTACCGACAGCGTCACGTAGAACGTGATCAAGAGCGAGGGCGAAAGCTGTGCTAGAACCCTCTTACGCTACCTATGGCTTCAAGACTGCCAGAACCGAGACCCCCGTAAGCTACAAGCAGATCAATTAAGGGGAAATGAGGGTGCTCGTTATAATACATGAAGGAAAGAAGCCAACAGTCGGCGAGGCCAAGGAAAGCGTTGGGGATGGCACTTTTATGTCTTTTTTTTTAATATTTGCTTAGATAATCACAGAAATTAGTAATGTAATCTGTTTAGGGGAAAATAATTAAACACAAAGTAGAAGAAAAAACAACGTGCCGATGGTGGGATCCGAACCCACGACCTCCGAATATCGCGTCCGGTGCTCTTCCAACTGAGCTACATTGGCCGCTGTCCCTCCTGCTACTTGCTTGGGTATTTATGTTGTCTGTATGCGAACCTTGAGAGCGTTCACCAGCGCCACCCTCAGCCATAGCGGCGGACGTAGAACGTCCTTTGTTACCGGCAGCGTCACGTAGAACGTGATCAAGAGCGAGGGCGAAAGCTGTGCTAGAACCCTCTTACGCTACCTATGGCTTCAAGACTGCCAGAACCGAGACCCCCGTAAGCTACAAGCAGATCAATTAAGGGGAAATGAGGGTGCTCGTTATAATACATGAAGGAAAGAAGCCAACAGTCGGCGAGGCCAAGGAAAGCGTTGGGGATGGCACTTTTATGTCTTTTTTTTAATATTTGCTTAGATAATCACAGAAATTAGTAATGTAATCTGTTTAGGGGAAGATAATTAAACACAAAGTAGAAGAAAAAACAACGTGCCGATGGTGGGATCCGAACCCACGACCTCCGAATATCGCGTCCGGTGCTCTTCCAACTGAGCTACATCGGCCGCTGTCCCTCCTGCTACTTGGTTGGGTATTTATGTTGTCTGTATGCGAACCTTGAGAGCGTTCACCAGCGCCACCCTCAGCCATAGCGGCGGACGTAGAACGTCCTTTGTTACCGCCAGCGTCACGTAGAACGTGATCAAGAGCGAGGGCGAAAGCTGTGCTAGAACCCTCTTACGCTACCTATGGCTTCAAGACTGCCAGAACCGAGACCCCCGTAAGCTACAAGCTGATCAATTAAGGGGAAATGAGGGTGCTCGTTATAATACATGAAGGAAAGAAGCCAACAGTCGGCGAGGCCAAGGAAAGCATTGGGGATGGCACTTTTATGTCTTTTTTTTAATATTTGCTTAGATAATCACAGAAATTAGTAATGTAATCTGTTTAGGGGAAGATATATAAACACAAAGTAGAAGAAAAAACAACATGCCGATGGTGGGATCCGAACCCACGACCTCCGAATATCGCGTCCGGTGCTCTTCCAACTGAGCTACATCGGCCGCTGTCCCTCCTGCTACTTGCTTGGGTATTTATGTTGTCTGTATGCGAACCTTGAGAGCGTTCACCAGCGCCACCCTCAGCCATAGCGGCGGACGTAGAACGTCCTTTGTTACCGCCAGCGTCACGTAGAACGCGATCAAGAGCGAGGGCGAAAGCTGTGCTAGAACCCTCTTACGCTACCTATGGCTTCAAGACTGCCAGAACCGAGACCCCCGTAAGCTACAAGCAGATCAATTAAGGGGAAATGAGGGTGCTCGTTATAATACATGAAGGAAAGAAGCCAACAGTCGGCGAGGCCAAGGAAAGCGTTGGGGATGGCACTTTTATGTCTTTTTTTAATATTTGCTTAGATAATCACAGAAATTAGTAATGTAATCTGTTTAGGGGAGGATAATTAAACACAAAGTAGAAGAAAAAACAACGTGCCGATGGTGGGATCCGAACCCACGACCTCCGAATATCGCGTCCGGTGCTCTTCCAACTGAGCTACATCGGCCGCTGTCCCTCCTGCTACTTGCTTGGGTATTTATGTTGTCTGTATGCGAACCTTGAGAGCGTTCACCAGCGCCACCCTCAGCCATAGCGGCGGACGTAGAACGTCCTTTGTTACCGCCAGCGTCACGTAGAACGTGATCAAGAGCGAGGGCGAAAGCTGTGCTAGAACCCTCTTACGCTACCTATGGCTTCAAGACTGCCAGAACCGAGACCCCCGTAAGCTACAAGCAGATCAATTAAGGGGAAATGAGGGTGCTCGTTATAATACATGAAGGAATAAAGCCAACAGTCGGCGAGGCCAAGGAAAGCGTTGGGGATGGCACTTTTATGTCTTTTTTTTTAATATTTGCTTACATAATAACAGAAATTAGTAATGTAATCTGTTTAGGGGAAGATAATTAAACACAAAGTAGAAGAAAAAAACAACGTGCCGATGGTGGGATCCGAACCCACGACCTCCGAATATCGCGTCCGGTGCTCTTCCAACTGAGCTACATCGGCTGCTGTCCCTCCTGCTACTTGCTTGGGTATTTATGTTGTCGGTATGCGAACCTTGAGAGCGTCCACCAGCGCCACCCTCAGCCATAGCGGCGGACGTAGAACGTCCTTTGTTACCGCCAGCGTCACGTAGAACGTGATCAAGAGCGAGGGCGAAAGCTGTGCTAGAACCCTCTTACGCCACCTATGGCTTCAAGACTGCCAAAACCGAGACCCCCGTAAGCTACAAGCAGATCAATTAAGGGGAAATGAGGGTGCTCGTTATAATACATGAAGGAAAGAAGCCAACAGTCGGCGAGGCCAAGGAAAGCGTTGGGGATGGCACTTTTATGTCTTTTTTTTAATATTTGCTTAGATAATCACAGAAATTAGTAATGTAATCTGTTTAGGGGAAGATAATTAAACGCAAAGTAGAAGAAAAAACAACGTGCCGATGGTGGGATCCGAACCCACGACCTCCGAATATCGCGTCCGGTTCTCTTCCAACTGAGCTACATCGGCCGCTGTCCCTCCTGCTACTTGCTTGGGTATTTATGTTGTCTGTATGCGAACCTTGAGAGCGTTCACCAGCGCCACCCTCAGCCATAGCGGCGGTCGTAGAACGTCCTTTGTTACCGCCAGCGTCACGTAGAACGTGATCAAGAGCGAGGGCGAAAGCTGTGCTAGAACCCTCTTACGCTACCTATGGCTTCAAGACTGCCAGAACCGAGACCCCCGTAAGCTACAAGCAGATCAATTAAGGGGAAATGAGGGTGCTCGTTATAATACATGAAGGAAAGAAGCCAACAGTCGGCGAGGCCAAGGAAAGCGTTGGGGATGGCACTTTTATGTCTTTTTTTTAATATTTGCTTAGATAATCACAGAAATTAGTAATGTAATCTGTTTAGGGGAAGATAATTAAACACAAAGTAGACGAAAAAACAACGTGCCGCTGGTGGGATCCGAACCCACGACCTCCGAATATCGCGTCCGGTGCTCTTCCAACTGAGCTACATCGGCCGCTGTCCCTCCTGCTACTTGCTTGGGTATTTATGTTGTCTGTATGCGAACCTTGAGAACGTTCACCAGCGCCACCCTCAGCCATAGCGGCGGATGTAGAACGTCTTTTGTTACCGCCAGCGTCACGTAGAACGTGATCAAGAACGAGGGCGAAAGCTGTGCTAGAACCCTCTTACGCTACCTATGGCTTCAAGACTGCCGGAACCGAGACCCCCGTAAGCTACAAGCAGATCAATTAAGGGGAAATGAGGGTGCTCGTTATAATACATGAAGGAAAGAAGCCAACAGTCGGCGAGGCCAAGGAAAGCGTTGGGGATGGCACATTTATGTCTTTTTTTTTAATATTTGTTCAGATAATCACAGAAATTAGTAATGTAATCTGTTTAGGGGAAGATAATTAAACACAAAGTAGAAGAAAAAACAACGTGCCGATGGTGGGATCCGAACCCACGACCTCCGAATATCGCGTCCGGTGCTCTTCCAACTGAGCTACATCGGCCGCTGTCCCTCCTGCTACTTGCTTGGGTATTTATGTTGTCTGTATGCGAACCTTGAGAGCGTTCACCAGCGCCACCCTCAGCCATAGCGGCGGACGTAGAACGTCCTTTGTTACCGGCAGCGTCACGTAGAACGTGATCAAGAGCGAGGGCGAAAGCTGTGCTAGAACCCTCTTACGCTACCTATGGCTTCAAGACTGCCAGAACCGAGACCCCCGTAGGCTACAAGCAGATCAATTAAGGGGAAATGAGGGTGCTCGTTATAATACATGAAGGAAAGAAGCCAACAGTCGGCGAGGCCAAGGAAAGCGTTGGGGATGGCACTTTTATGTCTTTTTTTTAATATTTGCTTAGATAATCACAGAAATTAGTAATGTAATCTGTTTAGGGGAATATAATTAAACACAAAGTAGAAGAAAAAACAACGTGCCGATGGCGGGATCCGAACCCACGACCTCCGAATATCGCGTCCGGTGCTCTTCCAACTGAG
Organism: Amblyomma maculatum; assembly: GCF_055883805.1. Lineage (NCBI taxonomy): Eukaryota > Metazoa > Arthropoda > Arachnida > Ixodida > Ixodidae > Amblyomma > Amblyomma maculatum. Next base: position 60,047,248 of record NC_139346.1, on the reverse strand, counting down.
CTACATCGGCCGCTGTCCCTCCTGCTACTTGCTTGGGTATTTATGTTGTCTGTATGCGAACCTTGAGAGCGTTCACCAGCGCCACCCTCAGCCATAGCGGTGGACGTAAAACGTCCTTTGTTACCGCCAGCGTCACGTAGAACGTGATCAAGAGCGAGGGCGAAAGCTGTGCTAGAACCCTCTTACGCTACCTATGGCTTCAAGACTGCCAGAACCGAGACCCCCGTAAGCTACAAGCAGATCAATTAAGGAGTAATGAGGGTGCTCGTTATAATATATGAAGGAAAGAAGCCAACAGTCGGCGAGGCCAAGGAAAGCGTTGGGGATGGCACTTTTATGTCTTTTTTTTAATATTTGCTTACATAATAACAGAAATTAGTAATGTAATCTGTTTAGGGGAAGATAATTAAACACAAAGTAGAAGAAAAAACAACGTGCCGATGGTGGGATCCGAACCCACGACCTCCGAATATCGCGTCCGGTGCTCATCCAACTGAGCTACATCGGCCGCTGTCCCTCCTGCTGCTTGCTTGGGTATTTATGTTGTCTGTATGCGGACCTTGAGAGCGTTCACCAGCGCCACCCTCTTCATAGCGGCGGACGTAGAACGTCCTTTGTTACCGACAGCGTCACGTAGAACGTGATCAAGAGCGAGGGCGAAAGCTGTGCTAGAACCCTCTTACGCTACCTATGGCTTCAAGACTGCCAGAACCGAGACCCCCGTAAGCTACAAGCAGATCAATTAAGGGGAAATGAGGGTGCTCGTTATAATACATGAAGGAAAGAAGCCAACAGTCGGCGAGGCCAAGGAAAGCGTTGGGGATGGCACTTTTATGTCTTTTTTTTTTAATATTTGCTTAGATAATCACAGAAATTAGTAATGTAATCTGTTTAGGGGAAAATAATTAAACACAAAGTAGAAGAAAAAACAACGTGCCGATGGTGGGATCCGAACCCACGACCTCCGAATATCGCGTCCGGTGCTCTTCCAACTGAGCTACATTGGCCGCTGTCCCTCCTGCTACTTGCTTGGGTATTTATGTTGTCTGTATGCGAACCTTGAGAGCGTTCACCAGCGCCACCCTCAGCCATAGCGGCGGACGTAGAACGTCCTTTGTTACCGGCAGCGTCACGTAGAACGTGATCAAGAGCGAGGGCGAAAGCTGTGCTAGAACCCTCTTACGCTACCTATGGCTTCAAGACTGCCAGAACCGAGACCCCCGTAAGCTACAAGCAGATCAATTAAGGGGAAATGAGGGTGCTCGTTATAATACATGAAGGAAAGAAGCCAACAGTCGGCGAGGCCAAGGAAAGCGTTGGGGATGGCACTTTTATGTCTTTTTTTTAATATTTGCTTAGATAATCACAGAAATTAGTAATGTAATCTGTTTAGGGGAAGATAATTAAACACAAAGTAGAAGAAAAAACAACGTGCCGATGGTGGGATCCGAACCCACGACCTCCGAATATCGCGTCCGGTGCTCTTCCAACTGAGCTACATCGGCCGCTGTCCCTCCTGCTACTTGGTTGGGTATTTATGTTGTCTGTATGCGAACCTTGAGAGCGTTCACCAGCGCCACCCTCAGCCATAGCGGCGGACGTAGAACGTCCTTTGTTACCGCCAGCGTCACGTAGAACGTGATCAAGAGCGAGGGCGAAAGCTGTGCTAGAACCCTCTTACGCTACCTATGGCTTCAAGACTGCCAGAACCGAGACCCCCGTAAGCTACAAGCTGATCAATTAAGGGGAAATGAGGGTGCTCGTTATAATACATGAAGGAAAGAAGCCAACAGTCGGCGAGGCCAAGGAAAGCATTGGGGATGGCACTTTTATGTCTTTTTTTTAATATTTGCTTAGATAATCACAGAAATTAGTAATGTAATCTGTTTAGGGGAAGATATATAAACACAAAGTAGAAGAAAAAACAACATGCCGATGGTGGGATCCGAACCCACGACCTCCGAATATCGCGTCCGGTGCTCTTCCAACTGAGCTACATCGGCCGCTGTCCCTCCTGCTACTTGCTTGGGTATTTATGTTGTCTGTATGCGAACCTTGAGAGCGTTCACCAGCGCCACCCTCAGCCATAGCGGCGGACGTAGAACGTCCTTTGTTACCGCCAGCGTCACGTAGAACGCGATCAAGAGCGAGGGCGAAAGCTGTGCTAGAACCCTCTTACGCTACCTATGGCTTCAAGACTGCCAGAACCGAGACCCCCGTAAGCTACAAGCAGATCAATTAAGGGGAAATGAGGGTGCTCGTTATAATACATGAAGGAAAGAAGCCAACAGTCGGCGAGGCCAAGGAAAGCGTTGGGGATGGCACTTTTATGTCTTTTTTTAATATTTGCTTAGATAATCACAGAAATTAGTAATGTAATCTGTTTAGGGGAGGATAATTAAACACAAAGTAGAAGAAAAAACAACGTGCCGATGGTGGGATCCGAACCCACGACCTCCGAATATCGCGTCCGGTGCTCTTCCAACTGAGCTACATCGGCCGCTGTCCCTCCTGCTACTTGCTTGGGTATTTATGTTGTCTGTATGCGAACCTTGAGAGCGTTCACCAGCGCCACCCTCAGCCATAGCGGCGGACGTAGAACGTCCTTTGTTACCGCCAGCGTCACGTAGAACGTGATCAAGAGCGAGGGCGAAAGCTGTGCTAGAACCCTCTTACGCTACCTATGGCTTCAAGACTGCCAGAACCGAGACCCCCGTAAGCTACAAGCAGATCAATTAAGGGGAAATGAGGGTGCTCGTTATAATACATGAAGGAATAAAGCCAACAGTCGGCGAGGCCAAGGAAAGCGTTGGGGATGGCACTTTTATGTCTTTTTTTTAATATTTGCTTACATAATAACAGAAATTAGTAATGTAATCTGTTTAGGGGAAGATAATTAAACACAAAGTAGAAGAAAAAACAACGTGCCGATGGTGGGATCCGAACCCACGACCTCCGAATATCGCGTCCGGTGCTCTTCCAACTGAGCTACATCGGCTGCTGTCCCTCCTGCTACTTGCTTGGGTATTTATGTTGTCGGTATGCGAACCTTGAGAGCGTCCACCAGCGCCACCCTCAGCCATAGCGGCGGACGTAGAACGTCCTTTGTTACCGCCAGCGTCACGTAGAACGTGATCAAGAGCGAGGGCGAAAGCTGTGCTAGAACCCTCTTACGCCACCTATGGCTTCAAGACTGCCAAAACCGAGACCCCCGTAAGCTACAAGCAGATCAATTAAGGGGAAATGAGGGTGCTCGTTATAATACATGAAGGAAAGAAGCCAACAGTCGGCGAGGCCAAGGAAAGCGTTGGGGATGGCACTTTTATGTCTTTTTTTTAATATTTGCTTAGATAATCACAGAAATTAGTAATGTAATCTGTTTAGGGGAAGATAATTAAACGCAAAGTAGAAGAAAAAACAACGTGCCGATGGTGGGATCCGAACCCACGACCTCCGAATATCGCGTCCGGTTCTCTTCCAACTGAGCTACATCGGCCGCTGTCCCTCCTGCTACTTGCTTGGGTATTTATGTTGTCTGTATGCGAACCTTGAGAGCGTTCACCAGCGCCACCCTCAGCCATAGCGGCGGTCGTAGAACGTCCTTTGTTACCGCCAGCGTCACGTAGAACGTGATCAAGAGCGAGGGCGAAAGCTGTGCTAGAACCCTCTTACGCTACCTATGGCTTCAAGACTGCCAGAACCGAGACCTCCGTAAGCTACACGCAGATCAATTAAGGGGAAATGAGGGTGCTCGTTATAATACATGAAGGAAAGAAGCCAACAGTCGGCGAGGCCAAGGAAAGCGTTGGGGATGGCACTTTTATGTCTTTTTTTAATATTTGCTTAGATAATCACAGAAATTAGTAATGTAATCTGTTTAGGGGAGGATAATTAAACACAAAGTAGAAGAAAAAACAACGTGCCGATGGTGGGATCCGAACCCACGACCTCCGAATATCGCGTCCGGTGCTCTTCCAACTGAGCTACATCGGCCGCTGTCCCTCCTGCTACTTGCTTGGGTATTTATGTTGTCTGTATGCGAACCTTGAGAGCGTTCACCAGCGCCACCCTCAGCCATAGCGGCGGACGTAGAACGTCCTTTGTTACCGCCAGCGTCACGTTGAACGTGATCAAGAGCGAGGGCGAAAGCTGTGCTAGAACCCTCTTACGCTACCTATGGCTTCAAGACTGCCAGAACCGAGACCCCCGTAAGCTACAAGCAGATCAATTAAGGGGAAATGAGGGTGCTCGTTATAATACATGAAGGAATAAAGCCAACAGTCGGCGAGGCCAAGGAAAGCGTTGGGGATGGCACTTTTATGTCTTTTTTTTAATATTTGCTTACATAATAACAGAAATTAGTAATGTAATCTGTTTAGGGGAAGATAATTAAACACAAAGTAGAAGAAAAAACAACGTGCCGATGGTGGGATCCGAACCCACGACCTCCGAATATCGCGTCCGGTGCTCTTCCAACTGAGCTACATCGGCTGCTGTCCCTCCTGCTACTTGCTTGGGTATTTATGTTGTCGGTATGCGAACCTTGAGAGCGTCCACCAGCGCCACCCTCAGCCATAGCGGCGGACGTAGAACGTCCTTTGTTACCGCCAGCGTCACGTAGAACGTGATCAAGAGCGAGGGCGAAAGCTGTGCTAGAACCCTCTTACGCCACCTATGGCTTCAAGACTGCCAAAACCGAGACCCCCGTAAGCTACAAGCAGATCAATTAAGGGGAAATGAGGGTGCTCGTTATAATACATGAAGGAAAGAAGCCAACAGTCGGCGAGGCCAAGGAAAGCGTTGGGGATGGCACTTTTATGTCTTTTTTTTAATATTTGCTTAGATAATCACAGAAATTAGTAATGTAATCTGTTTAGGGGAAGATAATTAAACGCAAAGTAGAAGAAAAAACAACGTGCCGATGGTGGGATCCGAACCCACGACCTCCGAATATCGCGTCCGGTTCTCTTCCAACTGAGCTACATCGGCCGCTGTCCCTCCTGCTACTTGCTTGGGTATTTATGTTGTCTGTATGCGAACCTTGAGAGCGTTCACCAGCGCCACCCTCAGCCATAGCGGCGGTCGTAGAACGTCCTTTGTTACCGCCAGCGTCACGTAGAACGTGATCAAGAGCGAGGGCGAAAGCTGTGCTAGAACCCTCTTACGCTACCTATGGCTTCAAGACTGCCAGAACCGAGACCCCCGTAAGCTACACGCAGATCAATTAAGGGGAAATGAGGGTGCTCGTTATAATACATGAAGGAAAGAAGCCAACAGTCGGCGAGGCCAAGGAAAGCGTTGGGGATGGCACTTTTATGTCTTTTTTTTTAATGTTTGCTTAGATAATCACAAAAATTAGTAATGTAATCTGTTTAGGGGAAGATAATTAAACACAAAGTAGAAGAAAAAACAACGTGCCGATGGTGGGATCCGAACCCACGACCTCCGAATATCGCGTCCGGTGCTCTTCCAACTGAGCTACATCGGCCGCTGTCCCTCCTGCTACTTGCTCGGGTATTTATGTTGTCTGTATGCGAACCTTGAGAGCGTTCACCAGCGCCACCCTCAGCCATAGCGGTGGACGTAGAACGTCCTTTGTTACCGCCAGCGTCACGTAGAACGTGATCAAGAGCGAGGGCGAAAGCTGTGCTAGAACCCTCTTACGCTACCTATGGCTTCAAGACTGCCAGAACCGAGACCCCCGTAAGCTACAAGCAGATCAATTAAGGGGAAATGAGGGTGCTCGTTATAATACATGAAGGAAAGAAGCCAACAGTCGGCGAGGCCAAGGAAAGCGTTGGGGATGGCACTTTTATGTCTTTTTTTTAATATTTGCTTAGATAATCACAGAAATTAGTAATGTAATCTGTTTAGGGGAAGATAATTAAACACAAAGTAGAAGAAAAAACAACGTGCCGATGGTGGGATCCGAACCCACGACCTCCGAATATCGCGTCCGGTGCTCTTCCAACTGAGCTACATCGGCCGCTGTCCCTCCTGCTACTTGCTTGGGTATTTATGTTGTCTGTATGCGAACCTTGAGAGCGTTCACCAGCGCCACCCTCAGCCATAGCGGCGGACGTAGAACGTCCTTTGTTACCGCCAGCGTCACGTAGAACGTGATCAAGAGCGAGGGCGAAAGCTCTGCTAGAACCCTCTTACGCTACCTATGGCTTCAAGACTGCCAGAACCGAGACCCCCGTAAGCTACAAGCAGATCAATTAAGGGGAAATGAGGGTGCTCGTTATAATACAAGATGGAAAGAAGCCAACAGTCGGCGAGACCAAGGAAAGCGTTGGGGATGGCACTTTTATGTCTTTTTTTAATATTTGCTTAGATAATCACAGAAATTAGTAATGTAATCTGTTTAGGGGAAGATAATTAAACACAAAGTAGAAGAAAAAACAACGTGCCGATGGTGGGATCCGAACCCACGACCTCCGAATATCGCGTCCGGTGCTCTTCCAACTGAGCTACATCGGCCGCTGTCCCCCCTGCTACTTGCTTGGGTATTTATGTTGTCTGTATACGAACCTTGAGAGTGTTCACCAGCGCCACTCTCAACCATAGCGGCGGACGTAGAACGTCCTTTGTTACCGCCAGCGTCACGTAGAACGTGATCAAGAGCGAGGGCGAAAGCTGTGCAAGAACCCTCTTACGCTACCTATGGCTTCAAGACTGCCAGAACCGAGACCCCCGTGAGCTACAAGCAGATCAATTAAAGGGAAATGAGGGTGCTCGTTATAATACATGAAGGAAAGAAGCCAACAGTAGGCGAGGCGAAGGAAAGCGTTGGGGATGGTACTTTGTCTTTTTTTTTTAATGTTTACTTGGATAATCACAGAAATTAGTAATGTAATCTGTTAGGGGAAAGATAATTAAACACAAAGTAGAAGAAAAAACAACGTGCCGATGGTGGGATCCGAACCCACGACCTCCGAATAACGCGTCCGGTGCTCTACCAACTGAGCTACATCGGCCGCTGTCCCCCCTGCTACTTGCTTGGGTATTTATGTTGTCTGTATACGATTTATGTTGTCTGTATACAGACAACATAAATACCCAAGCAAGTAGCAGGGGGGACAGCGGCCGATGTAGCTCAGTTGGTAGAGCACCGGACGCGTTATTCGGAGGTCGTGGGTTCGGATCCCACCATCGGCACGTTGTTTTTTCTTCTACTTTGTGTTTAATTATCTTTCCCCTAACAGATTACATTACTAATTTCTGTGATTATCCAAGTAAACATTAAAAAAAAAGACAAAGTAGCATCCCCAACGCTTTCCTTGGCCTCCCCGACTGTTGGCTTCTTTCCTTCATGTATTATAAAGAGCACCCTCATTTCCCTTTGATTGATCTGCTTGTAGCTCACGGGGGTCTCGGTTCTGGCAGTCTTGAAGCCATAGGTAGCGTAAGAGGGTTCTAGCACAGCTTTCGCCCTCGCTCTTGATCACGTTCTACGTGACGCTGGCGGTAACAAAGGACGTTCTACGTCCGCCGCTATGGATGAGGGTGGCGCTGGTGAACACTCTCAAGGTTCGTATAGAGACAACATAAATACCCAAGCAAGTAGCAGGGGGGACAGCGGCCGATGTAGCTCAGTTGGTAGAGCACCGGACGCGTTATTCGGAGGTCGTGGGTTCGGATCCCACCATCGGCACGTTGTTTTTTCTTCTACTTTGCGTTTAATTATCTTTCCCCTAACAGATTACATTACTAACTTCTGTGATTATCCAAGTAAACATTAAAATAAAGACAAAGTACCATCCCCAACGCTTTCCTTGGCCTCCCCGACTGTTGGCTTCTTTCCTTCATGTATTATAAAGAGCACCCTCATTTCCCTTTGATTGATCTGCTTGTAGCTCACGGGGGTCTCGGTTCTGGCAGTCTTGAAGCCATAGGTAGCGTAAGAGGGTTCTAGCACAGCTTTCGCCCTCGCTCTTGATCACGTTCTACGTGACGCTGGCGGTAACAAAGGACGTTCTACGTCCGCCGCTATGGATGAGGGTGGCGCTGGTGAACACTCTCAAGGTTCGTATACAGACAACATAAATACCCAAGCTAGTAGCAGAGGGGACAGCGGCCGATGTAGCTCAGTTGGTAGAGCACCGGACGCGTTATTCGGAGGTCGTGGGTTCGGATCCCACCATCGGCACGTTGTTTTTTCTTCTACTTTGTGTTTAATTATCTTCCCCTAACAGATTACATTACTAATTTCTGTGATTATCCAAGTAAACATTAAAAAAAAGACAAAGTACCATCCCCAACGCTTTCCTTGGCCTCGCCGACTGTTGGCTTCTTTCCTTCATATATATATATTGAAAGGGGGTGTTTACTGTCCTTTAAAAGGGGTAATAGCCCTCTCCAAGTTTCACAGAGAACCACACAAGAGCACAGCCAGTCTAGGCCTCCACAAGCGAGCTCGAGCAGCGCAGCGGCACTTCGTCGTTCTTCTCCTTGTCATCGTGATATCCTCGCCTGGTTCATCTTAGTCTTCATAATATTTTCGCAGAGTTCACTACAATTTCCCCCGGAGCGAAGAGGAGCCATCCTGGCGACTTAGGGTGAGGGCAAGAGGAGCGGATCGTAGTATGTTTTGAGGCGGCTCACGTGCACAGTTTCGCGGCCGCGATGACGCATGTCTGAAGAGGGAGTGAGTGGCTCCACGATGTAATTCACAGGGGAGGTTTGGCGAACAATGCGGTAGGGGCCGTGGTACTCGGTTCGAAATTTTGATGACAATCCCGGAGGGGTGGCAGGAACCCAGAGCCAAACAAGGGATCCTGTAGGGAAAACGTGTGGCGTCTGATCTTTGTCGTGACGATACTTTTGGTGGCCTTGCGATTCCGATGTTAAACTGCGGGCTAACTGGCGGCATTCTTCCGCATGTTTGGCAACGTCTGAAAGGAGTGTCCACTCGGAGGAGTCAGGACGATATGGTAAAATAGTGTCCATCGTGGACGATGCCTCATGCCCATAAAGCAGGAAGAAAGGGCTAAATCCAGTGGTTGACTGCGTGGCGGTATTGTATGCGTACGTCACGAAAGGAAGAACAGCGTCCCAGTTGGTCTGATCAGCGGCAACGTACATTGTGAGCATATCTCCAAGAGTACGATTGAAGCGCTCAGTCAGCCCGTTAGTTTGAGGGTGGTAGGCTGTTGTGGTCCGATGTATGATGCGACATTCGGCCAGTAGAGCTTCAACGACGTTGGAAAGGAAGACGCGTCCTCGGTCACTCAGCAGCTCTCGCGGCGCGCCGTGGCGAAGAACAAAATGATGTAGTAAGAATAGGGCAACTTCACGGGCAGTAGCGGCGGGTAAAGCGGCGGTCTCGGCATACCGGGTGAGGTGGTCGATGCCGACGATTATCCACCGGTTCCCAGAGACCGTGCAGGGAAGTGGCCCGTAAAGGTCAACGCCAACGCGGTCAAAAGGGCGGGCCGGGCATGGAAGTGGTTGTAAGGGGCCAGAAGCACGAGGTGTTGGTGACTTGCGGCGCTGACAGGCGATGCAGGAGCGGACGTATTTGCGAATATAACCGAACATGCCGCGCCAATAGTAGCGTTGAGAAATTCTCTGAAACGTCTTCACTACACCAGGATGGGCACACTGAGGGTCGGCATGGAAAGAGGCGCAAATTTCTTGTCGTAAATGGCGGGGAATGACGAGAAGCCACCGTCGACCATCAGGCATATAATTGCGGCGGTAGAGAAGACCGTCTCGTAGGGCAAAGTGTGGTGCTTGACGGCGTAAAGTCCGAGAAGGCGCAGCGTTTGGAGAAGCGGACACGGTGTCGATAAGAGATGCGAGCCACGGGTCTTTTCGCTGCTCCGCAGGCATATCAGCGATTGTTAGAGACGAGAGGACGGGATCAGCCGCCGAGGAGCAAACAGGTGCGATGGTTAGGGGAGAACGAGACAGAGCGTCGGCGTCCATGTGTTTACGGCCAGATCGATATATAACGCGGATGTCAAATTCCTGAAGGCGGAGAGCCCATCGTGCGAGGCGGCCGGACGGGTCTTTAAGAGAGGACAGCCAACATAACGCGTGGTGGTCCGTGACGACGTCAAACTGGCGACCATACAGGTAGGGTCGGAATTTGGTTAGTGCCCACACAATGGCCAAACACTCCCTCTCCGTAACTGAGTAGTTGCATTCAGCTTTGGAGAGGACGCGACTCGCGTACGCGACGACGTATTCTTGAAAGCCATTTTTCCGTTGAGCCAATACCGCTCCGAGGCCAACGCCACTCGCATCAGTATGGACCTCGGTAGGTGCTGCGGGGTCGTAGTGGCGAAGGATTGGTGGCGAAGTCAAAAGACGGCGCAATGCGGTGAACGCTTCGTCGCACTCGACCGACCACGCAGTTAAGTCACTGTTTCCCCCGAGTAGCTTCGTAAGGGGTGCAATTATAGAAGCGAAATTCCGCACGAAGCGCCGAAAATAGGAGCATAGACCAATGAAGCTTCGAAGTTGCTTGAGCGAGACCGGCTTAGGAAACTCCGCCACTGCGCGCAGCTTGGCCGGATCAGGGCGAACACCTTCCTTAGAGACGATGTGCCCCAAAATGGTCAACTCCCGGGCACCGAAGTGACACTTCTTAAGATTTAGTTGTAGGCCGGCGTCAGTAAGACAAACCAAAACTTGCCGCAAGCGCTCTAGGTGCGTGGCGAAGTCGGTGGAAAAGACAACAATGTCGTCCAGGTAGCAGAGGCAGATGTGCCACTTGAACTTCCGCAAGATGTTATCCATCATCCTCTCGAATGTGGCGGGCGCGTTGCACAAACCGAAGGGCATTACATTAAATTCATAGAGGCCATCCGGGGTCACAAATGCGGTCTTCTCTCTGTCACAGGCGGCCATTGGTACTTGCCAGTAACCGGAACGTAAATCAAGAGAGGAAAAGTACTCGGCACCTTGGAGGCAATCAAGAGCGTCGTCTATACGCGGCAGGGGGTAATTGTCCTTGTGGGTAATTTTGTTCAGGCGCCGGAAGTCAACACAAAAGCGAACTGAGCCATCTTTCTTCTTTACTAGCACCACTGGTGAAGACCAGGGGCTTTGAGATGGACGGATCACACCACGTTTTAGCATGTCCTCAACTTGCTCATTGATCACGCGACGCTCTGCCGCTGACACACGATAGGGGCGCTGTCGAAAAGGCGTGTTAGAGCCGGTCTGAATGTTATGCGCGACTGTGGAAGTGCGGCCGAGAGGAGTGTGGGCGGCGTCGAACGCGGAGCGAAACGTCTGTAAAAGGGCCACAAGCTGCGTCCGGTAAGTGGAAGGAAGGGCGTCATCGATGGCGGTTCGGAAGAAGTCTTCTGGCAACGAATCAGGCGTCGGAGCGGACTGCAGAGCATTGATGTAGTTACCACGGTTGGTCTCGGAGCCCTCCAGGTCAGAGAGAAGGTGGGCTGGTTCAATAGAACCGGGAGATTCCCCACGTAGTAAAGTAATCGGGCGCGGAGACGGATTGTAGATGAGTAGCTTCGTGAAGCCACCGTGAACATCGAGAACAGCAGACGGCAGCGGCAGGTGCTTGCGGTAGATGAAGGATGCAGACGGCGTAAATAGAACACTAACGGCTGACACGGCAGGACACGAAAGAGGCACTAGGGCGCAAGCTTCTGGAGCTACGTCGACATCTTCAGCGATGGCGAGCTTTTGAGGACACACTGAACGGTTGTCGTCGTGCAGTACGTCGCACAGTGCAGAAAATTCCACTTCAGCTCGGGCGCAATCGATCACGGCGTTATTTTTGGACAAGAAGTCCCATCCAAGGATCACATCGTGAGAACAAGACGAGAAAACTACAAACTCTACACTGTACAAAAGACCTTCAATGACGACACGCGCTGTACATGCTGCTAAAGGTGCAATCTTCTCTTCACTGGCAGTGCGGAGCGACAAACCGTTAAATGGCGTTGTAACTTTTCGTAATCGTCGACAAAGTCGCTCATGAATCACAGACACTGCAGCACCTGTATCGACCAGCGCATGTACAGACAGACCATCGATAGAGATTGCTATAACGTTTTTGGGCAAAATATGAGGCCTTGAGCTTTTCGCAGAGCACGCAGTTCTCGCCTCATGAACCGCGGAACTTAGTTTCCCTCATCAGCAGGGGGTGGTCGCCGGCGCATTGGTGACAGTGACCTGCGACGTGGAGAAGGAGAACGTTGGGTCGTGTACGAACGCTGTTCGGCGGCGTATGCAGGCGAAGACGGTGCAGAACGAAGCAGCTGTGGGGAGTACTCCGAAGACGCAGGCTCGGGACGCGCAGCCATGCGGCGACGGCACCGACGAGCCACGTGTCCAGGGCAACCACAGTAGTAACAAATTGGGCGATTGTCAGAAGTGCGCCACGGGTTGTAATAGCGCGGAGTCGCAGGATGAAGCGGAGCCGTTTGAGGAAGCGGTGCATGGCGTAGGACAGGCTGCACGGGTGGTAACGGCTCAGGCGGAGGCCGCGCAGCCACTGCCGCGTAGGTCAAAGGGGCTGGGACAGATGTTTGGCTATATTGTAGTGGTGCTCCGACGTATGTCAAGGGAGCAACGGCAGGAGCTTCCGGGAGCGTGGGAAGTACTTCTGCGACTTGGTCGCGGATGACTTGCTGCAACTTTGGCGCCAAAGGAGAGGAAGCGTCAGTACGATGGGGAACGAGGGACAGTTGACGGGCAACTTCTTCTCGAACGAACTGCTTGATTTGCTGCATCAAGGGGGACTGTTCTGCGTCAGCTGTTAAAGCTGCAAGAGGCTCCTGGTGTGAAAGCGAAGAACGAGTGATTTGACGGCGCTTGCGTAATTCCTCAAAGTTTTGGCATGCACTGATGACGTCGACCACGGTTGCTGGGTTTCTGGCCAGAAGCATCTGGCACGCGTCATCGTCGATTCCTTGTAAAATATGACCAATCTTGGCATGTTCTGTCATTGAAGGGTCCACGCGCTTGCACAGGTCTACAACATCTTCAATATAACTCGTAAAATTTTCGCCGGGTAGCTGTGCACGGCGGCGCAAGCGTTGCTCAGCGCGCAGCTTGCGCACTGCAGGTCTGCCGAAGATATCGGAAAAAGTGGTCTTGAAAGCAGACCACGAGGAGATATCGGCCTCGTGGTTGCGGAACCACAGGTTAGCAACGTCCGTTAGGTAGAATATCACGTTATTTAATTTGAGACCGTCGTCCCATTTGTTGTGCGTACTGACCCGCTCATATGATGATAGCCAATCTTCCACGTCGTGGTCGCCGGTTCCGCTGAAGATTGGAGGGTCCCGTTGGCGCAAAGCTCCAGCGCAGAAGACGGGGGACGAGGAGGCGGTTGGACTAGGAGTGGTAGCATCGGTCATGGCTGTTGTCGGTAGTGTTCGGCTGCGAAGCTCCAGGGCGGCAGGAAATCCTGACCTCCACCAAGTGAAAGGGGGTGTTTACTGTCCTTTAAAAGGGGTAATAGCCCTCTCCAAGTTTCACAGAGAACCACACAAGAGCACAGCCAGTCTAGGCCTCCACAAGCGAGCTCGAGCAGCGCAGCGGCACTTCGTCGTTCTTCTCCTTGTCATCGTGATATCCTCGCCTGGTTCATCTTAGTCTTCATAATATTTTCGCAGAGTTCACTACAATATATATATATATATATATATATATATATATATATATACCGGGTGTCCCAGCTAACTTGAACCATGGGGTACAAAATAATATATTTGAGGTAGGTCAGTGAAACCAATTGCATTCAACTGCCAGCCTCCTTGCGCACCACCGGCAACTTTTTGTTTTGCAATTACTTAATTAGCTAATTATGTTATTTATCTAATTTATTAAATATCGACTTTAGTCCAAACATGTAAATTGGAAAGTTGTAGAGCACCTTCAGAAACTCCCATTTCATTAATTACGATAAAGAAAGTCTCACGTGTATCTTTTTTTCCAGGCTCAGAAGAAAGCCCGCGAAATACAAATAATATCACGTGACTAGTGCATTTGTGCGCCGCGATTGTGGTGATTGTGGATTGTGGTTTGAGCTAACGAAATCAGCTGCGGCCGTGTCTTCTTGGCCCCGTTAAAGTGTCAGGCCGATATGCCTGCGATGGCTTCTTCGCCCGCGTCAGACAGCCGGCCCACGTGACGGTGCAGTAGCAGCGAGAGCGGCGAGACGGCACCACCGACATTCTAACAAGGCCTCCTTCTCTCCCTTTAGCAAACGTCACGACAAACGAATGAGCGATAAGGTATCAGCCACTGAATCTGCGCATAAAGGATTGGGTAAAGGGGCGATATCACATCACGTGACTCGACTAAAATTAGCGCTGCACCTTCATTTGCCGGTTCTTTATCGCCATCCCCCTGTCGTGATGTAGGCTGCTGCGTTGCGCAGGCCTGGCCAAAATCGCGGTGGCGACGGGCGAGCTCGAGCTCGCTCGAACCATCGCCAACATTTCTGCCTGCCGCTGCAACGGGACCATCTGGTCACGGCCGCAGCTTATGTCGTTCGCTCAAACCACGACTGAGACCACCCCAATCGCGGCGCACAAATGCGCTTGTCACGTGGTATTATTTGTATTTCGCGGGCTTTCTTCTAAGCCCGGAAAAAAACATACACTTGAGATTTCCTTTATCGCAGTTAATGGAATGGGGGTTTCTGAAGGTGCTCTACAACTTTCCAATTCACATGTTTGGTCTAAAGTCGATATTTAATAAATTAGAAAAATTAACATAATTAGCTAATTAAGTAAATGCAAAACAAAAAATTGCCTGTAGTGCGCAAACAGGCTGGCAGTTGTATGCAATTGGTTTCACTGACCTACCTTAAATATATTATTTTGTAACCTTTGGTTCAAGTTAGCTGGGACACCCGGTATATGAACCAAAGAAGCCAACAGTCGGCGAGGCCAAGGAAAGCATTGGGGTTGTACTTCGTCATTTTTTATTTTATTTTTACTTGATAATCACAAAAATTAGTAATTTAATATATTGGGTGGCGCTGGTGAACACTGTCAAGGTTCGTATACCGACAACATTAATACCCAAGAAAGTAGCAGAGGGGACAGCGGCCGATGTAACTCAGTTGGAAGAGCACCGGACGCGTTATTCGGAGGTCGGGGGTTCGGTTCCCACCATCGGCACGTTGTTTTTCCTTCTACTTTGTGTTTAATTATATTTCCCCTCAACACATTAAATTACAAATTTATGTGATTATTAAGTAAAAATAAAAAAAAAAGAGGAACTACAACCCCAATGCTTTCCTTGGCCTCGCCGACCGTTGGCTTCTTTCTTTCGTGTATTATAACGAGCACCCTCATTTCCTCGCTTGTAGCTTACGGGGGCTCGGTTCTGGCAGTCTTGAGGCCATAGGCAGCGTAAGAGGGTTCCAGCGCAGCTTTCGCCCTCGCTGTTGATCACGTTCTACGTGACGACGACGGTAACACAGGACGTTCCACGTCCACCGCTATGGTTGAGGGTGGCGCTGGTGAACACTCTCAAGGTTCGTATACGGACAACATTAATACTCAAGAATGTAGCAGGGGCGACAGCGGCCGATGTAGCTCAGTTGGAAGAGCACCGGACGCGTTATTCGGAGATCATGGGTTCGGTTTCCACCATCGGCACGTTGTTTTTCCTTCTACTTTGTGTTTATTTATCTTTCCCCTTCAACACATTAAATTACTACTTTATGTGATTATCAAGTAAAAATAAAAAAAAAGACGAAGTACGAGTCCAATGCTTTCCTTGGCCTAGCCCTCGCCGACTGTGTGCTTGTTTCGTTCATGTATTATAACGAGCACCCTCATTTCACCTATATATATATATATATATATATATATATATATATATAATATATATATATATATATATATATATATAAACTTAAAGTAGGTGACACACGGTGGAAAAAACAACACTTTATTCTGATGTTACGGCCGGGGCCCGGCCTTTGTCAAGGAATGTAGAAAGAAGCTGTCGGTTCCCATTTCTTATATACATGCTCAATCAAAGAACACGTGACCAGCTACTATCAACAAATAAACATCAAAATATCAAAAACAAGATTTCACACGCGTGATGTAATGGCGGTGCAAGGTATATAGACAGACGGACACGTGTTGCGCTTAGGTCATGCATCTTAATATGTTGCACAAAGAAAGGAAGATATATCGCTTAAAAGATTGTCACTATCAGCGCACAAAACAAAATATCACGAGGTTAGAATGGGTGGAATACATGTCACATTTAATCCTGCAATACTCAGGAGGGGGGGGATTCATCTACTGAAATATCATTCTCATTGGTAGGCGACAGTAGCAGATAACACGTCAGTAGAATTTAACAGGGAAATATAACTGTGATTTAGCGCGGTACACACACACACACACAAAGTAATCAGTCACTCAAATCGCGGCACGGTGACAAAACTCGATTTTGTGCTCAATGCTTTGGGGACAAAGAGAAGAAGTTAAAGAATTTAATTGTTTGTAACAGTGTTGATTACACAAGGAATTATGTGCAAGGTTATTGGATAAGTTGTAATGATCAGTGCATGTTACGGCAGGAAGCAATATGATCGTGAGAAACTGCCAAACATGAAAAAGATCAGTGCAAGTAAAGCATGGCATCCTGTGAGGGGCTTCGGGCTATGACCGTAACAGCGCAAGCGAACAGGCAAACAGTGCAAAATGGAGGCAATGTCGATTAAACATATCTTTTGAGACGCTGCCAAAGGTGCTACCATTTAGTTAAAATGCTACGACGAGAGACAAGTTAGCTTGCCAATGTTTTCATTCAGACCACAAGAAACCGTGTTAAACTTGTGCATGAAAAATGATTCGCGAACTTCGCGTTCATGGTGGGTTCTGAAACCTGATTCCAATAAAATTACTTGCATTTTTTCAAAGGGGTGCTTGGTAATGTTTACATGCTTAGAGATAGGAAGGTTAGGCAGTGTATTACAATGAGCTTTATGGTTATTAAATCGGTAACTGAAGGGTGTTTCGGTTTGGCTAATGTACTGAATTTTGCAGATAGAACATTCAAGCATATAAATCACGTTGTCCGTATCGCATGAGAAGTTGCCTCGAATATTTACATTAAAGTTCGATGCAGTGCTGGAAGCATTCAGTGTTGTAGTCATTTGTGCACAAACTGCACCATGACTTGTTGCAAGGATGGCAGCCGATTGGTGCAGTGGGGCTAGTTTTAGACGAAGTTAAAATATCACTGAGGTTCTTGTTACGGCGATAGACAACACGGGGGGCTTGCTCATAAATTTCTTTTAGACGATCACTTTGCATGAGAATACTATGATGTTTCTTTAAAATGCCTGCAACGTTGGGGACCAAAGCTGAATGCGTTAGCACGAGATTGATTCGTGATTGGCCGGATGGTTCTTTTTCCGCTTTGAGGAGAGCTTTGCGATCAAGAAGGCTTGCTCGTTCCACTGTATCTTTTAATAGGCGCTCTGGATATTTGCTTCCATTAGAGTGTTACGAAGGTTGGCACAGTGAAATTCAAAGTCACGATCATCTGAACATATCCGTTTAAAGCGGACGGCTTGTCCATATGGGATGCTAGTCTTCCAGTATTTAAAATGGCTGCTGTCGAAGTGCAGGTACTGAGGTCTCTCACTGGGTTTCCGGTATAGATCAGTGATTAGTTTGCCATTCTTTATTGACACTGTCACATCTAGAAAAGCAATAGTGGTTCGAGAATAAGAATGAGAAAAGTTTATGGCCTCATGCACATTATTAAAACTAGAGATGAATGATAGAAGTTCTGCCTCACTATGTTGCCAAAAAAAATGTAGTCTATAAATCTCTTGTAGTAAAAAGGCTTTAGCGGGTAGTCTTCGAGAAACCGGCCTTCTAATAAGCCCATGAATATGTTGGCGTAGTTGGGACCAATACGTGTACCCATCGATGTTCCGTTAATCTGGGCATAATGTCTGCCATAAAATTCAAAGTTGGCAAGTCCAAGTATTAATTTAAGAAGGATAGCCTATGTAGAACCGTCAATGTAACTGCATAAGTTTCGATCTTCAAAATCTTTTACAACTGACCGGATACCATCGGAGTGGGGAATATTGGTATAAAGGGACGCAACATCCAGAGTTACGAGCAAGACGCCTTTAGGGATGGTGATATCAGCTATATCAGCTAGGAAATCAGTTGTATCCTTTATGTAGGACTGGAATGTGGCTGCAATCTTATTGATTAGATTGTCAACATAGCGTGACAGGTTTTCAGTTACGGTTCCTATACCGGAAATGATGGGTCGTCCAGGGTTGTTAGGTTTATGAATTTTGGGCAATAAATAAAATCGGCCTGGTACAGGGCTGAGGGAAGTATTGACTACTCAGTGCTTTTGTTAATTTTTTCACTCAAGCTAAGACTGAATAAGGTTTCTTCCAAAACAGTTTTAAACTCCGCAGTCGGATCGCTTTCTAGCAGGCGGTAAAAGGAACCATCTGCCAGTTGCCTTTCGGCTTCCGCGATGTAGTCACTTCTGTTCACGACTACGATGGCACCACCCTTGTCAGCGGGCTTTATGACAATATCAGTTTGTGACGCGAGTCGTTTTATTGATGCGGTTTCTTTTCCAGAAAGGTTACGACAAAATTTCGTTTGGGTATTGTGAGCTTTCAGCACATCATTTTGGATTGCCTTAATATAAATTTCGAGGCAGTTTTCTCTTTGGGTCGGGGGAGTCCAGTGATTTTGAGAGGGCAATTTACCATCTTGTACAGGATCTCGTGGCCGGCCATGGAAGTACTCTTTAGGTCTCATATTGCGGGCAAAATTTTCCAAGTCTTTTAACAATTGAAACTCATTGAACCCACCTGATGCAGGGCAAAAATTTAGGCCGTGTGCCAGGGCACTCTCGTCATCATTAGTCAGGGTGAATTTTGAAAGATTTAAAATTTGGGTTTGAACCTGAGATGGCAGTGGCAACGGAGGCAGGGACTGCGCGGGTCGGGAGATTTTGTCGCGCAAAAGATTTTTGGATTTCACGGAGTTAATCTCTTCCCATTTTTTCTTTTTGTACACGTCAAGAGCAGCAAGTTCTTCGCAAGAGAGGTTAAGATGATTAAGCAATTGTTTTTCTGTATTAGCTAATGACTTTAGGGCAGATTGGTGGTGATCCAAAATAATGCGCGTAAATTCCAAAGCAGCCGTTGCCGATATGCTGTCCCATTTTACACTGTTGCTCTTTGGACGTTGCTGGTTTTACATTAACGCGGAGACCACGCGGGGCAGCGGAGCATGCTAGATAGGCCTTTAAATTCATAACATGCAGTTATGCACGAATGCGGTTTTCTGCTACTTTTCTAACGCGTAGAAATTTGTTGGAGTATTTGAGGCTAGGCTTTTTCTTAGGAACCGACTTTTTAAGTCATAAGCGTTTTCTTACAGTGTTCGGGAGTTTCTTTCGAAGGTTGTACTGCCGCTCCTCGGTCGAGGCATGTTTAGCTGAAGACGGAGCAGACGTAGTATGGGCTTTGCAAAAGTTCGACTTAGAAGTGGAAGTTCCGGAGCCTCGAGCCCTGTAAACACGACTGTTTAAAAACTGAGTATTACACTAATGAGGGCAAATATCTCGAGAGTCGGAAACCGCGGGGCAATGAAGGCTGAAGCTCTGGGCGTTGGAAGCTGGAGGGTCGGCATCATGAGGGCCTCTAGATGATACGCTGGGAGCGGGAAGGGGTCCTTCAGAGGGAGCGTCAGAATCAGCAGCATCGCGAGCAGGCGAGACTGGAGCAGATTTGGTGTGAGTGAAAATGTCGGTAGCGGAAGAGCCAGGGGTCGGGGCGTCGGGGATAGCGTAAGCGGGTGTCGCAGCGACAGAAGTGCCGGAAGCAGAAGCGTCAGCAGCAGGCGCGTCGACGGGGGCAGCCTCGTCGGGGACAGCTGCGTCAGGAACAATCAGGAACAAAGTTTTTGTTCGCTGATAGTGACAACAATCTTTTAAGCGATATAGCTTCCTTTCTTTGTGCAACATATTACGATGCATGACCTAAGCGCAACACGTGTCATTCTGTCTATATACCTTGCACCGCCATTACATCACGCGTGTGAAATCTTGTTTTTGATATTTTGATGTTTATTTGTTGATAGTAGCTGCTCACGTGTTCTTCGATTGTGCATGTATATAAGAAATGGGAACCGACAGCTTCTTTCTACATTCCTTGACAAAGGCCGGACCCCGGCCGAAGCGTCGGAATAAAGTTGTTTTTTCCACCGTGTGTATATATATATACATATGTATATATATATATATATATATATATATATATATATATATATATATATATATATATATATATATACATACATATGTATATATATATATATATATATATATATATATATATATATATATATATATATATATATATATATATATATATATATATATATATATATATATATATATATATATATATATTGTAGTGTGCTAATCTTCTTCATAGCCACTCCCATGCATCACGTCCTGGCGCGCTCGAGGACGAAGTTCGTCGCTGCCTTGCTTATTCGCCACACCACCGCGCTCGTCCGGCAAGCCCACCACTTCTCCATTCGTGACGGTCTTCTCTATCGCCGCAATTATTTGCTTGATGGACGGAAGTGGCCTGTAGACATCCCGCGTCATCTCCGCGCCGACATTTGTGCTGCGTACCATGGTGACCCACAATGTGCCCACGGTGGCGTATTGAAAACCTACACGCGCCTACGTCTGCGATTTTATTGGCGTGGAATTTACCGCATTGTACGACATTTTGTGCGCGCTTCCGAATCTTGTCAGCGCCGAAAAACTCCACAGAAGTACTCTGTTTCTTTGCAGCCGTTACCCTGCCCTCCTCGTCCATTTGACCGCGTTGGCATAGATCTCTATGGCCCTCTTCCTACTACTTCCGCTGGTAACCGGTGGATTATCGTGGCAGTAGACCATCTAACTCGCTACAATGAAACATCACCGTTACCCTCTGCCTCCGCAAGAGACGTAGCTCTGTTCCTTATCAACAACTTGATCCTTCGCCACGGAACTCCGAAGGAACTGCTCAGTGACAACGGACGCGTTTTCTTGTCCGAAGCTCTTGAGACCTTACTGAAAGAATGCCGCATCATTCACCGCACCGCAACTCCTTACCACCCTCAGACGAATGGCCTGACCGAGCGCTTCAACCGTACTCTGAGTGACATCTGACCATGTGCGTCAACTACGCTCATTCAAGCTGTGACCAGGTTCTTCCCTTCATAACCTACGCGTACAATACTGCGATACAGACCACCACTGGATTCTCTCCCTTCTTTCTTCTTTACGGGCGCGAGCCAAACTGTACAATGGACGTGCTCTTTCCCTACCGCCCTGATGTCTCTGAATCGACGCCACTCTCGGACGCCGCCCAGTACGCAGAAGAATGCCATCAGCTCGCCCGTTCGCGTACAGCGGAAAACCAGTGGAAACAAAAACACCACCGCGATACCGGCGAGCCTTCTACTTATGCACCCAACTGCCTGGTGTGGCTCTGGGTCTCTGCCACAACCACGGCCTTTCAAAGAAGCTTGTTGCTCGATATCACAGTCCATACCGAGTCTTCCAACAAACATCTCCTGTCAACTACGTAGTTGAGCCTGTTACGCCCTATGCGGACTTGCGTCGCCGTGGATGCGAAATAGTTCATGTGAACCGAATCAAGCCATACTACGATGCGTCTGTACTTTCGGCTCCATAAGTCGCCAGGATGGCTCCTTCTCTTCTTCTTCTTCTTCTTCCTTGATATTTGGCACATACCCACATACCCATGCCCGGGGGGAAAATGTAGTGTGGTGATTTTCTTCTTCATAGCCAATGCCATGCATCGCGTGCTGGCGCGCTCGAGGACGAAGAAGTTGGTCGTTGCCTATCTGATTCGCCACGCCTGACGCTCCGCTGCGAGTTTCTCCTGAGCGGTTATATCCATCTGGGCTTACCGAATAAACACACCACTACAATATATATATATATATATGTATATCATTTGATCTTAAAAGACAAGCAAACATTCTGTGGTCGCTGGCTGGTTGCCATAGTAGCTATGACGCCAGCTTTTGCTGAGCGAACGAAGCGGCTAGTAGGACGGTGACATCAGGCTCAACAGACACCCTTTTATTCATTTTAAACACCCTGAGGGTACAGACATACATTACAGAAAGGAGGGTCGGTTAAAAATATTTAAAATTACAATACGATGTGAGATAATAAAACATATACAAAACCAAAAAGTTAACAACCGTTTCACTTTAAGGGAAACAACATTCTGCGGAAAAAATGCCATGAAAACATAAAGTGTAAAAAGTATGCAGAACATAATAAAGATAAAATTAAACATGCAAGAAAGTTAAACTCTACTCAGAAAAAGATTCACTATGGGGTTTACAATTTCTTCATCAGTTATGCTTGTTATGGCAGGTTTGAAGAAGAAAAAAGTTGGAAGTTAAAAGTTAGTTTGAGTATGGCATATACACCTTTCTACTGCAGTTACGGAGAAATATGACGCAAGGTGGCGGTTCAATCTATGCGGAGTAGAATGCTGAATTGTGATTGTATATTTTATGAAAAGATGACAAACGGCATTGCTTTCTGTTAATCGACAGAAGCGAGATATCGATGTTTTCATGTTGGTGACGCTGGCTGTTTTTTGGAAGTTATGTAAAATGAACCGCGCTGAGCAATTTGGAAGGGCTTCAAGGGACTCTATGAGGTTTACTTGCCCAGGATCCCAGACAGGAGATATCTTTATCAGTTGTGAACGGATGTAGGTCTTATGCATAATTGAATTTAATGACGATGGTTCAAGGCAGAAATTACAACGTGTGTATCCAAGTGTAGGATTGGCTTTGGAAATAATGCTATTGACATTTGACTTTCAAGATAGACCGTCAGGTATAATTACACGAAGGTAGCGGCATGATAGAACAGCCTAAAATGAGAAGCTAATAATCATAAATGTTGGACTTGTTAATTTAGTGTGAGATACCCTGATTAAATTGTCATTTGTTAACATTTAACTTCATGCAGAATTTAGTGCACGTTTAACATTATTAAGGCCATTCTGAAATAACTAGATACCTGAAGTATCAGTAAAGTGTGCGGTAAAAAAGTAATTGACAAATAGAAAACCTTTAGAAGATACATTAGAATTGAAGCCGTTCAAATAAATCAAGAATAAAAGCGGACCTAAAACCGACCCCTGCCTTGGATTAGGGACGATCGGCCTATAATTCCTGGCACTCCTTTAACTGTTGTGCCATAACTAACACTCTTATACCCCTTTAACAGGGGCAGTTTCAATGCCCATTGAGTCTATGGAGAACGAATCTAATTGGGATCGGCCACTGCTAGACGACGGTTTGTAATGACGATTGTACTTCATCGGCAATGACTCAGTGAGGTTCGGGAATGACCATTGAAATGCCAGGCAACATTGACAGCAGCTTAGCTTAGCTTAGCAATACAGGGTCTCTCTTGAAGGTAGCTAGAATATTCATGCCATTGTGTGAGTGTCAGTAGGATTGGGAAACTGGTTTGAGGTTGGTGGGGGTCCTTCAACATCACAATATGATAACTTCAGTTGCTTGCGAAGAGGCGAAGCGACTTGGTTGGCTTGGGCGTGTACACCTGCTTCTTAGCTGCATTTAGGAAACTGTTGAGAGCATCGGAACCGTGGGACGTAGTGTAGGTTTTTGAAACATGACTGAAGTCGCCTACCGAGACACACTTAATAATCAAAGTAATATTGCGATATCCTCTCTCCGGCTGTTCAAATGACACAAACCATGGCGCTGAAGATATCCACCACAGTAGCGGTTTGAGCACCCGTGGACAATTGACACAGATGCCGATAATCATCGTGTGCGTGTTTTACTGACTACTAATCAGTGCTGGTTTATTTGCAGCAGAGCATGGGATATGACAGCCACGTGATTACTTATATGCAGATCAGTTTTCAGTAAAATACACACAAAATAACTATCGGTGTCCACAGCCTTCGTTGACTGTCGCACTGACCATTGCTGTCGTAAAGACTTCTTTACTTCCCCCCGGTAAATTGTTTGCGTCTTTTGAACAATGGAAGTCAAAATATTGCAATATTGCCCTGATTATGACGAGTTGCTTGGCAAAAGACATCTGCCTTTTATCCCGAAATTGCAGTACGCACACTGTTCCAAAGTTCTATCCAGATTCCTCGGCAGACCTGAGAAACAGGCGTGCACCCTCAACACTGCCCACTCGCTTCGATTGTCCGAAGACAATTGACGTCGTCAGTATGTGAGGCTGAATGATCCCCCCATCAGGTGAAACCGGTTTCTGAATCTCATTCATATATGCGCAATGCCATGAGTGTTATCATTACATTCTGCACATAGCTGTATACCTCGGATAGTCGTTAATATAAAGTGGTGACTACTGATTGCATGCCACTAAATGTGCGAGATAATACAGGGTTTGGTACCTTTCAAAGTTTAACGTCCCACAGTGATTCCGGCTAAGCTGGGCATCGCAGTGGATGATTGCAGACACTATCAACCACATTAAAGTTATTACCACGCGCTTACATCACACAACCCATCGGGCGCTTTGCTTTACGCCTCTGTGGAACTGTGGTTACCGCGGCAGGGATTCTGTCCAGCGTACCTGAATTCAGTACACGATTGCCGTAACTAATTGCAATCGCGACATGCGATTAAAAAGAATTAATTAAACAGTGGTTAAGGAAATAGATGTATTTTCGAAATACGATCGCTAAAAGCGGCACAGAATAAGCAACTGTGGTCGGTGGTTTCGCTCCTTTTAACAGATTTATACAGGCATGCAGCCGGGCATGTGTGGTGAAGAAGGGATTGCTCCAGCTATCCAATTTGCAAAGAGATAGCATAATCAGGAAAAGCCATCTGACTGATCCTGTGGCCGCACCACGGCGTGAGTATGCCATGACTCTCTGTCCCTGATGCGATCGGGACGAGGACAAAAATGCTGGAAATGTTATCTGTGCGTGACCCGCACTAGAACATTACCTCACGGCAGTGCTGGGAGAAGACAGAAGATAGATTGCTGGTGCAATTACAGGCGAAAATACTGGGTGCCGGAGCAATGCAGATCTTCATGACAGCGTTCTGTTTGCAACGGTAGTGGGGAAAGTTTTCAAAGCACGGAATAACTGATAGTTGACCAGATCGATCTGTTTTCATAGTGCAGTTTTTTACAATATTTTATAACCTGAATGATTATTTCATAACCTAAATTATAAATTGAGATACTCTTTATTTATAGAGATTAGAAGTTCTGTCTGTTTTTCTGTGCTCAATGGCATAAGTGTGATTTCTACTTAAAAGCTATATTTCGTCTCTTGTCAATGCCACTCAACTCAATGCCCCAATCTAGTGATGGGAAGTTACTGACACTACAACCTGCATTTATTAGGATTTTTTTGGCATTGAGTATGATAGGAGCTGAAGCAAATGTAATTCATTCTCATTCTCTGCAAGCAAAAATGAGGGTTTAATAGACCGAAGCTAGAGCTTAGTATGAAGGCTGATAAAAAACATTTCATGATTAATGGCACTTTATTTACAAAAAATCAGAGTCATGATTTTTGGCATTAGGTTTTCATATTTGCTGTATTTATTTGTGCAGCACTTTCAGTTAAGCCTCCTGCTGGGTAAATGAAAAGGGGCATGTAGAAGCAGAAGTAGTTCAGCCAGATGCTTACCCACGCTGCTCTTCTTATAAGCATTCTTAACGGTCGCAAGGACAGAGAGAAGTTCCAAATTTGGAAAAATGATAGCCCACCTCTTGACAACTGGCTAATAAGCATCAGCGCCAACTGGACTAGATTCATCCGACTAGTGGAAGGAAGTGAACAAATTAAATACCCCTATTGTTCAATGAGTTATTCTGGAGATTCATCACGGCCGCTGGATAAACTTGATGAATTTTAATCCTTTGGTCTGCAATTCTCCAACAGTGACTATAACTTACGCTTTTTTGGCTGCTGCGGCAGCATGTAGCTTGGGTTATCCACGCACACACTCGGAACAGCATCCAGTTTCAGGCGGCAGCTCTGCGTAGCCCAAGTTATAATGTGTCTAAAAAGTGAAGGCGGCCGGTAGCCGTTGTAGGAGACGTTCTTTTGGGGCAAAATATTTTCCTGAATAATAGTGCTTAGCGACGCATATCTTTTAAAAATTGATAGAAACATATTCCGACTTCCTCTTTTTTGTGTTGACGAGGCAGAAAAAGGCACAGCAATACATTTACCTGAAAAAATTGGACGAGATAGAATTTCTGTGTGAAGCGAATGACAGAGAACCGATACAGCTTTCGTTGCAGCGCATATTTATTATCGGGATCAAATCCGTTTCGGTAAATTACTTGCACATACATGAACACATTAAACATAGCTAAGCAAAGGCCAGCAATCTTTTCTCACTTCAGTTCTCAAAAAAGAGAGGTCAGAACATTTGATTAGCGTAGCGGCCTGTATGTTCGAGCAAGAGAGATCTTCAGTATAAAGTAGCTGCCCACTACGTAGAAAAATCAACATAAAAGCACAAAAACATACCTGACTGTTGTCATGTAGCGTGACAGTTTCTTAAGACACAAAAAGCGCTCGCCACGATAGCATGCACTCCAGATAAAATGCTGCACGCTAAAAGCTTCAGCTGGCTGTCACAAATATCAGAAGAACGCTCGGGCCAAAAGAATGGATAGAACGCGAGCTTTTACTCAGAGAGACGGTAATTTATGCCTCCTGCGCTACGCAGACACTCATAAAAACTGAGATACAAACGCTAACACACAACGGCTGTGTTTTGATAGAAGTGAAGCGAAGAGACGTGCGTGTGCTCTGCTATGGCAACGTTGTTAACAATCTACTGGTGGTCGAAATTCCTTCGTAGCAATCCAATATGGCTCCTCTCTCTCTTGGTTTTATTTCTAATCTTCCTCCCTACCCTTAAGGCGTGGTCCCGGTATCGTCAGTGAAACGTGTGATAGTACTGCGCCTTTCCTTTCCGTGAACCAATTATTTAATTATTTAAACGGTAACGCCAAACAAAGTCTATCGTACACAACACTGCATCAATAATACATTACAAGCGGTTTGTGCAGATGACTCGGTGTGAAGGTGTAGACCGTGGCGTCGACATTGGGGTGGCGTTTGATGATCGAAAGCATGTCCTCTCTGTTGGCTTCGGATGACCACCCGGTTGAGCACTGGCAGGCGCTATGTTGAATTGACAATGGAGTTGGGGGTGGGGGGGGGGGGACTGCCTGGTCGATGCGGGTGGCCTGTGGTAACTGGGTAGTCACTGGATCACCGGGAGAGCTCAGGAAGTGTACAGTGCTGTGATGTATAACATATCACAGTAGCTCTCCCAGTCGAGATGTCGCTGACCGTAACATTTCTCCTTACACCCGACGTGTAGCGTGAACCCGCGCACTTCTATCACCTCGGTGTTGATGCAAGTTGTCCATCATCATCTTTTCTCCTTAAATCACCTCTCACCACGTCGCCGAATTGCTCTTCACTTCATACTCCTTCAAGCGTCTTTATTGCCTAATTTTATGCATACATATGACAAGTGCACCCCTCTCTCAAGACTTTTCTTGAGCACTGCTGACCTATTCAACGCCCTCACGAGAAGTCAGGACCCAGCACTCAACAAGGTTGACGACTGGGCACGTTGGTATGGGTTCATACTTAACCAGCCAAAAGATGAGACACAGCAAAGAGGAGAACAGGACAAGGCTGGACTATCAACTGAATGTTTATTGATCAGAAGAAAACAACGAAGACTCCTTCCGAAAAGCTCGCGCACTACCCAACCGGTGGAATGGCATGAAATTGGGAAGAAGATTAAGAAGAAAATTTTGACTTTGAATTTTCTTCTTAATAAAGTGTGCAGCTCCAAATGAAGGTAGATATCGGAGGGTTCATCCCCTTCGTCAGCGGCATCGACGAAAGAACAGTTCATGGTTTTATGAAGAGTGTCTACAGGTCAGCCATCCACAGGACGAAAAACTTCATTTTCCCTCCGCGTACAATATGGCACAAACCCAAACAGTACCTAGGGCTTTTTATTTGCACCTTCGACCTTTGCTCAAGTCCAGAATAAATCGATCGCGGACTCGGCGAATAAAAAAATAGACAACAAAGAAACCTCAAAGAAGCTTCGTGTCGTCTGCTACAGCGCTGGCGCGCACCTCGCTTGCATTGCTGAAAAGCAGACAACACGAAGCTCCTCCCCCGGGCCCCTGTGCGCCTGCGCGGCTTTGCTTCGATGCGCGAACGCGCCGGATCCGCTGGCGCTCCGCGGAGCGCGGCCACGTGGAGCCGTGTTCGCACTTAGAGTGGACCACCCTGTACATCGGCACCGAAGGCAACACCTGGGATGCCATCCTGTCGTACGTGATCGTGTATAACACGGCCGTTCAGGGGACAACAAGTGCAACCCGTTCAAGCTTGTGTTCGGCAGGAAGCCCGCGACAACGCTCGATGTGACGCTGCCGCACGTAACAACATCCTTCGCAGCGTCAGAGAATTGGACTATGAAGCCATTCCCGAAGGTACAACTGCCTCCAAATGACGACGTGCGCGCATAGAAGATTATCATTTTGTGTGCCTGAAGCCGTATTACCCGCGTTAAAGAATCCTTGATTTTTAAACTTTATATGATTGTTTATCTTTCTCTGTGCGAGGCGAGTTTTTAATCCCATTCATAATCTGTATTTGTTACAGGTATGCGGCTTTATCAGTGTGATTGTAGCGCACAGATCATTTATGTATTATTTGTTCATACTCATTGTCGTGAGACGCAGTTTTATGAGTTTCTTTGCCGCGAAAGACGAGCTTCGATGTGTTTCGGCAACTCCGATCATTCGCGCATGTTTCTGGAATATTCTATGTTGCGTTAGTCTCCGTTTGCGGCTTTATCTAAATTTTTCTGCCGCGCCTTTGAATTTAGCACTGACAAGTGCGACGGATATTCGTAATTCGCCGCCGCCGAGTTGTTCAGTTGCCTTGAGGGCGCACGTCAGCCTAAATAAAGAGATGTCAGTGCGATCGCGCCTTTCATCTCTTTTGCTGCCTAGGGCCTTGTCACCGTCACGAGACATTATCGTCCCCTTCGCTTAATTCTCTTCCTTTGACGTCTTGCACATACGCCACCAAGTTGTGTTCCAAGCTTGAGAGATATATTGCAGCATTTTCAAATGTAGGTAATTATCTATGCGACAGTTCCTGTTAGCATAGGTCGCGTACCTGCATGTGTCTCTATAAAGACGACTTGTGAGCTTATGAATATTACATTTGTGAAATGCCAGCGGTTTGGAATACAAGACGCCTTTTATACATCTCAAATTGCGCTGTTGCTGAAGCTTTGCAAAAGTGAAGTTCCACCGAGTCGGTCTCGGCGCTCCTCATCGAATAATGAGTAGAGAGCTGGGAGGGTGGTGGGCGTATGTTTAATTAAATATTGGCGGCAGTTTAGCGGTATGCACTCCAGATGCCAAAGCAATCTATTCTATGGCACGACCATTCTTTCTAGATACTGCCAGATTCAATCCTGTGATATAATGTTTATAAGCGGAGGCCACTAGCCTGCCGGAAGCCGCGAACGTGTGAAGTCTTGAACTCCAACGACCCTGGTTTGAAAATATTTTAAATTCCTTTTTTTGTTAGACACATGAAAATGGAAACTGAGTAGAAAACTGAGCTGGTTGACATTAACATTCATGATGCGCACGTGAAATACCAGTTATGTACGCGTTAGCAATATTGATGTCCATGTAGGTAATTAAAGTTCATTGCACATAAAGGTATGCAAAACGAAACTGAGCATGATTTAACGACTACTAATTCTGTTTTTACTGCGTATGCCTAAATGACGCTTTTTATGTAGTGAATGGCAAGCAGTTATTTGTTATTTTCTTCGGCGAGAATGCGTCATTAAATTACTAGAGAAATTGATATCCGAAAATTGTCGGCATATGAAACAAATGGCGAGTCTAAGTACTGCCTAAGACAATCGAAATCCATTTTTCTCTATCTAAGACGTAAACACGTGACTACCATAACTTGGCCCGAGTATTAATACTGCAGGGAAGTGACGAATGTTCCAAGGAAGTGATGAATTCAATTCCAAGGCAGCTGAGCCGATGGTCATCTGCATGAAAAATGGTGTTTGCCTTCGCTTTCAAGTGAATATGTCGTGAAGGTTGCGCCACATGTCTATTGTGTACATACATGTCTGTGCTCCTCATTTCCCAATGCCTCAACTCTGATGCGTATTACGGGTTACTATGAATGCTGCCTATATACCTGTGGTGGATCAGTACAGATGAAAGTAGTGATTTTGCACGGTAACGTTTCATTCTTTTTCAATTATTTTGCTTTACGCGAGCGCTGCTAAAAGTTGCAATGGTATGGCCAACGGGTGTGTTCTTATACTCACATAGCATATTGAATTAAATTATATTTCGTGGTCCAGATAGTAAAACGGCTCCTTATCGTTACGGTTGGCTCGGATGGTAAATGACAGAAACGCACTTTCTATACTGGAGAAGAAACCGCATGTTGGAATCTATTGACATTGTTCATGTCGCGAACATCGCTGTGTTGGCCCTGAAGGTCATCACTGAGAGCACAAACCATAGTGGGTATTTCTTTTTCAACAGCCTTCGCAACACTGTAATTTATAATCAGCAGCTGACCATGTGTGGTATATTTTGTGAATGTAACTGACAGAAATAACATATTGTGTAGACAGTCCTTTTTTACAATATGATGCTGGTGTCTACTTGTCGGAATTCCTTCAAACCTAGCAAGCATTGCCTATCAACCCAAAGATCTTGTCATCCTGATATTCATAAATTATGTTCTATGGGGTCGATATCTAATTAATGATCGGGCTGCAGCGCAGTTCTTTTTCTAAATTTAGGCCTTTTCTCTAAGCCTGCAGTTGATATTTGTTGAAGCTATTTTGTCTGGTCATTCCCCTTGGAGGCACAACAAACATTGTTGCGGGGACTGTGCTCGACAACTATGCGGAAACAGTTCTAGATGGACAAAATGGAGTCGTCAGCACTATAGCCAGGTAGTTCGGGAGGATGAACAGGGCGGCGTGACAAGGATTCGTTCTCCTGATGTAAGCGGCCGGATTTGTACACAACAGGAAGCATGTATTCTTGTAATCGCAAGTCCCAGCGACCTAAGTGACTTATAGTGTCCTTAAGTTAAGACAGCCAACACAATGCATATTGGTCCGTCACTGTGCTGAGGAGTCACCCGAACAAATAAGGAAGTTATTTGGTGAACGTCCAAACAAGTGCGAGGCATTTGCGCTCCGTAATGTAGTAGTTGCGCTCGGACGGAGATAGCAGGCGGCTGACATAGGCAATCCCACGTGAGTGGTAGTGCTGGTTCTGGGCAGATGGCTCCAATACCAGCGTCGGTGCGCAGCTGTGTAGGTGCAGACGGGTAGATGTGCGCCAGGACACGGGGAGCGGTGAGGAAGTAAATGAGTGCTGTGAAGGCAAGAGCTTGCTCACGGCTCCACGAGAAATGTACGTTTTTCTCTAGAAAGCAGGTAAGGGGAAAAGCTATGTCTGCGAAGCTCCGAATGTAGCGACGGGTGTAAGAGCAGAGCCCCAGAAAACTTCGCACATTCATTGTGTTACTTAAAGTCGGGAACTCGCACACTGCGCGAACAATATCAGGATCGAGCAGCTCACCGGTTGCATCAAGAAACTGTCCCGGGATATTGATTTAGCGGCGGCCGAAGCTGCATTATTTTATACTAAGCTGAAAACTGGCGCGGTGAAGACGGCCATTGTTATTTAAAGTCGTTAAAGAGGGATTGTGAACATGGAAGAGAAAATGACAACGTCATCTAAGTAGTTTAAACACGTCATCCATTTGAAGCCACGAAGAAGCGAGTCCATCATGCGCTCGAAGGTCGCAGGAGCGTAAAGAGGCCAAATAACATGATCTTGAATTGATATAGTCCATACGCGGTGACAAATGGGGTTTTCTCGCGACCCCTTCTTCGACAGCTATTTGCTAATAGCCGGAATACATGTTGATGGAAGAAAAACAGCAGGCACCATGCAGGCAGTCAAAGGTCGGAGAGAGCACTGGCTTGGTCAGGTGTCAAATCCGCTCCTATATTGGGAGTAAAAACGGTCGAACGAGAAGCCGACACGGCGGCTAAGACAGAGGCACAGGCTTGAAGACAGCAACCTCGCAGTCAGCCAACGAAAATTGGATCTGCGAGTGTTATGCCATGGGGCAAAACGTGGACGGAGCGGCTGAACTTAGTGACGGGAAGGTAGGTGCGGTTACCCGTTGTAAGTTAGCGCCCGTCCCGTGTGTTTCGCTGTGTCCCTGTCTGTTTAGCGCTATCGGCAAGAAAAACGTCACCAACTCGCCCAAGCTTCCATCCTGGCAAACTTTACCCGTCACTGTCAAGACAGTGAGAAGAGGGATGACGCTACGTTATAGAACAAAATCCTTGATTCGACCAGTGACGTATGTACCGTCCGAAATGACAGGAAACGGGGCCAAACCAACATAGATGGCAGCTTTGGGTGGTAGATGAACAAACCCGATGGATCGGAGGCGTGTCTAGTTATCTGTGTGTTCGAATCATAAATGCAGGTCTACGCGAGTAAGGCCACTTGAAAAATCAATCAGGGTAAAGTGGGGCATTAAAATGTCAACGCCGAGTATCACATCGAGAGGTAAGCCGTCGATGACAGTGAAGAGCGCTGGGTAGTGCCACCACAAATGCTCACGCGTACAGTGCACAGTCCCACTACGGCAGCGACGCCTCCATCGGCGACACGAACGGCTGATGAAGCGGTGGGTGTGACAACCTTTTGAGACTGTGGCGAAAAGAAGTACTGATGACGAAAATTCTGGAACCTGTCTCAATGAAGGCGGTAACAGAGACCTCATCCACGAAGATGTCTAGATGGTTGCGGCGATTAGCGAGGGTCAGCAAAAGATTTATGGGCAGAGTTGTCAATGCAGCTTCACCTGCGGGAGCTGTATTGGTTAGTTTTCCGAAAGAAAGCCAGAAAACGTGGGAGGGGGCGACGACCGGCGAGGTTGGAGCGAGTTAGGGTGGTGGTTCTGTGAGGCGGCGAGCGGCTGGAAATGCGTGGTGTAAAGGAATTAGTCCCCAGAGAGCGTATTACGGCAAGAGTTTAGGTGTGGTCTGCAGTCGGCGCTGCGATAGTGATAGTAGCGAGGTCGATGTGGCGGAACCCAACGGCCGCTGCAATGCCGCGAAATGTGGCCGACGCGTGAGCAGTTGAAGCAGATGGGTCGGTCGTCCGAGGTTCGCCATTCTTCCGGGTTGCGGCAGCGGGAACTGTATTGTGTCGGGGAGGGTGCAACAAGAGGCGCAGCAGCTACCACTAGAATGGCCGGCTGAACAGATGGCTGTGCGGACGCCTTACCAGAACATAGGCTTACGTTCGCATTAAGACACACATTCGCGAATTCCTGGCGAATGACAGCTTGGGCTAGGCCTATAGTAGCGCCGGCCGGCTGAAGAGTAAAGGCAACGGGCCATACGCCTCCAACTCTCTGTGATCGATCCTGGTCAGGTTTTTCTGATGGGACGGCTGCTGCAGTGTAGGCAGATCCTCGCGCAAAGACGCAGCAGCTGTGTTTGCAAGCTGTCGAAGCGGGAGCATTATGACAGTGTTTAGCTTTCTCAAACCGCCGACCTACCTAGAGGACGGAGTCGACCATCGTACAGTCTTTGCAAAGTACGAGGTTAAAAGCGTTGCCAGCTATTCCTTTTAAGTTATGGCCCACCTTGTCAGACTCGGAGATGGCGCTGTTCATTTTGGGGCATAGTGCAAAGACGTTTTGTATGTAAGGCATATATGATTAGGTTGACGACTGCGCTTGCGAACGCTAGGTCCTTTTTTGCGCCGAGCTTGCATCCGATCGGCTTTCCAAAGAGATCCCGGAGCTTTTTTTCACATATTCTAGGATGTCAGCTCTTCACGCGTCTAAAACCAGATGCGTGGGTACCCGCCGCGTATAAAATGTCGTCCGCAAGTATCAGTGTTGCGTCCCCCCAATTATGCTTACCGACGAGCTCGTGCATAGCGAGCCAGTCTTCGATGCCGACATCATCGCCGTCGCAAAAGGTGCCCGGATCATAAGACTGCCGTGACGTCAGTCGGCGCTGGTTTTACCGCTGTTGAGGAGTTGCGTCGGACAGCATAGTCCGACGCAACCCCGCGCGGCTTGGCGGGGGAAAACGGAACGCTTAAACTAGCGAAGTTAAGTGTTTGTGCGCGCTAGCCTTTGCGCGTCGTTTTTGTGAGTCAGCCAGTGTTTGAGCTACTACTGCGGCAAGTTCGCAAATGCTTCTTCTCGGCTCCCGAGTTGCAACCGCTGCTGGTAAGCCCACAGATCTTCGAGAGAGTGGCCTTTGTGGTTCATGGCGGCCACATCGTGACTCTCCAGGCGTAAGTCTGCAATAGGGCCCGGTGAACAATTTACTGTTTGTTTACTTGACTCTCTCGCGTATTGTTTAGTGTTGTAAAGCCTCTGTGTTATTGAATTTCTCTGGTTGCATGCTTAGCATTGCCTTTCTGTGAACGTCTCGTCTGTGTATTTTAAGTGTTAGTGTGAATGTTTCTGTATCGTCTGTTGTTGTGTATAAAGTTTGTTTTTGTTTGTTACTTCTGACTCCGATCCTTACTTTGCGAAAGCTGGACACCAAATGGCCACCCCCCTCTGTCACTACAAGGTAGTTGACGTCCGGCTGACCTAGGCACGCATCTCCTTTGCCACCGGAACAGCTACCCTTACTCACTTTTATTGTGTTTGGGAGTGTGTGAAACAATAGTGCCGTATCATTAATTACTGAAATATAATAGCGGGTCAATAACTAATGAATAAATAACAGTCAGCTGGTTTAATAACAATGTCCTCATCTTTCCGCAGTGCATTCGAAGTCTCTCGTTCTTCACTGGAAATATTGCTGTGGACCGGCCTTTGTTTTCAGTACGCTTTGATTATATCATTCATTCTGAAGTTTGACTTTAGTGATCACCTGGCGATTATTTTGCTTTTGCCACTTATACAAAAGGTAAACACGGGCAGCCTTGTTCTTCCTGTCATCTATTGAAAAATAATTCTAACACTATAGCAATACCATTTATATGTAGTCTTGCAAATCATCCGTCTCATAGGGATTGTGCTTTTTAACACCTGCATAACATGGAAGTAAGGTTAATGTTTGGTTTTTAACTACACAGCCGCTACCACCTACGAATCGCCAGAATAGTGTCTTGTGCAATCTCGATTTGTAATCATTTTATAACACTTGCTGAAACTCTGCCGCTCCTCAGAAAAGCCGTTTATGCGACTACAGTCCAGCCCACTTATAACGAACTTGATCGTCACGCGGCATTTGTTTCGTCGTTGGAAGGGCTCCCACTTCATGCACAATAGCTTCGTTAGTACATAGCTCCGCAATGTCGGCGTCGTCATCATCAGCAGAAACGAAATTGTCCCAGGCAACGTCAGGTCCGGCCAGCTGCGTGTCAACGACGCGTTGTCACAAGTCCTCGTGCAACCGGCCTTCCGGTGTGTGATCTGTGGCGTCCTCGGTGCCTGGGTTCCTAAACCTGCCTTGCGGAAGCAATTTGCCATGCACTCCTCGGTGAGTTCCATCTTTCAACATCTCCACGGCCGCAAGCAAGCTGATGCGAACTGGCATGGCAGCATCAATCGCGATCAACAAGCGTTGGATCACACGCCACCGGTAGCACACCTTGAACGCATGAATGATGCCCATATCCAGCGGCTGAATTTTGCAGGTTGCATTGAGAAGCAAGAAGAGCGCTGTCACCGCACTCAAGGAAGGCTTCACATGGTGAGCCGCACAGTTATCCAGCACGAGCAGGGCCTTCCTGTTTTTTCGTGCCATGTTGCGGTCGAACTCGACAAGCCACTCGGCAAATAAGTCACGACTCATCCAGGCATTTGTATTGCTCCTGTAGCGTACGGGCACGTAGCTTCCAAAGAATCGCGGCTTACGTGATTTGCAAATGACAAAAGGCAGCCGCCGGTCACTGCCGTCCATACTGACACACAGAAGAACGGTTATGCGCAACTTGCTGTTCTTCCCTCCTGCGCACCTGTCGCCTTTCAAGGCATGCGCTTTAGATGGCAACATCTAATAAAACAACGCAGTCTCGTCGGCATATTAACCGTCCCGTGGAGCATAGCTCATGATTGTTGGGAGGTTGTCGGAAAGCCACGTACCGACGTCCTCATTGTTCACAGACGCGGCCTCGCCGACGACCGCCTTGAAAACAATTCCGTCGTGAGCCTTAAACCGGTGGAGCCATCCATTGCCTGGGCTGAAATCGGGAAAGTCCAAAAGGAAGGCGAAGTTTTTAGCCTTGGAGAGCATCAGCGGTCCATTGATCGGAACGCTGCGAGACCGGGCGTCAGCGAACCACTTCAGCAGTGCGTCCTCAACGTCCGCGTAGGTCGCCTTCCGAAGGCGCTTTCTAGTCGTCGGGTCGGAATTCACGGTAGCACCAAAAATCTTTTCCTTGTCTTTAGCAATGGTTGAAATGGTCGATTTCTATAGTTCGTACTTCTTGACCAGTTCGCAGTTTTTTGCATCTTGAGCAAGTTAATTAACAATGGTCATCTTTGTTGCGATGTCAACAGGTTTCCTTTTAACACCTGAAGAGGTCGGCGTACAGTCCTCCATCACACCAGGCGCAAGTCAAGCCCTTGGGCTCGCGCGTTGAGGCAGTCTTCAACTCCCCGATCTAGAAAAGGCATGGATGCGGCAACGATGTCAGCGCAGTGTCATCGCACAGAGAGAATCGACGGCGCAATGCCCTCAGCGCGGGGTGGCAACGGAGCAACAAATGGAGAACCGGTTTGAGCCGGTAGAGCAGGCGCCTGACGTTCCGGATTGACCGACGCAGATTACGTGGATGCATCACAGCGACGCGGTCAGCGCCACTTTCTCTGTCATCACCGCGCGCGCGCGTTTTCGTTTTTATTTTTTAACGCGCGTTTCTTCTTTATTTTACCCGCAATGGAGCGCCGGGGTACGCTTCGTGCGCTCTGTGTTCGCGTCGTGTCAGGGGAACACAAAGTGCGCGAAATTCGCCTGCCGCGGGTTCGCAGTCGAGCGAAACCGCGCCAAACACCACCGGCTCGGTCAGCTACGGGGGCCCGACAGCTTCGCGTTCGCTCTAACCGAGTGTTGAGGCAACAACAGTTTGTTCTATGTGAGACGCTGTGATATTACCCCAATATATATTTTGACGGTAGCACCGCCCTCGTTCGTACTAAGCGAGCGTTCGTTATATCTGCGGCTGTTATCAGTGGGCTGGACTGTACGTAATGTTATAATGAGGCTGCCGCTGGGCCGAGTGTTGAAGAGCAGAAAGCCGAGAGCTAAGCCCCTTATAAAGATGAGTAACTACGTGTGACCAATGATGCAGTTCGCGCAATATAGAGCAAGCAATATGGGTATTACCGTTCCCTATTCTCCAGCAATTAAAACGTATGCTTTCGCGCCGCTGAAGTCATCGCGGCAGCGAAAAGCAAGCTGCTCCGGCGCTCATAAAAGAATTCAAAGATACTTTACAGATGCTAGAGGGCGTTATGACGAAGATAGTCTGTTGTGTCTAATGTATCAGAAGACGCCTTAGTCTGGAGTGCTCTAATAACAGCTTCGCAGTCGGACTACATAAAAGCGAATGCTTTGTCAAAAACAAGAATATGAATTGAGCAAATTTGAATTCATAGCTCAGAGAAAATGGATGCTTGAAGTTTACATTTCCACGAAACATGCAAAATGATGAAGACTTCTTTCAAGAGGTTACTCTATCTACAAGTTGAATGCACCGTTGACATAATCAGGCGGTCTAGGCAATCAACCGTGAAATACTAAGCTAATTAAAAAGTTCCAGAGGTCGATAAAACATGATTGTCGAATTACACATTCTGTGATTTCTTATTTGCTTTTTCAAACCATAAATAGATTAACTCTATGCGACACATGCAAGTATTCCATTCACTTTGGAACTATGGATGGGCATTTCATTTGAGCGGTTTTGTATAGACTGAAACAAAATAAGCTCTTCATACTATGAATAAAGATTATGAAGTAGCATGTAGCGACCATTATTGGACTGTACTGGGACTTACAATTACCAAAAATATGTTGAAGCTATTCACTAGTTTCTTTTTACGTTTGCATTTGACAAAACAAAGTGTAAGCACACGTAATGTATTAATCAATAACCTGAATTCTTCCACACGAGACAGTGTTAGTTTTATGAAGCACTGAAAATGCTTGATAAATAATTATAAAGTGTTTCAAAACATTTCGGTTAATTTCCTTCCACCAGGGTTAATGGACACTATATACTTTAAATATGTGTTCGCTTTTCGGTGGAGGCGAAAAGCAAGGCGCCCGTGTGCTGTGCAATGTCAGTGCACGTTAAAGAACCACAGGTGGTCGAAACATCTCAAAGCCTGAGTTGCTTTGAGATGTTTAACCCCAAAAACCAAACCAAACCAAACTATTTTATTGCATTACATCACGCAACTTTGTGCTGATCTGAATTTAGCTGTTTTTCAAACTTTTGAGTCATACTAGCATACGGCTTGTGTAACTCTCAGGCCATGATATTACAATCCTTACCTCTTGCCCTTATTAAAAGGCCTGTGGTTTAGCAATATCAGAGCAGGGCCCGTGGTGTCCATAAGTGTTCTGTGCCGGCGCAAGGCAGATAATAAAGCTACTGATGTTCATTCTCAAGCTGGCGCATGTACAGAAAGTCGCTTTGTTAGAGCTACTCCCAGTCCTGTATTTTTCCAGAGACTAGACTGGGGCAGAATTAGAGGACTCGCTGTAAATGTCTAGGGCGTGACGTCATACGTCAACAGAATGCCTCGACGATACGCCAACGTGTGACGAAACGCGAAATCGTTGCAAGCCTGCAATGCTATCGCCCCAGGCCGCTTATTTGCACGGTAAGAGGTTTATTGGCACGTCAAGGAGCCGCTTACAAACATTTCTAGAGATATATCGCTTGAATAAATTGACTAATTCTTTATGTTTTTAAGAGGCCGCACATTTAAAGTTCACCACCACACACACACAAAAAATGAAGCAGCTACAGTTTTTCAACTGAGTGGTCTCGTGGTAAACTGAGGGAGCACTGGCAGAGGTAAGCAAGCTGTGCAAATGGTGTCCTTCAGTAAAACAGCTTATTCCATGGCTAGTTCCTGCTTTTTACGCATCCGCTGAAGTCAGGTATTGTGTGATGGTCATACATGAGCTAAGAAATGTGATCGTAAATAGTGTAATTCGGATTCTCTTCATTATTCTTTAGGAAAAAAACGTAAGACCTTCCACGGTGTATGGTCCGCTGGGCAAAATAAGCTTATATTGCCGCAAGGAAGACCGATAGACAAATGCATCCGCCAGAAAGAACACAGAGAAAAGCCACACTGTTGATCGTGCACTCCAAACTCGCTCGTTTTCATTTGAGTTGTACTGTATATCGACGTCGCCGCCGCCTTTTTGTCTGGACACACTGGGAAGCGCGCATACGCCTTAGTGCGCCAACTTTTCAACAGAGGATATCAGTAAATTGATGCACGCACTTATTCACCGTCGGTTATGGGAGGTCAATGATCTGCTCATTGGCTACGTAACTTGATATCCTCCGGAGGGAAAAAAGTTCTCAGAGCACTCTTGAACCTAAAGTGCAGAAATGCGAAAGCTGGAACGTTGCTGTTGCACACGGAGCATCATGTTTGCTCTCATTATCATTGTGAACTAAGTGTCCCATGATTATCATTGCTGCTGTCATCAATGTCGTTTTCACTAATTGCTGCATCATTGTCCTCGGTACCATCATCCTCACTGTAGAGAAAGAGAATTATGTGTGTGTTTTCCTACCTTTTGCCTGGTGCAGAGAGATGGAGGTTCGATTCGCGCTGGAGACAAGGTTTTGAAACTCATCACGATGATCGACAAGTGACGCATTAGTACACAATTTCTGTGCACAGGGTCCACGCACAGATCCCGCGCACATCTCTAGCTCAACTCTTGCCAACAGGATTGCGTTCAACGAGCCTATACAGGCTTTCCCTTTCAAAATCGGCGCGCGCATTGCACTTACTACTTGCAGAGCTGTCGGCCGCGAGGTTCATCACAGTTCATCCACAAATTCGTCCCACAAGCATTCCGCTTTCGCATTTTCAAGTCGAAACCAGGGGTCGGAACAACTTGTGGGACAAGGAGAATGCATTCTCGCACAGAGCCCTTCATCATTACTGTCGCCGGCGCTGCCATGCACTTCAGCGCCGAAGCCACTACCACACCACGGACGCCGCCGCAATTTTCCTCAAGAATGTTATAGACCCGCTGATCGGGCTGTACAGAAATAGTATAAACCGTGGGCACAATTAGGTGTTCAGTGTCGTTTAATACCTTCGTGTGAGCCAGTCGGTGAGGCGTCATGGAGAGGAGCAGCGCAGTGGAAAGACGGACACAAGACACACAGAGAAACAAGACTACGCGATTAATATTTTCTTGTGTCTTTTGTCCGTGTTTCTGATCCGCTGCTCCCCCTCCAGGTGCAACGTCGTCTGTTTTCGTGTCTCCTCGACACCATAGCAGCATCCCGTGACACAACACTAGAACAATGAAACGCTACAAATAAAAGCGGGCATTTTAGAGCGCACTTAATTTTAGAGTCACCCGTAATTCCGCTACAGTACCTCCGATCGCTGGCCTACCTGTATTTAGATGAAGATAAAATTGTACGGTTTCATATTTCCATTTCAAGCATTTGAAGCATATAGCCATTTAGGCAGGTTATGTAGTGCGAAAAGAGGATAACCGATTGTTGCGAAGGGCAATAATTTCGATTCCAAAGGAAGTAAATTACAATAGGGGAGGCAGAAAGTTAGGAGGATGGATGAGATTGAGACGTTCGCAGGGTTCAAGTGGATGCTGATAGATTAGAAGCGAGAGTTGGAGTAATATTGAAGAGGTCTTCGCATTGCAGTGGGTATAATCCCGCTGCTGTTGATGATATCATCATTTAAATGAGCGCTGTCAGTTCGCGATGTCATCTTCCAGAACACTGCAGTTAATTTTGTTAGAGAGTTGGCTAATAAGCATTGCGGACCAGTGAGTAACATAATCTCCTTCCAGTAAAACTCTACCGCTTGCGCAGTGACAAAGTGTATAGAAAACCACTCTTATTGAGGCGAAAACGTTCATAGGCTCACAAGTGTGCGTTCGTCCGCACAAAGTGTCACACCCAACTTGTTAGTTTAAGGACGGCCGGGTTCGGTTCAATTTCTAAAGAACAAGAGTCATCCTGCACTCAATATCGAACTCGTACCCCTCCGATACCAGCCCAGCGCGTTAAGCGACTCAACCATTTCCGTCAGTTTATTCCTTATTGTTAGCTTGAGAAGAACTGCACCAATATATGTTCAAAAAAATAACATTTCCATCTCACTAGGTCTAGAGTTTATTAAAACCGTCTCAAATTTGCGAGGTAATCTATTATACAAATTTACTCGGTGGTGCACTTCTGCTCCAGAGAACCTTTCTGATATAAAAAATTGCTGGCTGTGGTTTAGATCTGGTTAACCCTAGTTGAATTGCGAAAGTAACCGCGGGACCTTCTTTTGCCTTCTCCATTATTCCTCTGTTATGCTCTGTCAGTGTAAGGTGCTACATAATTGAGAACAATTAAGCTCATCTTCTTAGGGTATGACGCGGAAGCGGAAGCTACTAGCCTACATAAAAGTCACGCT
This sequence comes from Amblyomma maculatum, assembly GCF_055883805.1. Classification (NCBI taxonomy): domain Eukaryota; kingdom Metazoa; phylum Arthropoda; class Arachnida; order Ixodida; family Ixodidae; genus Amblyomma; species Amblyomma maculatum. The sequence goes on along the minus strand of NC_139346.1, from coordinate 60,005,361 downwards.
TCAGCCAAGCCGTATGGACATGACTGCGTGTCGTAGAAGTAACGAGAATGCAAACACTTTAGCAGCAGGCTGATTCTGATATCATCCTCCCATGCAAAAAAGAAGCGACCCGAGTTTGCAGCTCCTGGTCGTGGCATAGGGGTAACGTGAATTCAAATTTCATGGCTGGCTGATTCTTACGTCACCTTCTCACATGAAGGGAGAGACCCGAATGAGCGCTCTTGCTGAGTACACGCTCGCCCGAAATACGCCGCTGACTAGCCTGTCATCATCACTACTAGCATCCTCACGCTAGAGAAGGAGAATTAGGAAGCGCTATTCACAGTCCCAGGCGTGGGTCAGTTAGTTAAATGGCTCTGCTGGGGAACCGGATCCGAGGTTTTATTCCCTGTGGAGACCATTATATTTTGTATGACAAGACCGTAGCTACGGCTTTTCACATACGTGGCGTAGCTACGGCCACCCGACATCTCGCTTGCGTTGTCGGAGTGTTCTGGCAGGAGCGAGCGGCAGTGCGCGGCGCGAATTGCGGCGTCATCTGGTGGAGCTCGCTGAAACGGTTGCTAGGCAACGCCTTTTAAGGGGCATCCGTGTCCACCGGCTACGCGACTAGGCGAAACCAGGCGTAATGTTCTTTTCGCAACAATAATATGAGGAATAAATTACTGCCTCGCTGGCGAACATCCATCTCCGCATTACGAACTGCCATTCGCACGTTCCACAGGTTGTGCAGTCCCAGTAGTATAAACATAATCAAGTATAGTCTGTCCTTTTCCAAACAAAGTTAAAAACAAGATGTCGCCAGGCGACAGCGTGAAATCGTTTAGTAGCGACATTTACATTCAGCTGCCAGTCGAGCATTTCGCTCTGGAACTAGTCTGGAATGTGTGAAATGCGCCACGGATAGAAGGAGCAGCTACGAGGATCGTGACATGAGAGCATTGCTGCCTGTGCAAAAGTCAGACACGCCTTTGAAGGAGATGATGCGGCGTTTATGAATAAATTAGTAAAAACATACGTTGCAGACAACCAGCGCTCCCTCCTCCTGAGCTTCGGTGGCACGCCCAACGAGGAGCTTGACGCCCCCGTCACGGAGGCAGAGGTAAGGGCGGAAATTGTAAGACTAAAGCTAAATCAGCCCCGGGCCCTGATGGAATCACCAATAAATTGATAAAGAATCTGGACGATGACTCTATTAGTCTTCTAACGGAATTCATTGGAAAATTTTGGGAAACAAGCCAGTTGCCAGATCAATGGAAAACGGCACACGTAATACTAATACCAAAACCGGGAAAACCCCCGCAATTGGAACATTTGAGACCAATTTCCTTAACCTCATGCGTAGGGAAGTTGCTGGAGCACGTAATAAAGACGATATTAACGTGCTTCATGGAGCAAAACAACCTATGGCCTCACAAAATGGCCGGCTTCCGACCACACTTGTGCACGCAGGACCTAATGTTCCGACTAAAGCAAGATATCATAGACTGGCGATCGAGACGCCAAAGTAATCCTGGGCTTAGACCTCACCAAGGCCTTCGACAATGTCAGGCACGAGGCTATACTCGAAGGGCTCGAAGAGCTCGGAGTAGGGGAGAGATCGTTCAGTTCAGTTCAGTCATTCAGTCGTGTCCGACTCTTCGTGACCCTATGCACCATGTCACGCCACGCTTTCCGGTCTCTCACTATCTTCCTAACATTACATAACTTCATCTGCATTGCCTCGAAGATGCCATCTAACCATCGCGTTCGTTGCCTACCCCCTATCCGGCAACCCTCAACCTTTCCCAAAATCAAATCTTTCTCCAGCGACTCCTCTCTTCTCATCAGATGACCAAAGTAGCTGAGCTTTAACTTTAGAATTTGACCATCTAACGAGCAGTCAGGGTTTATGGTCGACAATATAGACTGATTTGATCTTCTGGCAGTCCAAGGAACTCTCAAAAGTCTTCGCCAGCACCACAATTCAAACGCGTCAATTCTTCGGCGGTCAGCCTTTTTCACAGTTCAACTCTCGTATCCATACATCACAACTGGAAAGACCATAGCACGAGCTATACGAATCTTGGTTGGCAGACTAATGTCTCTGCTCTTTACTCGGCAGTCAAGGCTAACCATTGCTCTCTTTTCCAGAAGCAGGCGTTTCCTAATTTCATGGCTGCAGTCTCCTTCCGAGGTAATCTTGGAGCCCAAGAAGAGAAAATCTGTCACAGCTTCCACTTCTTGTCCATTGATGCTCCAGGACTTGATAGGGCAATACGCCATGATTTTTGTCTTTTTAATGTTCAGTTTACGCCCAAACGTCTCACTCTCTTCTTGTACGCGCATCAGAAGTCTCTTGAGTTCCACTTCACTTTCTGCCATTGAAGTGGTATCATCCGCATATCTAAGGTTGTTGATACGTTTTCCAGCAATCTTCACTCCAGCTGAAGACTCGTCCAGACCGGCCTTCCTGATGATGCACTCTGCATATAGGTTAAATAGGCAGGGCAACAGTGTTCAGCCTTGCCTCACTCCTTTCTTAATCGGAAACCAATCAGTAAGACCATGCCCAGTTCAGACTGTGGCTTCTTGTCCTACATACAGGTTCCTGAGGAGACAGATGAGGTTAATTGGAACTCCCATCTCTTGGAGAGCTTGCCACAATCTGCTGTGATCTACGCAGTTAAACGCTTTCGCATAATCAATAAAGCAGAAGTAGATGGGTTTCAGGAACTCTCTTGCTTTTTTCATGATCCAGCGAAGGTTGGCAATTTGGGCTCTGGTTCCTCTGCCCTTGCGAAACCCAGCTTGCACGTCCGGACGCTCCCGATCCACATACTGCTGCAGCCTTCCTTGGAGGATTTTCATCATCACCTTGCTAGCATGCGCAATAAGCGCGATCGTGCGGTAGTTGGAACAATCTTTGGCACTGCCTTTCTTTGGAATGGGGATGTAAACTGACCTTCTCCAATCCTGTGGCCACTGCAGGGTTGTCCAAATCTTCTGACATAATGCAAGCAGAATGTTAACAGCGTCATGGTTAAGGTTTTGAAGCAACTCAGCTGGAATGCCATCAATTCGGCTATCTTTGTTCTTAGCAAGGCTGGCTAAGGCACAATCACTTCACTCTTCAGGATGCCCGGCTCGAGATCAGTAATCACAACCGTCTTACGTTGGGTTTGCACATTCTGGTCCTTCTTGTACAGTTCTTCTGTGTATTTCTGCCACCTCTTCTTTATCTCTGAGGCTTCAGTGAGGTCCTTGCCTCGTTTGTCCTTTATCACGCCCAGCTTAGCACAGAAGCTTCCTTTGGTATCTTTGATTGTCTTATACAGAGCTCTTGTGTTCCTTAATTGGCTGTTGTCCTCAACTGCTTGGCACTGTATGTTCAGGAAGGCATTATTATTTCTCCTTGCTATTTTCTGAAAATCCGCACTGAGAACCTGGTATCATTCTCTTTCCCCCATAAATTTGCCATCTTTCTTTCCTCAGCTATTTGCAAAGCCTCTTCAGATAACCAGTTTGCTTTCTTGCATTTCTTTTGCTTTGGAACTACCTTAGTAGCAACTTCTTGTATTATATCACGAACATCAGTCCACATCTCTTCGGGCTCTTTGTCTTCTAGATGTAATTCTTGAAATCGATTCCTCACTTTCACAGCATATTCTAATGAAATTTGATCTAGATCATACCAGAAAGGCCTTCTAGTTTTCTGCGTTTTCCGCAATCGAAGCTAAATTTTGGCAACAAGAAGCTGATGATTGGTGCCACAATCGGCCCCAGGCCTTGTTTTTACTGCTTGTATAGCGCTTCTCCATCTCTGCCGGCAAAGAATATAATCAATCTGATTTCTGTACAGACCGTCCGGTGATGTCCATGTGTATAGGCGCCTGTTGTGCTGTTGAAAATGAGTATTCGCTATGGTCAGGTTGTTTTCTTGACAAAACTTTACTAGCCTCTGCCCAGCTTCATTTGGCTCGCCAAGACCGAACTTGCCTATAATTCTGGATATTTCTTCACTTACGACCTTAGCATTCCAGTCTCCTATGAGAAAAACGACGTCTGATGATGGGGTGTGGTCTACAAGGCATTGTAGGTCCGCATAAAATCTCTCAACGTCAGCTTCTTCAGCAGTAGTGGTCGGTGCATAGACTTGGATAACTGTTATGTTGAAAGGGTGACCTTGGATCCGACGTGAAATCATTCGGTCGTTTTTGGGGTTGTACCCTAGCTCTGCTTTGCCCAGTCTTCTGTTTACTATGAGAGCGACCCCATTCCTTCTCTTAGATTCGTGCCCACAATAAAATACATAATGGTCGCCGGAGTTAAATTCTCCCATTCCGGTCCACTTGAGCTCGCTGATACCCAAGATATCAATGTTCAATCTGTCCATTTCTCGCTTGACGACATCCAGTTTACCTTGCGTCACAGATCTTACATTCCATGTTGCTATGTGATATATCTCCTTGCAACATCAGACTTTCCGGTCGCTTCCCGACACATCCACAACTGAGCGTCCTTTTGGCTTTAGCCCAGCCGCTTCATTCGTCCTGGGGCTACTAGGAATCGCCCTTTGTTCATCCCCAGTAACACGTGGGACGCCTTTCAACCTGGGGGGCTCATCTTCCGGCGCCATATCTTTAATGGTGTTGTGACTGACCATAGGGTTTTCTTGGCAGGAAATGCTGGAGTGGGTTGCCATTACCTTCTCCAGTGAATCAGATTTTGTCAGAATTCTCTGCCGTGACCTGTCTATATTAGGTGGCCCTACACAGCTTAGCTCACGACTTCATCGAGTTTCGCAAGCCCCTCCGCCACGACAAGGCAGTGATCCATGAAGGGGGGAGAGAACGTACAACTACAAAAACCTTTTTTATCGGGCAGAAAAGCCTGCATATTTCAAAATTTAGAATCTCCTACGTTAGAGTTAGGAAGCAAAGTCATGCCACAGGGCTCAGTGCTATTGCCTTTCTTATTCAACGTGGCGCTGAGAGGCCTCCCGAGTAAACTTAATCAAATCAAGGGGCTAAGTTTTATCATGTATGCGGACGATATCAACCTCTGGATTAACCATGGGAGCGATGCGAGTACGGAGGAACGCCTGCAGGCAGCGACCGACATCACTGTCGATTACGCGGCTAAAAGGGCACTTTCGTGCTCCCCGCATATATGTGAGTTGTTCGTTTATAACAGAAAATACCTTCGCTGCAAGAAAAGCGGGAAATTTCAGATTCAGGTGGAGGGCAAACCGGGGCGATGGTCATCCAATCGCACGGCCATAACGAAGAGGTCCTGAAGAAATTAGAAAGTTTCGCGTTGCAAACCTCGGGCTCTTGAGGAGGGTCGCTACTAAAGGAAGAGGCCTCAAGGAGAGAAATTTACTAAACGTAATCCAGGCGTACGTAATAAGTAGAATCGGTTACGCCACGCCCTACCGGGACATCAAGGCAGGCAAAAATGAGAAGTTAGACTGCCTGATTCGAAGATGCGTTAAGAAGGCGCTAAGACTGCCCATGGGTACCTCGAGCGAACGACGGCTCGAACTCGGGGTGTATAACACGTGGGCAGAATTGGCGGAGGCAGTGCGAGTTTCACAATTAGAAAGACTAAGCACGACCGATTCGGACAGGGTAACCCTTGCAAAAGTAGGCCTCAACCAGGACAGAGGAGTTCAAAAAAGTCACGATATGGAAAGCAGGAACGCCTTGGTAGTCCCCCCTTTCTCTAGAAATATGCATGCACAATTTAATGTCGAAAGAAAGGCCAAACAAGCCGAAGCTCTAGAGTGACAGTTCAGGAAAATGGGAGCGAAGGAAGTAGTCTATGTTGATGCGGCAAGTGGCAGAACAGGTGTGGCGGTAACTTCGGTAGTCGATGGCTGAGGGGTGCCTGTATCGGCGGCAGCCATCAGAGGCCACAACATAGGGACTACGGAGGAAGTTGCGATAGCGATAGCTTGCGTAGGAGCGGAAGCCAAGTCCATAATTAGCGACAGCAAAACTGCCATTCAAAATTTTAGAAAGGGGAGGATATTGCCGGAGGCAGCCGAAATCCTCGCCCAAGGAACGCTGAATAGAAAAATTCAGTTAATTTGGACACCCGCTCAAGCTGCCGTCCATGGTAACGAGGCGGCTCACGAGCTAGCCCGAGCTCTCTACTTCCGGGTAGCCGTCGAGCCCCCGAACACTGGGCAGGCCACGAGCGTCTGAAAAATTACGGGGAAATCATCAACCATTATAAATTGGGACTTAGACTGGTACCCCCGCCAGATGTTAGACCAAATAATAGAGAAGCTGTCGCGGGGAGGCGGCTACAAACTAATACGTTCATGAACCCGGTCTGGGCATTTTACGTGCTACCAAGCCTTAGGGACAATGATCTGTGCAAACACTGTGGGGCAAGAGGGACCCTCGACCACATAATTTTGGAGTGCCCACAATCTCCAGGGATATGAAAAAATATTACGAGTAGCCTGGGATACCCTGCAGCGAAGCGCGGACCCTGCAATCCAGCACCGCACCGGCCATCTGGCGGAAGAGGCCACAACAAGCCAAGGGCTACCATGGCCTCCGAGATCACCTCCGCGCGCACGTTTCTCTCCGGCCGGAGAGAGCGTAAGTTGGAAAAGGGGCGTGGCAGCGTCTTTTGCCTCACCGCCGCGCTCGCCACCTATGCATCAAGTGTTCCGTCGCAGCTTGGCGCAAACTATAGAACACGAGTTTAATCAGCTTGCGCTCGTACCATAGTCGAGCTGCCAGCTTTAAAATGCCACGGGCAATACGGCAGCCAACAATTTCGCTATCGTTAAAGTACTAATAATATAAATCCTACATGCGCAAAATTAGGCAGCGATTACCCGAAGCTGCATGCCGGCCCGAAGCATGCATGCGTGCTCTGGAGCTCTCTGCTGCGGTTCCGCGTCTTTTTTTTTTCTTTTTTTTTTGTCGCCGTACATTTGCGAGTTCATTAACTCGCTAAATACAGTATTTACAAGTGCGGCGACTTACATAAACATCCTTCGCACGAATGCAATTCTCTAAATGGTTCCGCCACAGCCACATGATTATTGCTTGCTTAGATGCATCTCACGATACTATTTTTTTTTCTCGCGCGGTTTTAAAGCAGCCTTGAAAGATCATAATCACGCAAGTTTCATAGAGTCCTTACGGAAAACAATTTACATGGGTTGTTATATAATATGCCTTATGGCAAGCTTGCGTAATAAAAAAGAAAGTTTCATAAAAGTGAAGGGTAATCGGGGCACATTCAGGCACCTCTGCCGTCATATGAGTATATGCGAGGTTTTCGGAAGAATTCTGTTAGAAACGTATCAGCTTATACGATGGAAGGTGAGGAGAAGCTATTACCTCGTTTTCAAACGACGCGGCCCGCCACAGCATAAATGTGTGCAACTATAACGCGAGTTCCCGCTTATTTCTTGTTTTCACTTGTTTGCATATGCTACAGACTGGGTGCAGTGCTTTCATTTTTAATTTTTACTGCTATGCCTATACACTTAGACGGCCAAGCCGAGCGAATGGGTCAATTCAAACGAATCATGATTATACTATAGAATGATACTATCATACACGCCTGCCACACTATTTAGTAATTTTTCATTAACTTTCAATTAAATACGAAACTTATCAGAACATTTTTGGCACTAAACATCCTCCGGTTGTAATGATACTAGCCACTTTCTGAACAAAAAACGAGGCAAACACTGTGAGCAATTTAAAAAAGAGATGTGTATTTACAAAACTCATGAGGTGGACAAAGAGAAAAGCAATCAAGAAGTAGACACAAACATTTCGTTATTCCCAAAGCTCAATCAACACATGATGACTACTTGCGTAGTTTTCTATTCGCTAAGATAAAACTCGCCAGACTAAACACGCAGCTCCTATCTTGCTCAGCAGTTTTCTGTTTTTTTTTCCGGTAAGCTGCTTGATCGAATACTATTTTTCCTGCGTTGATAAGCTGTGGCCTAAGCAACTTTTTATGATTATCTTCGTTGTTTCAGTGGCGTGGTCCTTTCTTGCTGCACAAAGCTAAAATAGAGCACCTCTCGAAGTAAGCAACATAAGCTAGGGACATGTACGCTACACACGGAAATTAGCTATGTACGCTCTCCTGGAATTTGTTATATTTGCAAGCAAGCGCAGAAGCCTTAGGATTAAAAATGGGGAGGAAAACGAATCTCTCATCAGTTCACCAAACTGCAACAAGACCTTGCAGCTGAGAAACATGCATGCCTCGAGCATACGCTCGTAACGTTGATTGACTGCCGGCTTCACGAGTGACCGTTAGGCACTAAGACTACCACATACACGGGATGGGCTCGACGAGTAACTGTTTCACAAGCAAAGAAAACTATCTACACGAGCACAATGCGTAAATTCTAAGTAGAACGGTACGCATTATGTGAACGCAGCAAGAACATCAACGCTCCGCTTCGGTAGTAAACACAACACTTAAATTGTGAAACATTTCTTACACACCTTGCGGTCAATATTTGCTGGAAAACCAGCTAAAAATAAAAGGCTACGTTACACGCTTTGTAGCAACTTTTTCGTCAATGTACACGCGCAAAAAAACGAGAGAACCGCCAGCGGAGATACGCCGCAAGCGGGCTGGACGATGCATCGACGCACAAGCGCGCACTGCCGCCTGGTTGCGCCTAGTGCCGCGATTTATTCACTATAATTCAGAAGTGACCCTTGTACGTGCGTACAAGCGAACTGTCCCGGCCTGCGTGCGATGCGGTACTGTGGGCCACCGGGCGGACACATGCCCCTGCCCGGACAACGAAAAGTGCGGCCTGTGTGGCCAAACGGTGCCGACCGTCGACGGGGTCAAGGCACCTCATGAATGCAGTCCATCCTGTGCAGTCTGCGGGCAAGCCCACCCTACCAACTCACGTGACTGCACGGCAAAATTCCGCCAGCTCAAGGTACCAGGCCCCAAGGCCAAACGCCGTGAGCCCCGAGCAAAATGGCGGCAGCCAAGGCAACAAGCTTCAGGTGGCAATGGCGGAATGCCGCCTGCTGCTCCTGCCACCGACATGAAAACGCCGCCTGGGAAGAAGAAGGCTCCTCCACCGCCACCGCCCAGCGGCATGGACAAGCACCACTTCCCGGCTCTTAAGACGGGTGGCGCTGCCGGCGCCCGAGCATCCGCGCCCCAACATTGCAAACAGGTGAGCAGCCTGGCGGGGATCGCCTCCTCTTCTCCCCAGCCCCCCTCTTCCCCACTCACCGTCTCCGCGCTCGATGCGGAATACAAAAAAAGAGATTGACGTGCTCCGGGCACAGAATGAAATTTTACTGAACAAAATTCAAAATTTAGAATCAAAATTGGCGTCCGCCGCTCCGAGCTCGCAGAACTCGGACGCGATGGAGAGCGATGCGGAGCTCTCGCCAGCCCTCGTGACAGCGATCTCCGCGATGGAGGAACGCTTATCCTCAAAAATGCAATCTATGATCGAGGCCGCTATGGGCCAGATCTTCACCAAGGTCATAACTGCCATACCCGCGGTCGTCTCAAAACACATCTCGGACAACCCCCGCCTCCTCCGTCGGTCGGGGCCCATTAGGGACGTATCCCGTCCTGCAAAATTCAACCGTCGGATCATTGATTCGGACAATGAGACAGCTGCCCCGCTCCTGCCGCAACCCCCTTGGTGCCGCAGATAGCTGGCTCTGGGGCAGCCACTCCCTCCTCCTCCCCTCCAAAAATGTTAATTCATGGCTAGACACCTTAGTCAAAATCGCTCTTGTACCTCCAATTCGGCCATCTCAACATTAATAACACAATGGAACTGTAGAGGCTTTAAGGACCGCACTAAGCAGGCCAATTTCCGCCTCTACCTTGAAACATTCGAGTCTGTACCAGCCGTGGTTGCGCTCCAGGAGCCAGGCCTAGGCGCCACACTTTCAAATTACACGACGTTCCAACAGGATCCCGCGTCTTGTCTTCTCGTACACAAAGCATGCACAGCCAACTTGGTGGATCTCGATCTCCAACTAGGTTATTCCTATGTAATGGTGACAATCCTACCACTCCGTCGCAGGGACCCGCCATTGCATGTACTCAACGTGTACTGCCCTCCCAAACTCAAGCGAGTGACATTCGCGGACCTCTTCAGCCGCGCGCTAAGAGTAGCGGGTCGCGATCCCCTCCTGATCGTGGGCGACTTCAACGCTCCCAGTCAGCTGTGGGGGTATCGCAAGGAGGAGTCGCGCGGACGTAAGTTGGCGGAACTTGCGTCCACGTTGGGCCTCACCCTCCACACTGACCCGGTCTGCCCAACACGGTTAGGAAACTCCGTGACGCGGGATACGTGTCCGGACTTAACCTTCACTCGCAACATAAGACACGCAGACTGGCTCAACACCGAGGAAACGCTCGATAGTGACCACTGCATCCTTAACAATACAATACACACACGCCCGCTCAAACGTCCCACAACACAAGCCCGTATCCCAGATTGGACGAAATTCAGGCAAAATTTTGACTCACTTGATAACACACCCATTTCCGAGCAGGGCTACTCAGCATGGTCCCAACAGCTGCTGACACACCTTCGCTCGCATGAAACACATATCCAGCTCTCAGAGGCGGTTACGGACGTGGATAACCACCTCCTACACCTCTGGGAAGCCCGTCGCAGCCTCGTCCGCCGTTGGCGACGCCAGAAACACAACAGAAAGCTTAAAGCTCGAATTGCCGAGCTCACCCAGAAAGCGGCTGAGTACGCGGCCCATCTCGCCGACTCCAACTGGGTGGATAGATGCAACACGGCCGCTCGACAAATGTCTAGCCGCCACACATGGAGCCTCTTTCGTGCCCTCATCGACCCAACCCAAACACGAACCGAAACACAGAAACATTTGCAGAGAGCCATGCATCCTTTCTCTGGCAACACTACTCAACTGGCACAGAAACTCCGGGACCAGTATCTGTGTACAGCCCGAGACCCCTGTGGATCATCATACTCTTATGCAGGCAGAGAGAACACAGAGCTGGATCAACTTTTCCAACTCTATGATCTGCGGGCGGCTCTTGCCAAAATGAAACGGGGCACTGCCTCGGGAAGGGATAAGGTCACCGTCAAACTTTTGACGAACCTGCCCGACTCGGCATACCAGTCCCTCCTTGACTACATCAATGCAATTTGGCGCGGGGACACCCCCCTGCCAAGCGACTGGAAAACGGCTCTGGTAACCTTTATTCCTAAATCAGGGAAACCAATTGACACAGATAACCTCCGTCCCATCTCTCTCACCTCCTGTGTGGGCAAACTAATGGAGACGATGGTGCGGGACCGGCTATCTGAATATCTTCAACAAAAACATGTATTCGCAGGCACCATGTTCGGATTCCGCCCACACAGATCCGCTCAAGATGTCCTCCTGCAACTCAATCGGGAAGTCCTTGACCCACTCGAAGGCCCCGTAATGACCGGGTAGTACTCGCCTTAGATCTCAAAGGGGCATTTGATAATGTAACACACGAGATTATACTCACCCACCTAAGCCAGACTGACTGTGGTCTCAACACATTCCAATACATCAAGCAATTCCTCACGGATCGTCAGTCCTACATTCGCATCCAAGATAATGAGCATGGTCCTTACCTACTCGGCACGCGGGGAACCCCCCAAGGCGCAGTACTTTCCCCGCTGCTCTTTAATTTGGCTGTGATGCACCTGCCTGCCCAGCTCGATGGTGTCACTGGTGTGCAGCACGCCCTGTATGCCGATGACATCACCCTGTGGGCCACGCATTGAAACCAGCCTGCAAACAGCGGCGACGATAGCAGACCGCTACGCCCGCCGCTGTGGTCTTCAGTGTTCCCCACAAAAATCAGGATTTGTGCACCTCCGCCCCTCGCGAAAGTGCACAACTCAAATCACTCTTTCTTTAGACAGTGGTCCCATACACGAAGCTGACGAGATACGGGTACTCGGACTCTACATACACAAACACAGACGGTCAGACACTATATTGGCCAAACTCCGTAAGGTGGGGGACCAGGTGGGCCGCATGGTCCGCCGGGTTTCAAACAAACGCGGGGGGTTGCGAAGTAAGGATGCCTTGCGGCTGGCAAACGCCTTCGTGACCAGTCGGATTCTATATACGACACCTTATCTCCACCTACGGAAACAAGAGGTGGATGCCCTTGAAGTTATCCTTCGCAAAATTGTCAAGCGTGCCCTGGACCTCCCCATCACTACTTCAAACAGGCGTCTTATGGCCCTTGGGGTGGTGAATACTTTTCGGGAGCTCCGGGAGGCGCACCTTACAAATCAGTACACGCGTTTGTCGCAAACGGAGTCGGGTCGCCGCCTTCTTGCTCGACTCCATATCCAACACACCACACTCATGGAAGACAGGTTTCGCATCCCAGAATTGTGGAGACGCGCCCTCTGCGTGCGACCTCTGCCAGCGAATATGTCACAGGAAGATCATAATGGTCGGCGCTTGGCACGAGCGGAAGCCCTAGCCCGACATTATGGCAACAAAACAGGTGTATACTACATGAACGCCTCCGGCCCTCACCACGGGGTATGGTACACGGCCGCTGTAGTTCACAACAGCAAAACGGTTAATGGTCTCACCTTCAGAGCCCAAAGTACAACACACGCAGAAGAGGTGGCGATTGCTCTCGCGGCCTCTCATTCCGACTCAAAATACATAATTACCGACTCGCGAGGAGCCTTTCGGAACGTCAGACAAGGCTGGACTCCCTTACTAGCCTATAAAATTTACTTAAACTGCATACGGGATACGGACCCCGCACACCGCTACCTTATATGGGCCCCTGCTGATCAGGGTTTGGCAGGAAACGAGGCAGCAGACGCAGCCGCCCGCGCGCTCTCTCACCGGGCTGTTTTCTCCTCCCTACCCGATCAGGAACCCGATTTTAATCCGGCCTACACCTTCAAAGATATCACGACATACTATCAAAATTGTCATCGCCTTTATCCCAGCCCATGTAAAGGTCTAAAAAAGGCGGATGAGCGGCTTCTTCTCCGCCTTTTCACCAATACATTGCTGTGCCCGGCAGCCCTAAAACATTTTGAACCCTCCTTTAGTGGCAGCTGCACACACTGTGGAGCGGTGTCTTCTGACATCTATCACATGGTGTGGGCCTGCTCCTCCAACCCGGCTATTCCCCCCATCCCCAACCCAACCCGGGAGAACTGGGAGGCGGTCCTGCTCGGCTGCCACGACTTACAGGCCCAACAAGCCTTAGTCGGAAGCGCCCGTGCGGCGGCAACCGCCACTGGGGTCCCCAACTAGGGACCTCCACCTAGTGCTTGTAAGGATCGGTCCCTTATGGGCCGATCCAAACATACCTCCTGGCCCTTGTGTAAATAAATGTTCTTACCACCACCACATGGAGAAAGTGACAAACAACATTTGGCTGGGGCGCGCGCCGATTGGAACGGCCGGGGAGAAACACGCGCGCGAGGATGATCTCAAGAGGCCACGCGGCTACCTGCCAGACTCTAATCCGCGGGCGCACGACTCCCCGTCTTCCCCGGCAGAGGACGCCCATTACCGATGGAATGAAAAGTTCTGCAACCATCCAACCAACCGGGTTCGGCCGCCGCTACCACGCGCCGTCACGCGGATGCAATGTGTTGACTATGCGCAAACTGCGCGCGCGCAACTGCGTGTATAAAAATCGGCGACATACAGCTGTCTAAGCAAGGTCGTTTCGCATAGTGCAGAGTCGGCCCGCTGCTCAGCGGTGGTATCGAAAATGGAGGCGCAATTCCTCTGATCCAACAGTTTCTGCCTGGCAGTTAGCCATTCAGCAGAGAATTAAAGAATTGTGAATGGCCAAGCGAGCAGCAGATATGCCAGAATAGAGAGAATAACGTCTCGTCAAGCGTAGACGTGAGCATGGAGAACGTGACGGGCGGTGCATAGCAGCTCAGATGAAGCCTTCGAATATCAAGAGGAACCCTCGACAGCTACATTTTATAAAAGCCAGTAGTGTAACTTGCTTGCTAATGCCTGTCGTTTTGAACCTAATAAGAAAGCCGGTGTCGGCATCTACGTGAGACAAGAGGTCGCTGCCGTCACACATCTTCCTTCGACTGCAGTGACAAATAGAGAAGCTTGCTGTGTTAGACTTGTGAAGAGCGGCATTTTTATACAAGCAGTTTACGTGGCGCTGCGAACACCTGTCGAACATACAATTAATGTGGTTGCCGCCTGTGTGCCACCTAACAGCACGATTTAAGAGTTACGCGTTACTTTGATGGACTTAAGCTGTGAGGAGGACTCGTTTAGTCATGACGAGAAACAGAAAGGCAAATTTATAGTTCATGTCATGACTAGATTCCAACGTCCCAACCAAACAATGGGGAACTGCCATTCATCTCATATATCGGGCTATCTGCATTCAAAACTTTTACATACATTCAGTCGAAACAGCCACGTGTTGCTATACTAATCACTCTTTTTATGCGAAAGAAATAAAAATGCTGTGTGACAGCCACGTCTCATCATTGCTAATCAATTTGTAGGCTTGGTAACATGCTAAAACCAGAGGAAAGTAGTTCTCGGTACGTATATCGTGGCATTAAACAGAAACCCTGTTTTCTTCCAGCCAGAGCTTATAACCGGCAACATGTTATTGTGAAGCTAATAGAAGCAGGTTTCCGCTGAAGACCGAATTTTTCTTTTTTTAGGCCTCCTTCAGACATCACCTCCTGGAACTGCACAGTATAGGCAATGATTTAGGGGCACAGGTAACAACTAATCGCATACATATTTGTAAAGGTTCTTGAATCGCCGGACACGTTAGAAATATATCTTAGCTTTCCTTAGCCAGAGCTCCTGCCATCTAAATGGCAACGTGGTATGGCAAAAGTGGCGTACTTATGGTCACCTCATGCAACACGGTGTATATGGAGACCGCCGAAGGTTACGTCATGGTTGTTACGTGAAAAGGGAGCTTGCTGGCCCAATAGTAAGGAACGTAGGATTTTCGTGCGCGCTCCCTCCGGTCCAGGCACTTCTGGCTTGTGAGAGAGTGTAAAGTGGGTATGAGAATACCTGCGATAGTATTGCTGCCGCACCGCCAATCTCACTTTTATGTACACTGCAACAAACTCTCGCCAAGCGACGCCACAGGATAGGAGCGACGGTGTACCGTTCATTCTCGGATTTATTTTGCAGGAGAAAGTGCTACAAATAATGCGTGTTTTCTTTTTTTTTTTTTTGCAAAACAAATAAAATTATGTGTGGCACTTGAATGAACGCGAGCAAAAAAAAATTCCACTGTGCGGCAGGAGCCCAGACCTTGTCAACAAAAGTTTTGCAAGGGGCGAGCGATGTAATACCCCGTGTGGAGCAGGAACGTTCAGGCTTTCGGAATGCAGAATCTTAAGTGCTATACGACCCGAGACACCAGCACTGATTGCCTATCTATTTCGTCACCATCGAAACAATGGCATCCGTGTGCTGTGCGATGTCAGTGCACGTTCGTTATACTCAGGTGGTCGAATTTCGCTCCGTAAGCCGGAGGTACAGAAAATCGGTCTCGCTTTCCGGTTTAACTCCTACCTTCCTCCTTGTCCTTGCGGCGTCTGGTAAGGTGTCCACGGTGAAATGTTATACATATTGGACTCTTCTATTCCATGTAACCAACCTATTTTTATTGGTTTACAGAAATGGTACGGGGCACAATTTGTCAGACTATCTACACCTGTACCACGCGATAAGAGAAGGGAGGAAGGTGGGAGTGAAAGCGGAGAGAAAGACGTGCCGTAGCGAAGGGCTGTGGAATAATTTCCGCCACCTGATGGCCTTTATTGTGCACATGACGCTCGTTTTTTCGTCTCAATTTAAAAGCAGCTGCCTACGGTCGGATTCCAGCCTTATTGCTCCGAAACACTAGTCGGGCATTTTAACCAATCACCTCTCACATCAGTACAGAACAAGAAACCAGGACATATTTCTGTCTTACAACTTAACAGAAACACAGTTAATAAAAGGTAAAGCAATGCCGCATGAAAACTGATGCCTAATAAATAAGATAGTTTGAGGTATTTACATTCCAAGGTCGAGATGTGCTGCCACCAATTTTCCCTGACCACCTCATGTTCTTCGCTACCTATTCTTTCTATTCTTTTCGGAGGTTGTTAAAAATTACCTCAGTGTCCTGCATATTTATTTTAGGCCGATCTTTCTCATTTTCCAATACATTTCATCAACCATTACTGGTCATTCGTTTCAGGCTACTTAGAAATGCAATATCGTCTGCGCATTTCATATCTCCCGGTATTCTCCATGAGTCCTTATCCCTAATCTCACCCATTCCAAAGCACCAGTTACAAATTTGAGGGTCCCTAAATACACAATACTGATTCGGAAATAATAATAATTTGTTCAAAGGAAGGGAAAGGCGCGGTATCTGTCACACTTGTGTCTGTGGACACCTGAACCGCGCCTTAAGGGAAGGGAGGAAGGTGAGAGTGGAAGTGTATTGAGAAACAGGAGCCGTAGTGGAGGGCTACGAAGTAATGTCGACCCCTTATTATTCTTTAACGTGCGCTGACATCGCACAGCACACGGACGCCACTTCGTTTCACCTTTAGACAAACTTTTATGTTAACGACCAAAAGACCGGCATTGTCGCCAACTCAGCTACTGATTGCAGCTTAATTGCACACGCGCGCCTTCGTAGCCTACCCTGCAGTGTGCTTGGCACCGGCAAGAACCTACGGGGCTCAACTCTGACTAAAGGTTATGGATGTTTTAGAGCGCAACTCTTATGCACCCGTTTAGCGCTGGAGCTACTTCGCTCCGGCCCTCACCATGGGGGTTGGTACACAGCCGCAGTCGTCCATCAAAAAATCACGGTGAATGGCCTAACGTTCCGAGCTCAAGACATAACACATGCGGAAGAAGTTGCCATCGCGTTAGCCGCCGCAGACAAGGACTCACGAGTCATCATCACCGACTCGAGAGGGGCCTGCAGAAATATTAAACAGGGGTACATTCCTCTCTTTGCGCACCGCATCCTTCAAAACAGTGACTACCTCGGGGCCCCCGCGTCTCGAACGATTGTATGGGCCTCGAAGGCAATGAAACGGCCGACGCCGCCGCCCGCGCGCTCACTCTCCGGGCAACGCCTTCAGACCCTTATGATACGGATCTCGAACCCAATCCGGCTCTCACTTTTCGAGAAATTATTGAATTATTTCAATTCGGCCATGCAATTTATCCTAAGCCTTGTAAGGGTCTTACAAAGGTGGAGGAACGCACACTCCTCCGCCTTTACACCAAAACGCTGCTGTGCCCGGCAGTTTTAAAACATTTTGATCCTGCCTGTACAGGAAAGTGCCCGCACTGTGCGGAGAAGTCTTCGGACATCTTCCATATGGTGTGGGCATGTCAGTCAACCTCGAACCTCACCTCCAAACCCAACCCCACCCGGGAGGACTGGGAGGCAGCCCTGCTCGGCGGCTCCGATCTGGCAAGCCAGAAGGCCCTGGTTCACCGAGCCCTAGCCGCAGCGGTCAGCGGTCGCCAATGGGCTCCTGTAAGGAGGAGCCCACCTAGTGTTTGCGTGAGGTTGCTCCGGCTACCTCAAGCTTCCTCCCAATAAAGGTTTTACACACACACACACACGCCGTTGGTGTCATTTCCGTGTAACCAGGCAAAACATAGCCCCAACCGACGAGAACATTATAAGCCGAAGAGAATTTTGAAAAGAAGAAAAAACGAGAGCTGCGAGTTCTGCGCCTCTCTGCCGTGTTTTCTTTATCGCTTTGAACAGACTTGACAATTAGCACTCTGGAATACCAAATTATGCCAGATGTGTGAGCTAATGCAATAACTAATTTTTGAAAGCAGTGTTTATGTAAAGGGCACTTTTTCTGATACAATCAGACCGTTGTTGGCAGACTTTAGCTACCAAATAGATTACCTAATGTCTGATAAAAAGCGTCAATAACATAGGTTTTTTAATGTTTTTGTGCATGCGCGAATATATTCAGAATGTTGTTCTTATAATCCCTAAATAGCTGTGCTTGTTATAGGTTGTTTTCTGTTATACGACGCATCTGCTTATTTTCCTGGATAAATGGTTGCATAGGTAACAAATTGCATAGAAGATTCCAGAGCGATTCTTTCACCTTCTGCACTTCTCTGAAAATAGCATTTCACAGGCTTTTTGAGAAAAAGGCAAGAAATCGCTATATATGACTGTTATGTGTTTTGATATGTTAGAGGCATACCTGAAGGAAACGTCTAGCAGTGCAATGGCGACGCACACAGAAGAGGCTAGAAAATTAACAAAACAAAGCATGAGAGGCAGTCGAAGGCATGTGTGGACGCAGAACATGCGCACAACTTTATCCACCTGTTGCAGAAGTGGTGGAAGAATTGATTTGTTTATGTATTAGAAAATTCAAATAACTGAAGCACTGATGAAGCGCAATCGTTGCTCGAAGAGAACTCCTCTGAATACAAGCACATTATATAATATTATGGGAACAGACATTTTAAGCGGTCGTTGAGTTGGCTTTTATGCTTAGCGTGACTGTCCTCTCCCCGATCAAAAGAGACACCGTGTGTTTGTTTTTTATCAATCAATGATTATTAAACACAGCTGGTTGCTTTGTATAGTAATTTATTACGAAATGGTTACCCTCCATTCATTTTTTCGCTATTCTTCGCTTCGGCCAGTGAATCGTGTAGGAAACATCTGTCACTTTCTTCCCATGCATGAAATATTTCTTTTACGCAAGTTTTTTCAATTGTTTTAAAGCACTTCACTTCGTCTTTAGGCTGATCATTGTCTAGTCCCCAAAGCATGCAGTGTGGAGATCCTGTAAAGAAATAAAATTACGCGCATTTTGACAGCCTACGCCCAATGAGATATGCACCAGTCTGTCAGGGCAGTATAAATGCACTCCAAGAATCTTTTGAATCTCTGCTAATGCTTTCTATAAAGTTGTTTCTGTGGCAGAAGCAGGTTTCTCTCGCGGCAATCGTAAAACATATTTCATTGTTACTATTGTCACGGTATGTGCGACTAGGGCTAGGTTATCAGAGCCGGTGCAGGTGGAATACGTCTGGTACGTCCTTCTAGTCCGGAGCCGATTCACTTCGTCCTTTTTCTCCGAGCGCCACTTCACCGTCTTTCGCTCCGAGCGCCCCCTGGCATTCCTCCCTCCTTAAGCGTGACGCACACGGCACACGTGCACACAGGTGGACAAAAGCAAACGAAAAAAAGAAGTTTGCAGATGCCGTCTTTCAGTTACCGCGTAAAATACGGCTTCATGCGTAGGACATGAACTGTCTCTGGACGAGGTAGCCGACGGCCTCTCTGCTCTGGGCCGTCTGGGAGCACCTCATAGTTAACGTCGCTGAGGCGCCGCAAGATTTTATATGGTCCGAAGTAATGGCAAATCAGCTTTTCTGATAGGCCACGGCGTCGAACAGGAGTCCACACCCACACCTGGTCCCCGGTGTTGTAGAAAGCTTGTTTGTGGCGGAGGTTGTACCGGCGTGAATCTTTGTCCTGTTGCTGGGCGATGTGGACGCGTGCTAGTTGGCGTGCTTGCTCAACATCTTGGGCAAAGTGTTCGGCGTCGGTAGAAAGCTCGGTATCTGTTTCGCAAGGGAGCATTGCGTCCAGCATCGTCCGAACCTCCCTGCCGTAAACTAGGCGAAACGGCGTGAAGCGTGTCGTCTCTTGGACTGCCGTATTGTACGCGAATGCCACATATGGTAGGATAGCATCCCAAGCCTTGTGCTGGGCATCGACATACATCGCCAGCATGTCCGCAATGGTCTTATTAAGCCTTTCCGTCAGCCCGTTCGTCTGCGGATGGTAAGCAGTAGCTTTTCGATGCGCCGTACCGCTGAGATGTAAAACTTCGGCCATCATTTGTGAAGTAAAGGCAGTCCCTCTGTCGGTAATAATACAGGTCGGAGCACCGTGCCGCAGCATGATCTGGTGTAGTACACAAAGAAATGGGCAACTTCAGATGCTGTACCACTAGGTAACGCTTTGGTCTCGGCATATCGAGTCAGGTAGTCTGTGGCGACGTTTATCCAGCGGTTGCCCCCGGAGGATCCAGGGAAAGGACCGAGAAGGTCTATGCCGACTTGATCAAACGGTGCGCGTGGTGGTATTATGGGCACGAGGAGGCCTGCAGGCTTTGATTGCGGAACCTTCCGACGCTGACATTGCCGAAAGCTCTTAACATAGCGCTTAACAACAGTAGCAAGGTTGGGTCAGTAGAATATCTTTCGTATTCTAGCAAGTGTGCGAGTATAGCCCAAGTGGCCAGAAGTTGGTTCATCGTGGCACGCGGAAAGGATTTCCTCTCGCAGAGCTGCGGGTACCACGAGGAGGTAGGTTCTCGAATCGGATCTAGAGCTGTGCTTATAGAGTACACCACTTCTCAGGCAGAAAGTTGAGAGGCTCCGAGAAAAGCACTTAGGTATTGTGGCTGGCTGACCTTCTAAATAATCGATCAGGGCTCGTAACTCTGGATCAGCACGCTGCTGATTAGACATATCTAAAGCATCAAAGCTCCGAGAAAATTGCCAGAGTCACCCGTGTGTGGTGAAGCGAGCTCGACGGGCGCATGAGAGAGCGCGTCAGCATCTTCATGCTTATGTCCGGAGGTCAAACTCCTGTAGGCGAAGGCTCCATCGCGCCAGGCGGCCGCATGGGTCACGCAGGTTGGCCAGCCAACACAAGGAATGGTGGTCAGTGACCACTTTAAATGGGCGACCATAAAGGTAGGGGCGAAATTTTGCAGCAGCCCAAATAATGGCGAGGCATTAACAAGCCAAGAAACTTTAGTTTTTTACTGCTTGGATATGCGGTCCTTCCTGGTATTATCTCACTGGCATTTCACGGATGACCCTTAGATCAGTGCAAGACATCTGCTATGAATACTGCGATAAACGCTCAGCCATCAATCCCCATCGGCTGCAGCGGAATTGACCACGGTGGCGGTGAGTTCTTCGACGTAGCGAAAGCTACCAAGTATATTTGGCTTCGCACAGTCCGCCAATGGACACCGCGTAACGCTTGAATGCTCGTTTGTTAGGCTAGCTTATCAGCCTTATTCTAGAAACTAACGGGTATGAAATGATTATCATACGAATTATTTTGCTTAGGGGGCGAAATGAGGTACGCTGTACTGAATGATGGGCATGTATTATGTTATCCAGGTTTACCGGAGATACGAGAAAGGTAGGGTTCCATGTAAATAAGTATATGCCTGTAACATAGATGAATTCTACAGCATTATTAGGATGGTGGAAGGCATCGCAATCAAGCTAAATAAGCGTATAAACGCAAGACTGTACAGGCCTGCACAGTACATGACATTTTTATGAATAGACAATAGAAATCATCTACCAAAATGTAGAATCGAGAATTGAGAAAGTAAAATTGCTGTATATTCCAGTGATGAGCCACTTCAGTATCAAGGTAGGCAAAAAACAGGCTTGAGACGACGCAGTTCTTGACTATGGCATGGGCTCTAGGAGTTGAAAAGGGAGTTATTGGTGTAGTTTTCAGAGCGCAATACCTAAGAATCATGAATACCTTCTTTAGCAAATGACAAAAGCAGACGTTGAGTCGGAAAGCCTTTACGGGAAGACTAAACGCGAAATTCACATCATACTGTGTTCTAATCCTGGAACTGTGCAGGATGTAGAGGTGATGGGAAAGGTGCGATACATTGATGGCGAGGTTATAAGCTCTGGAATTTGCTGATATTTGAAGATGTAGCGAGAGAGACTAGGAAGGAAGTCTATCAACGAATTATTGGTAATATGGAAGCTGGAATTCAGATTCCGGCCAAAGGACATATATCCAGCTTTGAATTAGGAAGACGATTTTAGTGGAGAACAATGAAAAATATCTTCACAGATATCATTATAAAGTGCATGGTAGAAGAAGGTGGTTCGCTTAAGAGATTCCAAAGTATGGAAGCCTCCAACTCAACAGGCAGGCTAGAACTGCCAGAGCTATCAAATATAATCAAATAGGAGCAAAGCAATATGCATAAGCAAGTGTAACATGAAGAAAGTCGAGCGGGCTCTAAAGATCTATAGTTTTCTTTAAATAGGTGCACATTAAATTAGTCTTTTTCAAGATGCGTGTCTTGAGGGAAAAAGCAAGTAACGTCATCTTAAATGGGCAACCGTCAAAAAAGCCGTCGTGTTCTATACTTATATCTACGTCGTCTGAGGAAAGTAATAAGATGGACAGTATTGAAGAGCAGTGAGAAAATCAAGCATTGAAGAAGGACGAGGTTAAGAAATCTTTAGAAGCTATGAAAAGAGGAAAGCAGCTATGGGAAAGATCAGACAATTACAGAGTTGCTAAATGACGAGGGATATCGTGCTAGAAAAACTGGATGCCCGCATATGATAGGCCTGATGAGATTGGTGGTGCCGGAACCATCTCAAGAACGGTAATAATATCTTTATAATTAAAAAGGGCATGCTAAGAAGCTGAAACATTACCGCACAATCAGCTTAATATCTGTTACGTACGCGAAATTTACTATGGTAGTTTGAAACAGTCAGAACAAACCTAGACTCCTAGCCAGCTATGCACAAAAGGATGAAGTAGGCTTTTAAAAAAGTGTTCTATGCTATTGATCATATTCTTACAATCAACAAGATGACAAATATTGTGGAAGAAGGTCAGGTCGAGACGGCAAGGCAAGGGATGCCGTGTCTGGCGTTTATTCCGATAGACAAAACCAAAGCGCGTGCCGGACCCGGCGCCGCGGGACGATGATGATGATATGTACAAGAGGAAGAAGAAGATCATGGTACGTACAAATGAAAGAAGACCCCGTGGAGGGCTCACAATATTCTTAAATACAAAGCCCTTATATATAGATATCGCTGATTGCGAAAAAGGATTTTACTTTCGAAATCATCGCTTTATTGCAGGCATTGCGAAATCAGAGTGTAAAGTAGCCATATGAAAGTGCTTGAGGGTATCTTAGTGGCTGCACAGCAACCATAGTTTTGCATACAGAAAGTAATCAAATTCTCAGAAAGAGAGGTGTTACGAAAGGAGACACGATCTCTCTAGTACAACTCGCAGCTTGCCTAGAGAAAATATTCCCACTTGGAATAAGAGCAGTTCGGAATAAGCGTTTAAGAGAATACCTCAGTAATCTCCGATTCGCCGACGACGTTGCCTTGATAATAAACGCTGGGGATGAACTGAAAGGTTTATTGATAACTTAGAAAGAAACATTAGAAAATTAGGACTAAATTTTAACATCTCGAAAAACAATTTAATGGTCAACAACGCCGGGAAGCAACAGCAACCTAATCAAATGCTCAACAACCACGCGAAGGAAGAGCAATTTGCAATAGGTAATGAAAAAAGGGAAGTGATAGACGAGTATATCTACTTATGACAGATTGTAACCGATGCTAGCGACCGTGAAAGGGAAATCACAAGGAGAAAGAGATTGAGATGGCGCGCACTTGGCAAGTAATCGCAGATTACAG
This sequence comes from Amblyomma maculatum, assembly GCF_055883805.1. Classification (NCBI taxonomy): domain Eukaryota; kingdom Metazoa; phylum Arthropoda; class Arachnida; order Ixodida; family Ixodidae; genus Amblyomma; species Amblyomma maculatum. The sequence continues at coordinate 59,981,839 of NC_139346.1, read as the reverse complement.
CTAGCAACTCAACCAGATCGCTCAAGAGGAAAGTAATAGAAGTTGCATCTGATTTGTACCGATAATTATGGCTGAAGCGTGGGACACTAAAGAAGAGTGTTCTGCTTTTTTGGAGAGAACGTATATACCTATGGAACAGACAACCATAGGTGTAATTTTAGAACACGGGAAGCGTACAATGTTGGCCAGAATAATAACCCGAGGTAATAAATGTTTCCGCTGGACAGGCTTCCATTGGAAACTCACCTTGGCAACTTTTAACGCTAGAACCCTAGCTAGTGAAGCTAGTTTAGCAGTTCTGTTAGAGGAACTAGAGGGTATGAAATGAGATATCATAGGGCTTAGTGAGGTTAGGAGGCCGAATGAGGCATATACTGTACTGAAGGATGGGCATGTACTGTGTTATCGATGTTTACCTGAGAGGCGACAATTAGGAGTAGGTTTCCTTGTCAATACGTATATAGCGGGTAATATAGATGAATTCTATAGTATTAATTAGAGGGTGGCAGACATCGTTATTATGCTTAATAAGCGATATAAACTGAAGGTTGTACAGACCTATGCACCTACATGTAGTTATGATGACCAGGCAGTTGAAAGCTTCAACGAAGATGTAGAATCGGGAATGCTAAAAGTAAAGACGCAGTATACTGTACTAATGGGCGACTTCAATGCCAAGGTAGGGAAAAAGCAGGCAGGAGACCAGGCAGTAGGTGACTATGGCATTGGTTCTAGGAATAGTAGGGGGGAGTTACTAGTTGAGTTTGCAGAGCGCAATAACTTAAGAATCATGAATACCTTCTTCAGCAAACGGAATAACCGGAAATGGACATGGAAATGTCCTAACTGGGAGACTAAAAATGAAATTTACTTCATAATGTGTTCAACCCCCGCCGTTATGCAAGATGTAGAGATAATCGGGAAAGTGCGACGCAGTGACCACAGGATGGTGAGGCCCCCAATTATCCTTAAGCTGAAGAAGGAACGCAACAGATTAGTAAGAAAGAAACCCATCAACGAATTGCGGTGAGGGGGAGGACAAAAGAATTAAGGATCTGGCTACAGAATAGATTTTCAGCTCTAAACGAGGATGGCGACATTACCCTAGAAGCAATGAAAAATAATTTCAGAGATTTCATTACTGAATGTGCGGTAGAAGTAGGCCGTAGGATAGTTAGAGAGGATACCGGTAAGCTGTCTAAGGAGACGAAAGATATGATTAAGAAACGCCAGAGTATGAAATCTTCCAACCCAACAGACCAGATCGAATTGGCCGAGATATCAAAGCTAATCAATAAGCGCAAGGTGGCCGATATAAGGAAGTATAACATGGAGAAAATTGAGCATGCTGTGAAGAACGGGGGAAGCCTTAAAGCGGTAAAAGATAAATTGGGCATAGGCAAAAACCAGATGTATGCGATAAGGGACAAGGAGGGCAACGTCATCATGAATATGGACAAGATAGTTAAAGTAGACGAGGAGTTCTATACAGATCTCTACAGTAGCAAAAGTATTCAGGACCGTATGGAGATTGGTGGTAGAGAAAAGTTAGACGTTGCACCAGTTACGAAGGACGAGGTCAAGAAAGCATCAGAAACTATGAAAAGGGGAAAATCAGCTTGAGAGGATCAGATAAATACAGATTTGCTGAAGGACGGGGGGTATATCGTGTGAGAATAGCTGGCTGCACTGTATACGCAGTGCCTGATGTCATCGCGGTACCGGAACAATGGAAGAATGCAAGCATTATCCTCATTCATAATAAAGGGGACTCTAAGGACCTTAAAAATTACAGACCAATCAACTTACTGTCTGTTAGGTATAAGGTATTCACTAAGGTAATCGCTAATAGAATCAGGACAACCTTAGACTACAATCAAGCAAAGGATCAAGCAGGTTTTCGGAAACGGCACTCCACTATCAATCATATCCATACCAACAATCAGGTGATAGAAAAATGCTCGGAATATAACCAGCCCTTATACATAGCATTCATTGATTACGAAAAAGCATTTGACTCAGTTGAAACCTCGGCGGTGATGCAGACATTTCGAAATCAGGGGGTAGATGAGCCGTACGTGAAAGTGCTGGAAGATATATATAGTTGCTGCACAGCAACCATAGTTCTGCATAAAGAAAGTAACAAACTTCCCATAAAGAAAGGTGTTAGGCAAGGAGACACAATCTCCCCAGTACTAGCTCAGTAATCTGCGATTTGCTGATGACATTGCCTTGCTAAGCAACTCGAGGGATGAACTCCAAATATTGATTGGTGACCTAGACAGGAAAAGTAGAAAAGTAGGCTTGAAAATCAATATGCAGAAGACTAAGGTAATGTTCAACAGCCTCGGAAATGAACAGCAGTTTACATTAGGTAGTGAAGTACTGGAAGTAGTAGGCGCATTTGTCTACTTAGGACAGATAGTAACCGCAGATCTGGACCATGAAAAGGAAATAGCAAGAAGAATAAGATTGGGATGGAGCGCATTTGGCAAGCACGCACAGATTATGACTAGCAGCTTACCGATATCGCTAAAGAGGAAAGTATATAACAGTTGCATCTTACCTCTACTCACCTATGGAGCTGAAACGTGGAGGCTAACCAAGAGAGTTCTACTTAAGTTGAGGACAACCCAGAGGACTATGGAACGAAAAATGGTAGGGGTAACATTAAGAGATAGGGAGCGTGCAGAGTGGGTCAAAGAATTAACTCAGGTTACCGACATTCTAGTGGAAATTAAGAAGAAAAGGGCATGGGCAGGACATGTAGTGCAAAGAGAGGATAACCAATGGTCGCTTAGGGTAACAAAGTGGATTCCAAGGGAAGGAAAGCGTAGCGGGGGGTGGCAGAAAGTTAGGTGGGCGGATGAGGTTAAGGAGTTCGCAGGGGTCAAGTGGATGCAGCTAGCACGAAACCGGGTTAAGTGGAGAAATATGGGAGAGGCCTTCGCCCTGCAGTGGTTATAGTCATGCTGATGATGATGAATAAATTTTTAGGGGAAATCAAGAAATGGACATCTAGTTCAAAGAAAGGATAAGCGATGGTTGAAACATTTAACAAATTGTATTTCAAGTGAAGAAGAGCGCAGGAAGGGTAGCAGAAAGTAAGGCGGGTGGATGAGGCTAAAAAGTTCATGGCGTCAATCAGACGGAGCTAGCAAAGGACCCGATTAACTGGAGGAATATAGGTAAGCCCTTCGTCCTGCAGTGGAAACAGTCTGCTGATGAGAATGTTTTGAGCTCTGAGGTGGTGAGAATGAATAGCTGTAGCACTCCTGTCAGCTATGTGTGTCTAAAGTTTAGGCGCCTATATCAACATATCCTAAAATATGTGAGGGCTCTAAGAGACTATATAATATTAGGACGATCGACGAAATTCTTAGGACTTATAGTATATGCCTTTGGGTTTAGTGTACACTGCTGCCAACATTATTATGATATCCCCAATGTAAATGAGTAATAGATAAATTATATTTTTATCCGGATACTTTCATTGTGCTTCGGAAAGTTTGGTTTGGACATAATTTGAGAAATTATTAGTCAGTAATGTCACCTGCAAAGTTTTACTTACTCGAGATGTATCTTGACTTCTCGAGAATGGGAAGCAGCCAACCTGGGAGTGCAATTATTTTTGTGTAATATATTCGCATCTTATCAATTTAGCTTTACAGGAAGAGATCATTGTGCTGAATGCGCGGGGATGCATGTGCACCAGGATCTGTCCACTTCAGACTAGACACCGTCCATGTGATCGGTCTTCCGCATCGCTCTTCTGCAGCTCATGTGCTGTGTCGCGAAGCAAGCGTCATAGGCTTAAGACTTGTCCTGGCAAACGCTCTTAATCGAGCAAGTAAAAATATCCAAGATACCGGCGCTTGAATCGAGCCACGCGAAGTACCTTTGTCTTTTGTGAGCTCCATTAGTCGAGGTCACTTTGACTACAAAGTAGATTATATCAATCGCCCGGCGCATTGCCATAAGATCATTGATGAAGTCTGCGATATCGTAATGATGCCAGTTCCACAGTGTACTGGTTCGTGACTGCAACATGCGCTGCGTCCTCACAGATCTTTCCAGTGGCTTTGAAGGCGATGGTTTTTAGAGAAGAAAAACGACCACATGCCCCAGCCAGAGAGAGATGTTGAAGCTGTAACGGGTCATCGTGCACAGATAATGGAGAAACTTTGTCGAAGAAGGATGCTTGCAAAAGCTATGTAGAGCCGGACAAAGGAGAGCATTTAGTAACTTCCTGGTTAAGTGCTTTGTTAGCGCAATTCACAAATGGAAAGAATGTTGTTGTTGTTGTTGTTGTGGTTATTTATTGTATGTACAAAAGGAAAGAAAATATGTTTGCCAGCCCCGGTGTCTCCTATCTGATATCTAAAGCACCTGAACTGGGGCGGCGGAAATAAAGGGATAGCGAGGAGAAGGTAGAGGAAATCAAAGAGGTGAGTGATAGGGAGAAAGAAAAGGGTAGGTAAAAATAAAAGAAATTTGCTTGAGGCCCTCCCGCAAATGTCTTAGGAGTTCCTGCTATGTGAATTAACGATACAGGCATCAACATTTTGTTAATGATTCATTTTTAGGCGCTCTGCAGGTATATCTGTCTGCTAATTGAAGGGCGTAAAATGACAGTATCCGGAGCCACAACGTCGGACGATGTCTGCCACATCTGTAGCGAGCTGTAGACCGAGGTTACCTATGATCACTCGGGGCACGCTGTGGCGAAGTTCAATTTCGTGCAGCATAATTTACGCACATCGGCTGGTTTCACAGGAATGTGCGCAGCTGTCTCCACATATTAGACCAAGTACCCAACGGCCACAATAACGCAACGGCAGCTGTCAGACTACTTCGCTAAAAGAGCAATCAAATCAATTCCAGTTGTCTCAAAAAGCAAAGCCGGAGGCTTGGCATGATGAAGACGGCCAGCCGATGGCGTGGTCATTAGCTTGAGGTGTTGGCAAGGCGCCGGACATTATAAGTAGCGCTCCATTGCCATCCAAAACCTTGGCCAATGAACTGAGAGATGACTAGAAAAAATGCTTTGGGAGAGTGCTAAAGCATTATAGTGCTGCTACAATATTGTCGACATCTAAACGGTGACTGAATTCATTAACCTGCATGTTTAAGATCATTCTGTTTTGTGAATCGCAGTAAATCTCAGCTACTATATTTAAGTCATATGCCATATTTCCTCACTGTCAGATTTCAAGTTTTCCCCTGTGCCTTTGCTCGAAATTCACCTGGAAGGAAAATATACTGTATGCTAGATTGGCCGCAGCTCATTCGAGATAATCATTAGTCTTTAGTTGCGCACTTTTCATGACTAGTTGTAAAAGCATATGCCTCCACAATCTTCACTTTATGGATCTTATCCAGCATTATTACTGTTAGGATACCCGCCATCATCTCGTGAATAGTATACGACACCTTTATTTCCAAAGGTGGACTTTGTAAACTGGAAGGACAGTATACCGTGATGTTATTTTGGTCACAGATCACTTGAGATAATCATACGGTTTTAGCTGCGTACTTTTCATGATTAGATGTAAAGGGTACACCTCCACAACCTTCACTTTATGGATCTGATCCTGCTTTATTACTGTTAGGATACCCGCCACCATCTCGTGAATAGTATAGGACACCTTTATTTGCAAAGATAGGATTTGCAACCGGGAATACGTACTTATTTATCTGTTAACACACAGAAGCACTGTACATACTAATCCTTTTTATAACGGGAGCTTCATGTGGCCTTTAATGCTCCCAAAGTGCTATAATATCCAATTTATTGCTCACTAGGTTTTCTAACTGCAGTGTGGTTAACTTCGCATGATAATGTTCTAGGATTCAAAGTCAAGCTAAGTATCCAATGACGGCCTGTCCGGAGCCTGAGATTCTTAGTACCCTACGGTGTATCATACGCCTACCGCTGCCATGATCAGGTCATTCGTGGCAGTTGAGGACTGAAGGTTGATGGTATATTGTAGTAATTATACAGAAGGTGGTAACTCATCGCCACATTATGGAAGCACAAGCCTGTCCTTGTGAAGTCGTGCGTTACCGCCGGGGGTGACTAGAATTAGGTCGTAACCAGACATGGTCATGCAACTCTATCGGCACCTGGAAAATATATTCGTTCCTAAAATGCGGTGTCGAATTCCACTGCAACCAGCGGGATTCAAAACACTGCCCTTTTGCTCAAAAACCGGATATCTTACGATTACGCTTTTGCTGGACGCAGAAAAGTGTAAAATAGCCAGGAAAAAAATTAAATCATAAAGAAATGCTTCTATGAAAATGAGGGATCGCACGTCGGAGCTGTGGGAATGAAATACCTACAGAGGAAGTGACAAGAACTGATACGTACTGCATTTAGAAAATATTGAACAGTATACTGCACTACTTTCCCTCGTTTGCAAAGTTCACCGCCTCCATTTCATCACACGCTCCGAGCTCTGATGAGAATTCTTAGACGCATACCAGTGTACACGGAAGCCACACAGTATTTGTGATACGGGTGCATGATTCAAGCACCTGGAACGAACGCGTAGATGCCCACCCTTCGGTCATAGGCAGTCTATAAACCCGGGATATAACATACACCATTTCGGAATCCTATTTATTTACCAAACACCAACTCCTCACGCCAACGTTTAAACTGATTCAAATAAAGCAGTTCGCTACAAACAATAAAAATACGGTATACCGTCGTACAAAGCATAGGAATTAACTTCCTCACCAAAATTGAAATTATTCGTCATGAATTCTGTGATCAAACTGTAGGTAGAATTGTGCCGGTTGGCTCACTAACATGCACGTAATATAGAGATCATGCTACCCTTAGACACTATCAGAGCACCCTAAAGAACCTCTCAGTCTTACTATAGCGAACCATGGCCCTCAAAATCGAAAATGCACACATTTTTCGCAATGTTCTTCGTAACACTGACCTCGTCCCAATATTGCCCTACAACAGATTGCGGATGCAGCTCACAGCGGCTACTCTGTGTAGATCTGGATCGATTCAAAATATGCACTGATGCGCACCTGTCGTTACATGCCTTGTTCCTACTTGTTTTATCTTTCTCGTATAGTGCACTTGTTTAATTTCCACTCGGTAGAAGACCAATATGCATAAGGGAATATCCGCTATTTTTTTACTTGGGGTATATGTTGGTCTTCAGCAAAGCTTGTCATGCCATTTGATATCACTTAAAGAACTTCAATGAATAAAAGGAAGTGCCTCTCATATGTGCGTTGTAATGCTCGAATCAGGGTTGACTGGCAGTGAAAAGCCACCATGCAAATTTTATCCTATCATCGTCGATATAAAGTGCTTGAGGTTGGATGCTCTTCCGCATGCTTTACAATGACCCGCGCTCCTTTTGGCTACGTCGTTAGACGTGGTCACCCCCTTGCTCTAAATCTAACAGTTAGGGTTGTGTGCGCCCTTAGTATGGACACATGATCAGTCCCTCCGACACTGAATAGCTGAGGATAGACTCCGGAGCATAGACGCATGTAAACAAGAGCGCGAACGCTTCTATTTTTCACACCAGCCAAAGCATTGGCGTCCGTCTCGTTTAGGAGCCATGTTGTGGGCATAAGGGCCCCTTGAAGGCATAAGAGGCCCTTATGCCTACAATATGGCGCCTGAATAAGCCACCCTTGGTGTTCGTTAGTATGCCTATAGGCATTATCACGCACTACTGGAAAGACCGCGCATAATCGCACTGGTAATGGCAGAGCGACCAGATGCATTGTTTCTTTCGATTAAACTTTCTTATGTACTCCACTATATATAATTTACGACAAGCCTTTATATTCAGTCATTCTAAACAAACAATGATCGGGTATAATATTGAGCTACTGGTTTGGGGGAAAAGGACAATGCATCGTCCTTGTCTCTCTGTGCATGTGTTTCTTCGTTTTGGCTGTCTACTTTTCGGCGTTTCTCATTAATGTTTGAGTGTTCGCTACTACTCTTTCTTTAAATAAATGCACGACTGCTATTTCCAGCGTGTGAGTACGGGTGACCTCTGCTTGACGCACTTGTGTGTCGAAAGTTTGAAGATGCGTGTTTTTTTGCGACAATTCAAACCCGCTAACAGGTGCTCTCTCGCATATAAATTTAGGTAATAATGGCCCTTCAGTGGTATACAGAGGGTTTGGAATACTCGAGTGATGGAAGGAAATATATATTGCATTGTATCACCGAATGCCCACTAACTAGGGAGACCACCCATTTAAGCGATATGAATACACAGAGTGAGTTTGGACACGAATAGGGCTCAACGTTAGTGCTGTTCTCTATATTGCATAATTTTTGGTGTGTTTTGTTTCGCTGTGCCATATTTCGCACTGTGTGCACATCATATTGTTGCCGTACTATACTGAGAAAGTACTAAAAAGTAAAGCAAGTTTTATTGCAGTAATAACCACGCTCATAAAATTAAATGCGGAATTTGGGGCTTTTTTCAAACACAAAATTTCTAGGAACAACAGCTGCATTCTGACGGTTGTGTTTCCTCCGAGCTCGGTATATACAAGCAGATACATAACCTTTACTAATATCACAGTATTGATTAATCTGTACTGTGATATTAGTATCACTGTCGATCGATATCACAGTATCGATTCATCGATGTGTGATAGTCGAAGCGTAACCTACTCAGACGGATGATACGCGTCAAGGCACCGTTTAAAACGCGTCACCAGCACACGTACTGTCACATCACAATCTGGCGGAAAAAGTGGCAGTAAGGCACAACGACAGCTGACAAAAGTCGGTTTCGGTTCTGGTGGAAGCGTGATTGCTTTCATACTGTATAGACCAGTCAACAACTTCCACTACATAGGCGTTTCGGTCGCATTCGCTTGTACGCAATAAGAGAGAGAAAAAGAACTTTTAATCGTCCAACAGAGTGACTATCCCGCTCTTCGGGGGTTAGACACGGAAGGTGGGACAGTCGCCTTAGTTGCAGGCCGGTAGTTCTTGGACTCCGGCGGCATCTTCGGCTACTCGAACAATTTCTTTTTGGGCTCTTGGGTCTGAGCTTCGCAGAAGGGTCTCCCAGGTGTCTTTAGTTATATTTCTAGCCTGCCTGGTGACTTTGCACATTCCCATATTATGTGATCTAGTGATCCCATTTCCTTAAATAATAAACATAGGTCTGATTGTATATCTGGCTATATATGGTTGACAAGAACTGGGTTCGGGTATGTATTTGTCGGTAGCTTTCTCCATGCTACTGCTTCCTTTTTGCCTAACGTGGGGTCTGATGGTGGTAGGACCCTCCTGCTAAGTTTGTAGTGCATTATTATTTCGCTATAGTTATGCAGGTCATCTTATTTGCCTTGCTTCGGTGGCACTCCTCCAGTCCGGTGTGTGAGATCTCGGGTTTTTTTGTGTGCCGCCTCGTTTCCGGGCACGCCTGCGTGGACTGGCGTACAAACAAGGGTGACCTCTCTTTCTATTCGCTTTTGATGGAGGATTCTACCGCGATATTTGCTATTATTTCGGCGATGTAGCTCCTGATCGCGCTTTTGCTGTCACTGGCCATGTAGTTTGCCTCGGTCTGAGTAAGAGCCAGTGCTATTGCAGCCTCTTCCACTGTCTGTATCGATTTTGTTTTTATAGATACTGCTGTAACCAATAACTCCTCTAACTGCTGTACGTAATATGGCTGTAACCGCATGAGGTGATGTTTCCTTTCAGTGTCTGCAGCGACAATGATACGAAATGAATGCCGCTGCCGCTGGCGTACCGGCAAGAACTTACGAGACTCTGCCAGAGAGCGGCAGGTTTTCAGTGATGCTCTCTTACTGCCGCCCCATCATTCGATAACTGGAAGTCTCAAAATGCTGGCACACTGCTTTTATTACTGCAGAGTATAAAATATTATAAAAACACTAGTGAAAACTGTGCCGGTAATGTATCCCGTTTCTGTGGGGCACGGCGTTGTAGGGCAAAAAGGCGCTAAGCCATACAGATACCTGCAAATACGGCTCTTTAATGACGTAGTTTATAGCCTCAGTGCATAAAAGAATATGTGAAAAATATAAAAGGGGCATAAAGTGAAAGACAAAAGTTTGCCTCTTCTAAAAACGTTCAAGAGAGAATGATGATAAGGCTTTTGCGTCGAAGCATTGTACGAAGATGGCTTGTTTGGCGAAAGGCCCACTGCAGTCAGGTGCCGAATTCTGGTCGGTTTCAGTGTCAGGAAAACCAACAGCAAGTGGTGAATATCTGCCTCACTATTTTGTGAGTTGCAGATAGGACATTCTGGACGTTGACATAAATATCGGTATTCAAACGATGTTTGTGTAGAAGCAGGGGCAAGGGCAACCCCGACCCGGATCCTTCGTACCGCAACCTCCTCTGCGCGGGTAAGACCACTGGGGAAGGTTATCGAAAATGGGGGGAAAGTAAAGGTGTGCGAAACCGGAGGCGCTCGTTTCCACTGAGAAGAGTGGCATCATCCATACCGAGGGTAGAGTCAGGGCAGTGTCGCCTGAGGGGTTGCAGTATCTAGTACTTTCTCCGGCTATTTCTGATAGGAAATAAGACTCTCTGGCCACAATATCCTACCTTGTCCGTTATTAGCTCACCAAGTTTTCACTATATCTAATCCTCTCGATATGTTCATATTCATTGTTCAGTAGAAGAGGCCATCTGCAGGCTCTTCACTCGATGCGAGCTTGGAATTTACGCCACATATGAGCCAGCATGAAAGTTACTTTCCCCCAAATCTTCCTGCTAGTCCCAGCCTATCGAACTGCTCCCGGCCGACGAGTGAAACGGAAGCTCAGAACGTGAGCGCAGTGCTTTGGCGGCCGTAAGTCCACCACGCGACGTCGTCGCACACCATGCCGCTGCAACCTGTGGCCTTACGCGGTTAATGATTAAGCTCCGTCGCTTTGGTGTACACAGAAATTTGAACGCTTCAAGCTTTGATAGTGGGTGATTTCGTATCACATGAGAAGGGCCCTATCTCTGCCACAACGATTCCAACCCGGATTAATTCTAGAGGGCCCCTTTCAGCTTACGCTACTACCTTTAGTCTTTCTATGCATAGAACGTGGATAGCTGTCTGGAGTATTAAATTCACAATCAGCAATTTAGACCAGCGTTTCTACCTGTGGAGAAATAAAAAAGTTTATTCTATAAACGTCAGTTATGCACTTATAACAATGACTTTCCTCTAGTTAAATGACATTGAGATAAGGTTATACTGTTTGACCATAGCAGAAGTATTGTCTTTCGTGAACTACAAACACAAAAGAGGCATTTGGTAAAGTATGATTATTCAGGTAAGCATATTGTGCCCTAATATAAAAATTCAAAATGCACTTACCGTCATTCTCTTCAGCTGTTTTTAACACGACACAGGTCGGTTGGGCAGCCAACACTTGGTAGCTATTTTGCAGTTTAAATGGTAGCTTGGCTGAATATGAAAGAGAACATATGAAGCAGCGTTTTCAGTATGGAGTCCCAACATAATGAACTTCAATAAGTTGTCACAACCCATAGAGTCTTTACGTAGCAGGATATTGTGCTTAAAACGTGTCCTGAAGCATCATGTACATATATCTAATATTGTGGTGTAGAAATAGCTGAGAACAGAAAGGCCTATTTTAGACACCACAATGGCCTACTCTGAACTTTTAAGCCCGGGATAGGTGCGAGTGCCGCCGCGTATCCCTGGATGCAAAAGCAAATGCATCAGAGAGCCGAAACAAATGCAGACCGAGATACATGAGCGACGCGACACAGTCTCTTGTGTTAAAATCGCGAAAGGTCTCATTTCTTCGCCACTGTGCTAATTGTAGCGAGCGTAGATAAGGCACACAAATATGTGGCGTGTTTGAACGAAGACAACTCGGAACGCAGATACCAGCGGCACGGTTTTTCTTCGACACATTTCTCTTCAGTGTGTAAACACAGACATTTCGATCCAAGAGTGGTCGTCTACTAACAAAAAAAACGACATATTGTGGTTAGCTATTATTTGCACCATAATCGCGTTTCAGCCGCCAAATTTCCGTGTACCTCGTCGGCCATTGCGGCCACGTTGGCAGCGGTCGCCCGAATCTGAAATGGCTGCTTTCCGCACTGCTATTGGCGCGCGTCCGGAGCAGCGTCCGGTTCGAGAGGACGCTACGCCTAGCCGCGCTGCACGCTCCTCAAATATCCGGCAGGTCCAGATCGGCACCGGCGCGCGTTTTTTCCAACGGTGGGCGCCTAGTGCGCGCCGTCGGGCGAAAAATTCCGTATTGATGCGGTAAAATCGCTACATGTATCCGGGGTCTCTACAGCCAGTTTTGACAGTAGCATGATTGTCATGTTTGCGGCTCTTTCATTGAGTATGCGTAGGGAATGAACCGGAAGACAGTAGATGCGCAGGAGACCGGAAGCATGATGTGAATATGGGGAAGTGACTGTGGCGATTAGTCGATACGAGGCACCTCAAAACGGCAGTTTTATGTCTTTCTCTTCACCGTTGCTTGGTGATGAGCAAAGGTTTAGGCAAATTCCAACCTATGGGATTTTTCTTTAGAGGCGCGCTCATTTCGCAGCGTGCCAGTCAGCTTTTCGACGTGCTGAAGAAAATGTACATCTTGCTGCTTAGGTATCTCGAATGTTAAATGGTTACGCTAAAGTGCTCATTCTTCCTAGAGTGAAGAGGATCTGTACGCACAGAAGATTTACCGCAAGAAATATTTTGCGAGCTAGACGCTTACACAGGCAGGATTAAGCCAGAATTTCCATCACCCAGTATGCATTCAGGCACAATGGTGGGGCTCAGTTTCAACAGCGACTGCCATGAAATCTGCATTTTAGTTTTTATTACTGGAACATAGAAATCTATATTTTATTCTCTTATCACTCTCTTGTCAATTCATAATATTATTATTTTAATCTCTATTTCCGTTTTTTTCACACATGCTGGTGCAGTTTACACAAAGTAGTTTTACTTTCCTTGTTTGGTGGATGCCTTAAAATAGCGAAAATAGGGGGCTGCATATCTCTGAATGACTGTACTTTAATCAACAGCCTTCTATCATACAAACTCATTTCCTCCAAATTATATCATGATGTTAAAACAATATTACGCAAATATGCGGCAGAAGCATACCTTAACAAAATATGATGCGTATTCAGAAAGAAGGCAAAAAGGTGCCCTTCAATGCTTGTTTTAGGTCCAATTATGTTATGTTGAGTTTTGTGGCGCAAAAGCGACTATGGCTATGATGCGCTAAACACAAGGTTTAAAATGTTGGTTAAAAATGGTTTGATACTTATAGTTTGCGTAAAATGCTAGCGTTCTTGAGAAACCTAAAGATTTGTAAAGGATAAAGGAGTTCTTGTTCACCTAAAAGCAGCATAGGGTGTAATGGGGTGTAATATTTGTATAATACACTAAATTATTTCTTTCAGTTATTAAAGTTGTGTATACGAAATTAAAAACTGGGTTTCATGTTGGTTCATCACCGCACCTTTCCAAGAGTTGTTGGCCTCGTTTTGTTGTAAAAATTTGTATGTGAGGTGGCTGTATCCAACGCGTAGGCGACATAAAACTACATCTTTAAAACGTTCCTGATGTCGACAAGATTTCCATTCAGATAGAAAGAGTTTTACAGAGTGTAATTTGTTGTTTACTGGTCCGTTCCATGTAGCTTGCCATTCACCTCTAATATACTGTGGCCTTAAACAATCCCTATGTGGCAGGCTTATTAGTCTGATTTGACCAAATCGGACTTGTGCAGCATATACATCCGCTTCCTCATTTTCCTCAATTCCAACATGGCTAGGGAGCCAGTTAAACTTTATGTTGTGTTTTCGAGCTGGGATTTTACTTATGTTATGTATTATGGTTTCTAATAAAGGTTTGGGGGTATTTCTGTGCTGTAAGGCTGTAAGTAGGCTTTAAGAATCGGTGTAGATGACGTCGTTTTTTATTTTCTTCTTGGCGGCCTCCTATACAGCGACACATACGGTGAAATAATCGGCAGTGAAAACCGAGACGCACTCTAGTGGTCGTACAATTTTTTACTGAAGCCTTGAACGACTACACATCCTTCATGCATTTCTGTTTTTGTGCCGTCTGTATAATATTCAGTTAGGCCTCATACGTTTCTTGTATTGCATAGAATTCTTGTCGTATGTGCTCCTGTGGTGAATTTCTTTCTGTAGATGTGTCAGTGAAAAGTCAAATACGGCAGGGAGCTTGTAATATGGCGGCAGAGGGTCATTTCTTTGTGCAACATTAGGTAAGGCATCAAGTAGGTTTAACTGTTTGCATTTATCTTCAAAGCGTAATATGAGTGGTCTGATAAAATGTGGTTTGTTGTAGAATAAATTTTTAGATGGGCATTCGGTTACTCCGGGATAGCAGATGTGTCTCTGCAAACAACGGATATTTAGGACGTATGTGCACTTTACTGCAGTTCTGCGATCCTCTACCGAAGGCTCATTTGAGTCGACATAACGACTGGCTACAAGGGATGTTCTGTATGCTTCGGATGATAGGCGCAGACCGAAATTAGGAATAGTGTCGAGTCGTTTCAGGTAAGATGATCTTACTGAGCCTTACACTATGCTTCAATAATCTAACTTGCAACGAATCACAGTACGACAGATTTGAAACAGACATGCTTTATCCGAACCCAAACGTTTCCATGAAAGCACTTTTAGGACATTAAAGGCTAGGGCTGCATAATATATCAGACTGCTTATGTGGGGTAGAAATGTGAGCTTTTTGTCAAATGTTATGCCTAAACATTTGTGTTGCTGTTGCGCTGGCAGTTTAGTGTGATTCAGGTGTAGCGTGCGATCAATCTGTAAGCCTCGTCTTAGTGAGAACAAGACAGCTGCTGTCTTTTGTGGTGAAAACTGAAAGCCGTCTGTCCAATAGCTCGTTTATTTAGTATCATCTGTATTCGTCTCTTACATGTAGGTATGCTAGATGAAGTGCATGCTATCTGTAGGTGATATACGTAAAGGGGAATACATCGTGGACGTGGGCATTACTTGAGCTAAAGGAGTTGTGCTCAGAATGCACACCAGGGGTGCCCCGTTCTCTTGGATAAAATTGTTAGAAAAGGTAGCGCCTAGGCGAACTATAAATGTGCGATTAGCCAGGAAGTCGCCCACACAGTTCAGCATTCTCCCGTGTATACCAAGGTCTGCCAGATAGCGGAGGATGCTGGACCTCCACGTGGCATCGTACGCCCTCTCTAGATCGAAGAAAACCGTGATGAAATGCTGTTTGTGGACGAAGACTTCCCGGACTGTGTTCTCTAGGGGGACAAGATGATCAGTTGGTGATGATGACTTTTTAAATCCGTATTGATGTACATCCGATAGATGCCGAGATTCAAGAATAAAAGTGCGTCTGATGTTTATTATGCTTTCAAATGATTCTGCGATGCAACTTGTCAGCGCTATTGGCCTGTATCTGCTAGGTCTTGTTGGTGATTTTTCTGGTTTCAGAAATGGTACTACTATGGCTGTTTTCCATGTTCGCGGTTTTTCCCAGATATTTATAATTTAATAAAAAATGCCAAGAGTGCCTCTACTGCAGTCTGAGACAGTTGAGCTAGCATCGCATAGTATACATAACATAGGCCTGGTGCTGTTTTTCCCTCATGGTTTAGAATGTTTAGTTACTCTACAGTGAAAAGCTGGTTGTAGTCCTCCTGTAGGCCTGCTCCATAGGGTTTTTTTTTTCTGTTATTACTTTGTGTTTTCGGAAGGTGTGCGTGTAGTGAGATGAACTTGAAATTTCTGCAAAATGCTTTCTAAGTATAGCAGCCTTTTCTTCTAATGATTTCTGTTGCACTGGGTGCTGTAAACATTAGAAGTGTGAATGGGGTATTATCTCCAGTGAATTTCTGGACCTGCTGCACATTCTTTTTTTTTTCAAGGCAGTGAGCGGTTGATAGAAGATACATATTCACGCCATGAATTTTTCTCGGCGTTTCTTAGAATGTAGCGGGCGTTGACCTTAACCTTTTTAAAAATCGGTAAATTCTCTGCTGTGGGGAATCTACGGAGCATACCACATATTTATTCTGTTGTTTTTTTTTGCTTGTGTACATTCATGTGTCAGCCATACCTTGTATTTTGGTTTGTGCATGTGTTGATGTTTGAGGGATGGCTTGTGTTGATGCTCAGATTAGGCAAGCTGTAAACGTCTCGTTAATTTCATCTCTATGGAGGTCGTCCGAATATTGTTTGTCTACTGTGGCATTCAGTTTAAATAGCGGCCAGTCTGCATGATATATCTTCCACTATCGAGGTCTTTTTAGAATGGTATGTGTAGAAGACACTAATTTTAAAATTGTGGATGAATGATCACTTCCTCATCAATAACTTCGCAATTGAAATCGCTAAAATAGATAGTGATGTAAAGATTAAATCCAGACAGCTCCTCTTCCCTAAGATCGGACAGCATTATGCAGGTATTCCTATATTTATGAGACATATTTTATTGATGAGTATAAAGCCTTCCATGAATTCCTTCTGATGTCTGTCCGTTCATTTCCCCAGAAGAGAGAGTGCACGTTAAGATCGCCAGCTATCACATATGGCTCGGGTGACTATTCAACAAGTTCTTCGAAATCATGTATGGTAACTGCGAGGTTTGGGGCTAAGTATAGCAAGCAAACTGTTATGATTTTGTGGCTAATTATGTTCACTGCAACCGCTTCTAAGTTTGTTTTTAATGCTATCTCTCTTGCATTGACAATGTTTTGCAATATGATAGCGAGGCCTCCTGAGAGTCTGCTAGTTTACTCTAGATCGCGTCGGAATGTTTTATATTTTTTCGGATGTTTGTATTCTTTGGTCCAACACTTGTCTCCTGTGGGCAAATAGCTATGGGTGCTACTGATTTATTTATGTCGATGATATCAGTATAATTTCTGAACAATCCTCTGCAATTCCACTGCATGATGTGAGCCATTGTGATATGTTGAGCAATCAAGAAAATTATTTCTTTGAGGCTGGGTCACTCTAGATTTCCCTTGCTTTCTAGGGAGTGCCGTTCCCCTGCCCCACAGTCGGGGTGAGGGTGATGTCCATCGCCTCACTCGAAGCGCTGGAGGTCCGTAGTGTGGCCACGAACGAATGATCCTTTGACCTCCCCTGCTGGGGGAAACCTTGCGGAATCCCGACTGCGCAGTCCGCGGGTCCTTGTTTGGAATTGGCAAGACAGCCTTGGATTCCTCTGCCTAGGTTGGACTTGATGGGCCTACCAGGGGGGTTCGAAGACGCCTAGTTAGGTACCATGTTGCTGCCTGGAGTGCCACTTCCGCGCGCCGTATCCGAATAGTCCGTTTTGACCTCGAATAAAAATATGTTCGTTATTTCCAAACTTTTCCTGGGTTCTGTGAAGGAGCTATTTTCGTTTGTTTTGATAGTCATAACTTCGTTTTCTTTCTTCTATTGTGGACAAGACCTTGAATGTGCTGGGGGGTCGGCTTCGTAGTTTGCACAGCAAGAAGCTGGAGAGTCACAGTTGTCTGTGGTGTGGTCTTTCGAAGCCCATTATGCACAGGTCGTAAGGCCACGGCAGCTGTGTCAGCCATGACTATATGTCTTGACAATTGAAACAACTACGGGGATTGGATATGTAAGGTGAAACTTCTATTTTTAGGTAGCCGCTTCTACTCAGGTAGTGTGTTTGCACTGAATGTCAGTATGAAGTGTATGGTTGGTACTTTTTTGTGGTCTTTCCGGATTGTAATTCTTTGCACATTCACTGCATTCCGGTCGGCAAGACAATCCAACATTTCTTTTCCAGTGATGTGGAGGAGATCTCTGTTGGAGATCACGCAGCGGATAATGTTCAGAGATCTAAAAGGGGCTATTGTCAAAATGACGTCCCGTATAGACTGAATGTTCGTAACCTTTCAATGTTTGGATCCGTCATTAGGATCCAGCATCATGTTCCCGCTTGCTATCTGGGTAAGTTTGTATTTTCGGCCAAGGCAAATGTCACTCTTGGAAACTAGAAATGGGAACAGAATTCAGGCAGGTATTGATCGACTTCAGAATGGATCATGTCAGATTTGGGGAAGTTGTTCTTTGTTTTTCAAAAAATTGGGTTGTTGCTTCGGTCCGCCTCCTTTTGTTAGGGGGATCGCTTTTGGAGTGATAGGAAGCCATACGATTTATGTGTTTTTCATCCACGGCGCCGGTCACCCACTTTGGAGTCCAATAAGGGGACGGGGCCGAAACTTGCAAGTCCTCGCCGCACCAGTACGCCACAACTAAACCCACTATGACCGAAATTCAGAGTGGTTGGCCACACAAGGTTAACTCTAGCCGCCTGGAAGAAGGAAAAATAAACAAGAAGATGGTAGAGGAGAGGAGAGTTATCAGAAAGGAGATAGGAAAGTGAAAGATGGAGTGGAGGACAGGAAAATCCGACTGCCGATATCCTCCGGGTGGGTGAGCCCGGAGAATCCGTCTACGTGAAGCCGGGGCCTCCGCCAAGGGGCCTTAATAGTCGAAAACTACGGGATTGGCCCAACTACAAGGATTCCAATTTCCCCGGACACGGCGATGCCACGCACGGCTAAATCTGGGTGCTCGGGATCCGTGGTATTGCACATTACACACAAAAATTCCCTTTAGCAGATTGCCCCTGCGGGGTTTCGTTCCAAGGTTAGCCATCAAATTTCATATTATGTTTCCCGGGGAATGCGAATGCAAAGCCGCTGTTATGTACTTTAAGGCAATATTTCTGCTTTTTCAACTCAGAACTTTGCGTGTCCTCGTGGTATTATTCCTCGACTACAAGTGAGCGGCCGCCTAAACACTTTTGCAAATTATGTAAATCTTTGATATTGATACAAGCTATAGTCGACGACGAAGCGGAGACAATCAGTGGCTAGCTGGCGTAGATGATGAAGTGGTTGCTGGTTGGCCTAGACGACGAAGTTGGTAACTGGAACCGCGCGCAGACCGCTGCTCGGACCGCTCTCGGACTTCGACAGAGTCTTCTAGGCTCAGGGCATTGCCTAGACGTTGGCGCAATACCCGTTACACTCTGGTGGAGGCGCGTGGTACGCTTTCCCACGTTTACACGCTTCACGACGGATCTGACTCCGGTCCACCAGCGACTCAGTCGCCGCCTCTGTGGGCAGTAGCCTGAGGTTGAGCCCCTTTCCTCCCCTACGAGGATCACGCAGCCGCAACTCTCGAGCCACCTCGACATGGCCACTGATCCCAGGCTCTCAGATCCGATCCTTTGCCACCCGCCGCGAACACCACCATCTTTTCGCGGCGACGTCTTCGAAGACGCTGAGGATTGGCTGGCGAGCTTCGAGCGAGTGGCTCGGTACAACGGCTGGAGTGACGAGCGAAAGCTCAATAATGTTTAATTCGCTCTAGATTAGTCTACGCGTACGTGGTTCGAAAACCACCAGAGCGCCCTTACCCCCTGACAAGCATTTTGCCGTGAACTTCTAACCACCTTCCCCAACGCCGACCGCCGCGGAAAGCTGAAGCTCTACTTCAGTCCAGAAACCAGCGGCCAAATGAAAGTGTACGCATGTTCTGTGAAGACATGACCCGTCTTTTCCAGTCCGCAGACCCCAATATGAAAGAGGAGAAGAAGCTTCGCCACCTCATGCGTGGAGTTAAGCAGGAGCTGTTTGCGGGCTTCGTTCGCAGTCCACCGCGTACCGTTGCTGAATTCCTCGCGGAGGCAACTACCATGGAAACAACGCTCCAACAACGGGTCCGGCAGTACAACCGAGATGTCAGCAGCCTGGCCCCAGATGTTTTTTCGTCGTGCCATGGAGGCGGTGCGGACGCCTTACGTGACCTCATTCGGTCGGTTATTCGAGAGGAACTCCAACGTTTCCGTCTGCCTCAGAGTGCGCCAGTGACATCACTGACCGAAGTCGTCAGAGGTGAAGTACGCCAGCCTGCTCGTGAATTCCCGGTCACCAACGTACTGCAGCGCGTCGATGAAATGCCCACGCACACATCCGTTGCTCGTCAGGCAGCTGCCTACGATCCTGTCGCTACCATGCCTCCACGGTTCGACGACAAACGAACGTACGCGTTCGTTGCACGTCAAGCAGCTGCCTGTGGTCCTATTGACCCGGCACCGGTGGTGAGCCACATCAGTCCGTATGACGCATCGGCTCAAGCTGTGGTGCCTGTTCCACGCCCTCGCAAGTCGGATGTGTGGCGTACGCGGGACCGCAGGCCAATCTGCTACCACGGCGGGGAGGCCGGTCACCTTTAACATGCATGCCCGTATCGCCGAGTGGGACCTCGCGGCTTCGAACCCGATGCGCCCTGCCCACGGAACGGTGAACGGCCGCTCGAAATTGAAGCTCATCTGTCGGCCCGTCAGAGGCCTGGGAGATACAGGCGCTATGACTCAGGATCGTCATCTCCGCTGCGGTACCGTTCCCCAAGCCCTCGCAGAGACCCCAGCAATACTGAGCGATGTTCTCCCAGTCTACACCGGGAAAGCTAATTCCAGCAGTCTCCGGAGGCAGGGCCGCTGCTGTCGAAAAAATTGAAGATCCTCCGCCGCCGATACACCAATACGCTGATTTCTCACAGGGGCAGGGTAGCGACAGCATCCGACGCGCTACTTCCGATTTGTGCGTGACACTTGACGGAACTGACACCATCACTTTACTTGACACCGGTGCAGACTATTCAATGATGAGCCACGCCCTCGCCCAGGAGTTGAGCAAAGTTGTGACGCCATGGTTGGGCCCTATCATTCGCACGGCTGGAGGTTACCTCATTAGCCCGGCCGGAAGGTGCACAGCCCGAATTGGCATCCGCGGTTTCGTCTACGTCGGGGAATTCGTTGTCTTGCGTGAATGTTCGAGAGATTTGATTCTGGGGCTCGACTTTCTGCATGCAAACGGTGCTGTGATCGACCTACACGAGGCACGAGTCGCATTCTCGACCAAACGGGCAGTGGCACGCTAAGACACCCGCGATCCCTGTAGCCATGCTCTGCGTATTGTGGAGGATGATGTCACGGTGCCACCACTGTGCAGTGTCGTAATGCGTGTGCAGAATGACCTATTTCATGACTTTGAGGCCATGGTGGAGGATCATATCTCGCTGGTGCTTGAGAGGGGTCTCATTGTTGCCCGAGGTCTCGTCCACCTACGGAATGGCTGCACTACCGTTCTGCTCACCAACTTTTCGAACGAATTTCAGCACCTCGTCAAAGGCACGGTGATCTCCTCCCTCCAAGACGTCGCGGAGTGTCCACATTTGTGCACCGTGGAAGAAGTCCTTCAAGACGACATTGGACCTCGCCACGTTCTGCCACCTGTCGAAATAAACACCGAGTTATCGCCGGCTCAGAAGGATCGATTTTTGGCTGTCTTGGCAGATTTTGCAGACTGCTTCGCAACGTCTTCCAAAGTGGGCCGAACTTCGGTCGCCAAGCACCGTATAATAAGAGACGAGACCATGCGCCCCGTATGCCGACGTCCATACCGCATTTCTCCAACGGAACGAGCAGCGATTCAGAGACAGGTCACCGAAATGTTTTCCGACGATGTAATTCAGCCGTCTACAAGCCCGTGGGCTTCGCCGGTTGTTCTCGTCAGAAAGAAGGACAACACTCTGCGGTCCTGTGTCGATTACAGAAAGCTTAATCGCGTCACTAAAAAGGACGTTTACCCACTTCTCCGCATAGACGACGCACTCGATCGACTGCGAGATGCCCGATACTTCTCGTCGCTAGACCTAAAAAGGGGGTACTGGCAAATAGAAGTGGATGAGAGAGACCGGGAGAAGGCGGCTTTCGTGACACCCGATGGCTTGTATGAGTTTAAGGTGCTGCCGTTCGGCCTAAGTCCGGCACCGGCCACGTTCCAACGTATGATGGACACCATTCTGTCCGATTTGAAGTGGCAGTCGTGTTTGGTTTACCTGGACGATGTCGTCACATTTTCGACCACCTTCGACCAACACCTAGAAAGGTTACGCCTTGTGTTAAAAGCTCTCCGAGACGCCAACCTGACAATCAAACCGGAGAAATGTCACTTCGGCTTTGAGGAACTTCGCTTCCTTGGTCACGTGGTCAGCGCAAAAGGTGTTCGCCCGGACCCTGTAAATACAGCTGCCGTTTCTGGTTTTCCGCACCCTACTGACAAGAAAGCTGTTCGACGGTTCTTGGGTTTGTGCTCCTATTACAGACGCTTTGTACAAGAATTTTCGCACATCGCAGAACCGCTAACCACACTGACTCGAGATGACACGCCGTTCCTGTGAGGATGTGATCAAGAGGCCACTTTCTTTTAGTTTCGCAGCCGCCTACAGAATCCCCCTATACTGGGCCATTTTGACGAAAACGCCGCATCTGACGTCCACACTGATGCCAGCAACGTTGAGGTTGGTGCAGTACTAATTCAGTGGCAAGACGTTGCAGAACGGGTCATCGCTTACGCGAGCCGAACACTTACCCGCTCCGAAACCAACTATTCAACAACTGAGAAAGAATGTCTGGCGGTAATATGGGCCCTCACCAAGTTCCGACCATACCTCTACGGCCGACCTTTCCGCGTTATAAGCGACCACCATTCATTATGCTGGCTCGCGAGCCTCAGAGACCCCTCAGGACGATTGGCGAGATGGAGCCTTAGGTTACAAGAGTATGACGTAACAGTCGTGTACAAATCAGGACGGAAGCATTAGAATGCTGACTGTCTGTCGCGCTCACCCATCGCCATATGTCCAGAAGAAACGGCTGATGATTTTTCCTTTCTGGGGGCTATTAGTACAACCCAAATGGCACAGCTGCAGAGAATGGACCCAGAGTTAGCGTCACTCGTCGACTATCTGCAGGGCGTCGACGCCCGTATTCCCCGTGTTTTTCATCGTGGGCTTGAAACGTTCACTCTGCGTGGCAACCTGCTCTACAAGCGAAATTTTGCTAACAGTGAAGAGACGTTTCTCCTTGTTTTGCCCTCCGAGTTTCGCCGAGATATATTGAGTGCCTGTCATGATGAACCCACCACCGGCCACCTGGGGGTGAGCCGTACACAACACGAATTCGTCAAAAGTATTATTGGCCCAGGTTACTCCCATCGGTGCGGGCCTATGTACGCTCATGTCGGGACTGCCAACGTCGGAAGTCTCCGTTACGTCGGAAGTCTCCGTCGGAATACCCGTTACAATATCAAAAACGTATCCTCTTTTCTCATCGTAAATTAAAGCATTTGTGCACTCACGACTCTAGCGTGTATGCAACAGAGTGCAAATTCTGTTCGTAATCTATTAAAACCAATACACGATCCACACTCCAAGCGATGCCTTGTAAAACATTTCAGCTTTTGACTGCCGCAAGGTAGCTTTCCATTGTAATGAGGAAAGACCTCGAAGTTAATTGCATGCATGCCAGAGCGCTTGACACTACTGCAGAATTACAAAAAGTGAACTAAGCCGAGATGTCCTTTTAGACCAGTCGTTCTAAAAAACAGATCAGCATTCTGGATCACAGTTATGATTTATTGATCTTTTAAATGTTCTTATGTGATGTTTACCTAGGTCTTGAACAATTTAAAGCCTAATGTTGTATGCTTCTATTGTAGTGTTTTGTAAGTTGTTTGATAGCAGATACTTTATTCATGCATGCAAGGGCTCAGGTCATGATCTTGAAAGTGATCGCCGTCGCGTTTATAATATTGGCGCAACTGCGAAGGAATTGTTACGCGGATGTAATATCTAATCAATATAATAGTAAGAATAACCACAATTTCCTAGCTTCGAATGAATACTACTCTTACTTCTTCACCAGTAGTGCATGCTTTGCAGGGAGTACTGAAGCGTGTAATGATAATTCCACTGTGGGCTTCCGATGACTTTCAAGTATCTTCAAGGTCAATTTGGAAATTAGGCCACAACCACTTGGGGTAGCTATATTTCTATCAAAGGTCAAAGTCAAGGCGTAATGTCAAAGATCAACTAATGTGGGAAGTAGCTTAAAGTGCGCGCGCCTCAGCCAGAGCCATGCCATGAAATCGGACAAAGAATAACTGAGCAGCCGTGCTCGTTAACATGCTTGCTTGCCTGTGACGATCCCGAAGACATTGCGTTGCGAGCTGAGAGTTTCCGGATCGAAAAGGGGTTAAAATCAAAGAGCAGAAACATTGAAACAACTTGAAGAGTGCCTTGCGAAACGTCGCCACAACAATGCTGCAAGGCGTAAGCGACATGTGGCACTCACACTAAGTTTAACCGAATCTAAAAAACAGCCAACTGTTAGCAGCAGTAAAACTACATTTTTTTGCTCCCGAAAGGTAGGTTAATATCATTGAATATGTTTTATGCACATTTTCCTAAAGAAAAAAGAATGCGAAATCAAACTTTCGCCATTAAGAGACGTACAGAATACTTCAGTTTAAGCACTGAAAAGTTTCGGTATTTGATGTCATATAAATAATGTAAGATGGGGGTTTACTGAGTAGATCATCAGGACTCGATCAGCCGGACTGGGCAGGTCAGTGGCGAACACAGTCGGGTGCAACACGCGCAGCGATCACGATGCCACTGCCTGGAATGTTTCTCGTGCACTACTTCCTCTTCACAATTACCCCCGGGACGAAGAGGAGACATCCTGGCGACTTACGACGTGAGACGGCAGGGTCATAATAGGGTTTGAGGCGCTGGACGTGAACAATCTCTCGTTCGCGCCGGCGTAAATCATGAGACGGCGTAAGGGGTTCCACCACATAATTAACCGGGGAAGTGCGCTCCAGAACTCGGTATGGCCCATGGTATTTAGCAAGAAATTTTGAAGACAGTCCAGGAGCATTTGAGGGTATCCACAGTCACACAAGTGCACCAGACGACAAGTCCTGTGTCGAGCGTTTGTTGTCATGGTTGGATTTATGGCGGTACTGGGTGTTAGCCGTGAATGCGCGGGCAATTTATCAACAGTCTTCTGCATGCTGGGCTGCTTGAGACGCAGGAGTATACTCTGATATGTCTGGCTGATACGGGAGTATGGTGTCGATTGTAGCAGAAGGGTGACGGCGGTAGAGGAGAAAAAAAGTAGAGAAGCCAGTAGTAGACTGCGTTGCGGTATTGTAAGCGTAAGTGACGTACGGAAGGACAAGGTCCCAATTTGAGTGGTTGGAGGAGACGTGCATACAGAGCATGTCGCCAAGGGTACGATTTAAACGCTCAGTGAGGCCATTAGTCTGGGGATGATAGGCGGAGGTGGTTCTGTGAATAATATTGCACTTGGTGAGCAAGACATTCACAACGTCACTCAAGAAAGCGCGTCCTCTGTCGCTGAGCAACTCTCGAGGTGCGCCATGGCGAAGAACAAATCGCTGCAAAATGAAGGAAGCTACCTCTGACGCTGTGGCAGATGGAAGTGTGGCGGTTTCTGCATACCTCGTCAGATGATCAACGACTACGATAGCACAGCGGTTGCCGGCTGCAGTGTAGGGAAGCGGCCCGTACAAATCAATGCCGACGCGGTCGAAAGGGCACGGGGGGCTGGGTAATGGCAGCAACTCTCCAGCAGAACGTTGAGGAGATGGCTTGCGACGTTGACAGGTGAGGCATGAGCAAACGTACTTGAGTACGAAAGTGTACATGACCCGCCAGTAGTAACGCAGCCGGAGACGAGTGTATGTTGAAGACGCCCGCGTGACCGGATTGTGGGTCAGCGTGGAAATAGTCACAGATTTGCGAACGTAGCTGCCGGGGAATAACTAGCAACCACTTGCGGCCATCTAAGAAGTATTTGCGGCGGTAGAGGAGGTTATCACGAATTGCAAAGTGGGAAGCGTGGCGGCGGAGAGCACGTGATGGAGAAGCAGCTGTAGGATTGGAGATAAACTTGAGGAGAGAATTTATCCAAGGATCTTGCCGTTGCGCTGACGGCATGTCATTGATGTGAAGTGATGGCGGTGAATCGCCTGAAGAGGAAAGGCTCGCGACCTCAGCTGTAAGGAGGCAGCGGAATAGTGCGACGGTGTCGTGATGCTTGCGGCCGGAGCAGTAAACAACGCGGATATCATATTCCTGAAGGCGAAGAGCCCATCTTGCTAGTCTGCCGGACGGGTCTTTCAGTGAGGAAAGCCAGCAAAGCGCATGGTGGTCCGTCACTACGTCAAAAGGGCGGCCATAGAGGTAAGGGCGGAATTTAGTAAGAGCCCAAATAATCGCTAAGCACTCTTGTTTAGTGGCAGAGTAATTGGATTCAGCCTTCGTGAGTGTACGGCAAGCATAGGCGACCACGTATTCAGTATAACCTGATTTGCACTGAGCGAGCACAGCTCCGAGACCAATACCACTGGCGTCCGTGTGGACTTCAGTGGGCGCTGTGGGGTCGAAGTAACGTAGGGCAGGCGGTACCGTCAGCATCCGGCGTAAAGCAATGAAGGCATCGTCGCACGTTGGCGACCCCGACGAAAGGTCGGAACTGCCGGATAGAAGATCTGTCAAGGGAGCAGCAATTGAAGCAAAATTTTTAATAAAGCGGCGAAAGTAAGAGCACAGCCCGAAGAAGCTACGTAGATCTTTGATGGAAGTCGGTTTGGGAAAGACTGCTACGGCAAGAAGTTTGGCAGGATCTGGAGATGCACCTTTTTTGGAGACAACGTGGCCGAGAATGGTGAGCTGGCGGGCAGCAAAACGACATTTTTTTTAAATTCAGCTGCAGTCCGGCATCATATAGGCAAGTCAAAACGTGCTTCAGACGGTAGAGGTGTCTGTCAATGTCAGGAGAAAAGACGACAATGTCGTCGAGGTAGCAGAGACACGTCTTCCACTTTAGGCCGCGCAAAATGGTGTCCATCATCCGCTCAAATGTTGCCGGAGAGAGAGAGAGAGAGAGAAAGAGAGAGAAGGCAGAGAGGTTAACCAGGAAAGCTTCCGGTTTGCTACCCTGCACTGGGGAAGGGGAATGAGGAGCATTACAAAGGCCAAACGGCATAACTGTAAATTCGTACAAGCCGTCAGGAGTTACAAAGGCAGTTTTGGGGCGATCAGCCGCTTCCAGAGGAACTTGCCGGTACCTGGAACATACGTCTAGGGAAGAAAAGAGCTCGGCGCCTTGCAAACAATCGAGAGCATCTTCGATGCGTGGGAGAGGGTAGACGTCCTTTCGCGTAATCTTATTAAGGCGGCGATAATCGACACAGAAGCGGATAGAACCATCTTTATTTTTTACGAGGACAACAGGTGACGCCCAAGGGCTGCTTGAGGGCTGAATCACGCCGTTCTGAATCATTAGGTCGACTTTCTCTGCAATAGCCCAGCGTTCGGTTGCAGACACACGATAGGGGCGCTGTCGCAGTTGTGCGTGAGTGCCGGTGTCGATGCGATGAGTGACTGTAGAAGTTTGACCCAAACAACTTTGAAGAGATTCGAAGGAGGAGCGAAACTGATGCAGTAGGTTCAAAAGTTGAGCGCGCTGCAGGAAGATCGGCGTGGATGGAGCGGTGGAACAAGTCTGTAAAGGGAGGAGCGGGCGCAGGTGAAGGGGGCTGATCGAAGTCACGGCAGAGTGCGGCGCATCGTCATATTCCTCAGAGATCAGAAGAGATGCGATTGGCTGGATACTGCCAAGACGTTCACCATGGCGCAATGCAGTAGGGGAGTTAAATGGGTTAGAGACCCATATTTAACTTGGGTTAGAGACCCATATAAATATTGGTCCTGTATGTTCGAGCTTCATACCTCGAACATACAGGACCAATATTTAAGCAGCTAAAAATAGTTAAAGTAACATCTTTGTATAACTAGAGGCTTTTGCGATTATATAAACAAGGCATCAGTAAAAAGGACAACAAACTAACACTCATAGCAGCGCTTCAAGACAACAGAAACACATACGACACCCGTAACCCGGACCATTGGCACGTTACAGCGTGCCGGACGAACTATGGCAGGCAGATGCTTCGCTTCAGGCTTCCTACCATATTAAATCAATATTTTGCTAATAGTGGTCAAGGTTTCTCTCTTCCTCCCATTAAATTAATCCGCGAAATGTTTCTATAAATACATATTTTTAAGTTAGGTGTTCTGTCTTGCGGCATTTCTGTTTTATTTTCATGTATTTTTCCTGATTTACCTAGTGCTTTTTTGTGGACTAATTATTTCTCTATTGACTGTTTATTCACTGTGTGGGCGTGACTTTCTCTTCTGTGAAATGCCGTCATATGCAGGGGCAGCCGCCCCGTCAAGCCGCTCTTCGAAGCAGCTTTTTAGCGGCTGCTCCTTTCCTTTCCTTGTAGTAAAGGAAAAATAAATTATTATTATATTATTATTATTATTATTATTATTATTATTATTATTATTATTATTATTATTATTATTATTATTATTATTATTATTATTATTATTATTATTATTACTATTTTTTTTTATATCATTGAAAGCCCAGCAGAAATAGCGAGCAGAGCGTAGGGCAATGGAAGGCACTTGCGGCGCAGGAAAGTATGGGCGGGTGTGAAGAGAACGGTCTCATCGCTAACAGAGGCACAAGCGACACGAACAAGCACAGAAGAGCAGGGAGGAAGGTCATTATCTTTGGCGACGAAGGCTTTAGCACAGGAAGTTGGTAGATCAGCGTCTGGTAAGGCATCGGGCAAAATCGAGAACCCCACTTCAGCTCGAGCACAATCGATAATAGCAGCGTGACGCGGTAGGAAATCCCAGCTTAAAATTACAGCGTGTGAGCAACTTTGCAGCACGACGAACTCAATGGTATAGAGGAAATTCTGGATAAATACTCGAGCGGTGCACGCTGTTAAATGCTTGATATGCTGAGCGCTGGCCGTTCGCAACGAAAGTCCCGCTATTGGCGTCTTCACTTTCTTTAAACAGCTACATAGTTTTGCGTCCATAACCGAAATCGCAGCTCCAGTGTCAATTAGAGCCATGACAGCAGCACCCTCGATGAAAACTTCAATAAGGTTTGTCGGCGACAGATGAGGACTTGGGAAGTTAGACGGGGTCGCAGTTCTCGCCTCAGGAACTGCGGCCTCTAGTTTTACTCAAGTGAAGCGTTCTGTCGACGTCGCATCGGAGAGATAGACCGGCGTCGCGGCGACGGTGAACGGCGGTCGGACATGGTTGAACGGTCTGGGAAGAAATGACGGCTGGTTGGATGCTAAGTAGGCGCGGAATACTGAGGCGTCGTAGACCAGTACCCAGGGCCATGTGTAGGTGGTACCGACACTGGGAGACTATTTCGGCAATAACGAGAAATATGTCCAGCCAGCCCACAAGTGTGACAAATTGGCCGGTTATCTGTCGTGCGCCAGGGATTGCGTGGTCTTGGAGACGGTCGAGAAAACTGCGCAGGTTCTCGAGCAGGACTAGGAGGCGGCTGAACGTAGGCAGGTTGCGGCGGAGCGTACGTAGGTGGTGGTTGGGCAGCAACAGCTGCATATGTCAACGGGACTGCGACAGGCATGGATTGATGGGCTGGAGGAAGGGTTTCAGCTACATGTACTTGAATGATTTAGCGCAAACTGGGAGCCAGGTGTGCGGAAGGCCCTTCATGGCAGGACATAAGGGAGAGCTGTCGAGCAATTTCTTCCCGAATGAAGCTCTTGATTTGTGGCAGAAACGCAGAATGTTCAGCTGCATCTGTCAGGCCGGCAAGTGTCTCAGAATTCATGGTGTTCGCGCGAGTTATGGCCCTTTGTTTGCGCAGTTCATCATAACTTTGACACAGTGTGACCACTTCAGCAACGATGCGGATATCTCGCGCAGTCAGCATCTGAAAGGCGTCGTCATCTATGCCTTGCAGAATGTACTTGATTTTGTCGGCCTCTGACATCTGAGCGTTCGCGCGCTTGCACAAGTCGCGACGTCCTCGATATACCTCTTGAAATTTTCGCCAACCTGCTGAGACCGCGCACGCAAGCGCTGTTCAGCGCAGAGTTTCCTTACAGCCGGACGGTCGAACACTTCCGAGAAGCTGACTTTCAACACGGACCATGATGGAATGTCCGCTTCATGGTTCCGAAACCATAGACTGGCTACGCTGGTGAGATCATCACCACGTGAGAAAATGACGTTGCCTAATTTCGTTTCCGCGTCCCATTTGTTATAAGCGCTCACTCTTTCGTAGAATGTGGGCCAGTCCTCGACGTCAAGGTCGTCAGTGCCGCTGATGATGGCGGCGTCTCGCTGGCGGAGAGAGCCGGGACAGATGATGGACGAGCTAACTTTCACGGCTTGGTGGTTAACGTCCTCAGGCATCGCAGGAGGTGGTAATGTGCGGCTGCGGAGTTCCAGGGCGAGAGGATCAGAGGTGGGCAACCTCATGAGGTTTCGACCTCATGAGGTCGACCTCAACCTCAAAATGACCTCAACCTCACGGAGTGAGGTGAGGTTGAGGTGAGGTCGGTGACAGCTCGAAATTTTTTGAGTGAGGTCACGAAATTGGATCTCAACCTCACGCGTGAGTTTGAGGTTGAGTGAGGTCGTCATTGTGTGAGGTCGAAATTGTGAGGTCCAGGCTTTTTGCTGTTGCCGCGGCTTTCTTCGAAGAGCGCCCCCTTTGACGCGGAGCTCGAGCGTACTGCCGCGGTGTGCCCGCCGACTCTCCATGTTTGGTTACCCCCCAATCGGACGACCGGATGCGGCAGCCCCTGCCCAGCTTTCGGCATTCCACCGTAATGTCCGCAGCCCGAGACCGCTTCCCTCTGGTCTACTTGGAAGGAGATATTTTTTTTTTTACTTCACGTACTCCTCATGTCCCCCGTCAGCCACCCCCGTTTCCTCTGACTTGTTTGTGCCGATGCTTGCGGCAGGCTCAAACACCCAGGAGCGCGCAAAGCACATAACTCACGTTGACCCGCGGTGCTTGTGTCGGAGGCCGCAAAGAAAGCAGCAAACTAAAAAGCGAAGCAAATTGTCTTTGCGCAGACGGCGCGGAGCAGAACTGTGTCTTGTGCATGCCCGTTTCCAGGCTGCTGCCTTACATTCGATAAAGGACCCTGCTGTACATTACACGGAAACTTAACAGAAAATGGTGCAGCGAAATTGTTAGGGGACGTGATACTGACAGATAAAAAAAAACATGAACAAACCACAAAAACCGGCACAATACCATCTGGGCATTTTATCGAAGTCCTCCCTTTCGAATTGTACGTCATCGTTCTATATTTCGGCCCTGTAAATTTATATTCTTGTATTTTCCAGAAGAACCTCTCTTTGGTCTTTGCTGCTTGTTTCTTATACAGATTCACAGGTGGCCCCGAACAACTGCAATGGGATGAAATGGACGGCACATCTTATAAGACGCAACTGGTATACAGGAAAACGCATGCGCATGTTAACCATTTGCAGAGATAGAACAGACAAAAAATATATGGGGCTTGTATGCAGTCAAGCGCAATGAAAAAAAAATGATTTCGCTCCGCTAAGGCCCTTTATTTCTCTCTCAAATTCTATTGAAATCAAGCAATGCAGGAGGAAGGAGGAGAGTAAGATATTCTTAACTTCATAATATCAGGTTTTTCTTGAAATCTCTTATTCAGGCGCAGAAAAAAAAAGAGAACAGCGTTCTCCTACATGTTTTTATGCGCTAGAAAGTATTGAGATGGTTTCCGGCTGGACATTTTGGTGTCTAGACGGACGAATTGGTGTGGCGAACTGAACGTGTCTGTTTTGTGCTCCCGTCTGCTCGAGACGGACAAATCAATCGGATGAAAATTTTTGTGGCCAGATGTCGGAATAATTTTTTCAGATATTTGTTTTTTTTCTTTAAAGATCAATTTTAATGTACGTGATGTGAAGCCAATTACATGCAGGCACTGAGGAATGCCATAATAAGTCGATGTCTCAAATCTTCTATAAGCTCTGGGAAGCGCAGTTCTCTTCTGTTTTTAGTGTGCGATATTTGTTATTACTTTCGTCAACATGGTATTTATTTATATATATTTTCTTGTATGTCAATTAAGTTCGTACACTGCCGAAAAGAGAACAGGCTTCTTCCCTCACATTAGGCTCTTTTTCAGAGGCCCATAGCCCAACCCTCCTTTCCACTTACCCGCGCGGTCATTTAGTTTTTTTTTTCTTTTTCTTTTGCAAGTATTGGAAAGCGCGATCTAGTCTCTGAAAGCGGAGCTGGCACACATACGCCATTGCCGTTTGGTGTGTATTGGTGACAGTTGGGCATTCACCGCATGAGCATAACCAGATGCCTGCACACCATGCATGGCAAAATTACTTTTGAAAAGGAATTAAATTACATTACTAATTACTTTGCTGAAAATCTAAGAAAAGTAATTAAATTACATTACTCATTACTGCTCCTAAAAAGTAATGAAATTACATTAC